>NC_089850.1:23776732-24092565 GCF_036373705.1 Amia ocellicauda
TCTATTTAATCCCTCTCCTTCCCCGACGGAGGCAGCTAACTGCTGAGAGACCTGACAATCCCACGTTTGACTGCCCGGAGCAACCCGTTTTGTGGACATTTGTGAGTGCTGGATTGTCTTGTTTCCCCTTTTTGTGTTTTTGTTTTGACCCAGTTGGAACCCCAATAAAGTCCGGACACTGCCGGAATCCAAGACTCTCTCTCTCCCCGTCATTTGTGTCCGACTTTTACACGGTTGAAAATGTATTGGTCGTGGGTGGCGGGTTTTTGGGCTACTTCTAAACCTCACTGCGGCTGCCGCATTTCTGCTCCCTGGTGGCTTGTGCTGGGAGAGAAGGAAACAGCATGGATGGGGAGAGTGTGGGTGGGAGTGTGCGTGTATCTGAACAGAGTGCTTCATGTATCTGCAGTGTGACTGTAGTAGGAGCGCAGCAGGCAATAGCGAACAACCCCCTGAACACGCGCTATGTGCACATCATGATGAGTGATGTGTTATGGTTTGAGGGAACAACTAGCAGGCAGCACTAGTTTGATAGCTACATACTTTGCATCATTGCCTTATTACATTTGAGCTGCCTGGAGTAGAATCAGACACACAGGAGGGGAACATAGAAACTCTCTGGCTAAATCCCAATGCTATTCATAAATTCACTACCCTGTTGCCAAATGCTAGCTAGAAACAAAACTAGAGGTCTTCCATATGGCATGGAATGACAGTATAATAAGATACAAGCAGGTCCTGTCCTCTACTAGATCTGCCTACTACTCCAATTTAATAGAGACACATAAGAATAACCCACGTTTTCTTTTTAATATAATAGCGACACTTACTAACCAGCAGGTAAAGCCTTTAAAGGTTATCCCCCCCAATTTCACCTATAGTGACTTCATGGATCATTTCAATAGCAAAGTTAACGGCATTAGAAAACAGATAGAACAGGAAACATACACAGATACTATAGCCGACACATGCAGTCCTTCACAGCCCCTGCCTACCTTGGACTCGTTTAACGTAGTAAATCACCAGAAATTGGTCTCCTTAATTACTAACATGAAAACAACAACCTGCACACTAGACCCTATACCCACTAAACTGCAAAAACAATCTCTGCCATTAATTATTCACAGAATACAAAATATTATTAATGTCTCTTTATCCTCAGGATCTGTTCCTGAATCGTTTAAAATAGCTGTAATTAAACCACTTCTTAAGAAATCCAGAAATCCAGAAATTCGACCCAAACCAACTTAAACACTATCGACCTATCTCAAACCTTCCCTTCCTTTCTAAGGTTCTAGAGAAAGTATGTTGTAAGTCGCCCTGGATAAGGGCGTCTGCCAAGAAATAAAAATAATAATAATAATAAAATAAAGTAGTTGCAATCCAATTGCAAGCTTTTTTAATCGATAATCATCTTTATGAAAATCAGGCTTCCGTTCAGAAACGGCCCTGTTAAAAGTATTGAATGACGTGTTTCAGTCCTCTGACGTAGGGCACGCCAGTGTTATTATTTTATTAGACTTAAGTGCGGCTTTTGACACAATCGATCAAAAATCTTGATACACCGCTTAGAAAACCATATTGGCCTATCTCGCAATGTGCTGTCATGGTTTAAACCATATCTATCAAACAGACACCAATATGTACAGATTAAATAAACCACTCAAATTTAACTGAGGTTAAGTACAGAGTCCCACAGGGCTCAGTCCTCGGACCTATACTTTTTCATTGTACATGCTCCCTTTAGGTGATATCATTCGACGGCATAATATTAACTTTCACAGTTACGCACACGACACACAATTATATCTGTCAGTAAATCCTAACAATATCATAGACCTAGAAAAACTAATCTGCTGTCTGTGTGAGATTAAAACATGGATGACAAAAAAAATCTTATGCTTAATTCTGACAAAACAGAAGTCCTAATTTTAGGAGACAAAAATTGAACGGTTCATCATGCACTAACAAAACTGAATAATGATAACTTTAATTTCTCCCCTAAGGAGATGGCACAAAACCTGGGTGTCATCTGTGATCATAATCTGTCCTTTGAATCACACATTCAGAATGTGTCGAGATCTTCCTTCCTCCAGCTTAGAAACATTGCTAGACTAAGACAATTCCTCTTGTTACAGGACACTGAGAAATTGATACACGCATTTGTTACATCTAGATTGGATTACTGTAATGCCATTCTGTCAGGCAGCACAAACAGAGCTATTTCTGCACATCAGTTAGTCCAAAATGCTGCTGCAAGAATCCTAACAAAAACAAAAAACCTTTAAACCTTTAGCCTTTAAATTACGTCTGAAGACTCATCTGTTCAGTCTCTGTTTTTCTAGCCCATAGTGCCGCCAGTGTGCCATGGACATGCAATTGCACAACTGTCTTTGGAAAGGTCCTGCACTGCTTGACCAGTATCTGAGCACGACTGCCTTCTTGTCTTCCAGCAACAGCCCCCTCCGAGGGTCCAATGAGGCACCTCAACCCCCACCATGGAAGTCTGATGAGGCACAACCCACCCCAGAGGCACCTCACCACGGAGGGTCAACGGGGCATCCACACCCAAGGTCTGACAGGCCATCGCAACCCAAAGTCTGTTGATGGTCCAACCCCCCCACCCCCGATGGCCAGCGAGAGGCCTCCTCCAGAGGGAAGACCACAGCTAGCAGCACCGATAAAGAACTTTCTGATCTCCTTGCTGCTGTAATAACTATACTGCCTGGAGGGGAGGCAACCATTAGGCCTAGGCCCTAAGCCGTGGACCCCCAGAGATTAATTTTCTCCTACATGCCATCCATAGGAGGTTTTTGTTTTTCTCTCCTCTGTGCCTAAATGGTTTATTTACTTAAATGTTCACTCACTTTATTCTAGATCATGTAAAATATTTAAAGGTCTACATTTTATTTTATTGTATTTATGTATTTTATTTTGCTGTACGTTTGTTGTATGTTTACCAGTCTGTAAAGCGCTCTTTGGCTACCCTGCAAAGGGCGCTATACAAATAAAAATTGATTGATTGATTGATTGATGTGGATTCCAGCCTTTCATTTCCTTTCATTTGATTTTACAGATTTTGTCCATAATATGATTTTTAACAAACAAACAGATTATGATAATAGATTATTTTAACATGAAATGTGTTCATTCACATTTTCATGTCTGACTTGATGATGAACTACATATTTATTATTGAATAATGATGCTTCTTGCAGATAGAGGTTAGTTCAAGGAATACGCTTAAAACTGCAAAACTGTGTTGTTTAGGAATGACTCCAGATTTATTCTGTAATTTGGCGTTCTGACAACCAACCCTTTCAATGCAGACTTTATTTAAAATAGATAAACACTACAGTGCTACTGAATGTTTTTATTTGTATAGAATCAGTTCAAAATAAGATTAGAAATAATAATTGTGAATTATTAAAATATGTGAATTACCCCTCTCATTGTGTTCTAATAAAATGAAGTATATACTACTTTAGTGGTAAAAATGAACTTACTCTGCGCACTACATTAATGTAAACACATCACCAATTTGAACATATTACACAGATTCCTTGTCAATCCTGATAAAAAAAAGTCCACAGATATACTGCAAGCAAATACTTACATAAATAGTTTTTAATCTATTTCTATGGGTAACACTGCAGCCATATATGCAGAATAAATATATTATTCTGTGTACAGTTTAATTCTAGAGGAATTAGGATAAAATATTTTTAAAGTAACAATGAGCTTCAGTGCTTTTCGAAACCATGGATAGAAAAAAGCATAAATCAGTGGATTAAATGTAGAATTAATGTAACCAAACCATATAAAAACATCAAAAATGGCTGCTGGAGTCACAAAATTTAAATAGACATCAATCATTGTATCTGTGAAGTAAGGGACCCAGCAAACTAGAAAGACACCCATTACTATTCCTAGCGTTTTAGCAGCTTTTTGTTCTTTGTTTCGCTGTGCTCTTCTTCTGTTGTCTTCAAGTGAAAATGTTCTGTCTTCCATAGTTTGTATAAGTCTTGCTTGCTTTCTAGCAACAGTGTAAATTCGTTTATATATCCCAATCATGCCAAAACAGGGAATAAAAAAAGTAACTGCATCCAGTAATGCCCACAGCTTATTAAAAATAAGTAAACAGCCACCCTCACATGATAATACTGCAACCAATTCTTCTAGACCTCGGTCATTGGATTTGGTGTAAATCACTCCAAAGCTATATATTGCTGGCAATACCCACCCAAGAGTTATACAAATCCAGGCTACTCTGATATTGATTTTGTTTGCATAACGAAGAGGCTCACACACTGCATAGTAGCGATCAATAGCAATAAGACACAAGTGAAAAATTGAAGTAGTGCAAAGCAAAATGTCAACAGATGTATGAAGTTTGCAGAAGAATGATCCCATATACCAACAAGTTTCAACCATTCTGATCATGCTTAATGGAAGAACAAAAAGCCCAAGGAGGAAATCAGCAATTGCTAGAGAAAGAACCAACAGATTATTTGGTGAATGAAGCTGCTTGAAATGAGAGATAGAAATAATCACAACCAGATTGCCAGCAATTGTTGTAAACACTGATGGAACAAACAAAAAATACAAAGCTGCTCTTTCACCAACCGATCTGGACAGTTTAATGCAGGATTTGGTAACATTTTCATAGCAGTACTCTACTGAGTCCATCTGAATGAAGGATGAATTCATCTTTCTGAGGTTGAAAGCAAGGTGTTAATGAAACCAAAAGATGTGTGTTTCAGTCAGAAGAAAAAAAAATCCTCTGTTGGAAGAAAGAGGTTACAATTTAATACACTTACTATAATAAAATATCTGCTCAATTAAAAAAAAAAAATCTATTCATATATTAAAATATGAATGCCTGAAACATTGCTTCAGTCTTTACCTGAGGCTATTCATTCACAGGATATTTGAATTAATCAAAAGACACTCCAATTTAACTAGCCTAAAAATCATGCTTTTATTTTGTTTGATTTTTTATCTACTCTTTTATTGCTCCCTGTAGTAAAATATAAACTGTAGAACAATACATTACCTAATATCACTTAATATATTCTTCATTTACAAAGACCTCTTTACACACGTCTTATTTTCTGTATTCCCTGTTTGTAAAGCAGACTTATATACAGTGTGAGAGCTTCCTGGAGTTCAGTGACACTTGGATATCTTGATGGATAACGAAATGTGATTGGTTATGAAAAGAAGTTGTACTTATCATATAATTTGAATTTCTTACTGACAGACCATAAAGGAGCAATGGGTTGGTGGGGATTGGTGTATGTGATGTGGCATGAGTTTGGTACCCACTAGTTTATGCTAAAGGACAATATGACATGCAGCATGAAAGTAATTCAGGAATGCCTCAATATGGAATGTTCTTCAATTTCAGTGTTGCCTATTTAATGGCATCGTGTGACAAATGACGAGTCAATAAAAGCTTTAGTAGCATACTGTATGGGATTTAACAGTATCTCAGAGAACAACATTTATGTGAAATGCTTTATTGTGTAGTTTGTATAATTGATAAGAATAATTTATCATTTTTTATAAAACATGAAGAATATTATTTTTAATTCATAAATATAAAAAAGAGATAAGCTAAAATGCCTCTAAAATAAGCACAGTCAAAAAATACTACAAGGCAAGCTTTATTTACCATTAATAATTCAGTTCAATTACAAGTCACACAAATGTACTGCAATCAAAACTAACATGGTGCATAACTAACATTGGCACCACACACACACAAAAATCACAAGAAAGTCCAGCGAGCATAAAAAGCTATATTTAATATTTAATTATATTAGTATGTACATGTTATAAAGTTAAAAAACAAAACATAACATTCACAAGTTGAATTTGCTGCCATCACAGTCTGTTGAAAGAGACTGTTATGATGGGACATTAAAAACGATTGGTATGTATTACTATGACTATTATTACTATTAGGGGGCCAAGCTACTTTGTTGCTGGAACCTTATTGTAATTGTTAGGATTATTATTAGGGGGCCAAGCAACAAAGTTGCTGGAACCCTATTGTAATTGTTAGGATTATTATTATTATTAGGCTTCCAAGCACAAAGTACCTACAAATACAGTGAAAACTACACGCATTGGTCACATGTTGCTGCCAACATATTGCATTTAGCAGCAAAATTGTGAAATGCTACTTCATACTTATGCATAACTTATGCCCCACTATTACACTTTTTCATTAGAAGTTGCTCGGTCTCACGCTTTGTTCACGATGTTGCGTTCTCTGATTCAACCTATGGTGCCTTCTACTCCATGCCACTTATACCCACTGTGACACAAATGTGCATGCATAACACTAGTACAGAGTACTATCAAGGTTGTTAAAGGTTGCCCCAGTGAAAAATGTGGGTGCTGTGGGCCAATGAAAAAAAACCTATGCGTGGCGTAAGACACATTACGCATTTCCTACACACTGGAATACAGCACATAAATGTAACTCTGCACATATCTTTATGCCTATGCCTTGTGGGGTACATAGTTAAGCCACCAAATTGCATTTAACATGTGTCCACGTGTGAATATGAAAACGATTACTGCTCCGGAACTCTAAAGCTCAGTGCCCTTGAAACCAGTGGTGATTCTAGAATATGTAGGGGCCCTATGCAAACATATTTTCTGATGGTGTTTTCTCCAGTGAGGGGGGGAGGACGGTGTTCTGATGGTGTTTTCTCCAGTGAGTGCGGGGGGGGGGGTGTTACGGTGTTTTCTCCACAATTGTCTGGGTTGCCTACCGCCTTGCGACGCCCCTGCCTGAAACTTTGCATATCTTACATAGACACTGGAATCTATCACATCTGCAAGAGGCAAGTGACTGTGTGCAAAAACATGGCAGCCACAAGAAAATGACACAAAACCCAGCTGCTGTACACCAACCAAAATGACAGCTTCACATGTCGGCCACATCATGACATTCCTTATGTAGATCTTCGTCTCCAAAACCAACTGACACATGCATATGCCACTTCATAATCATGCATACCTTATGCCCCA
Source organism: Amia ocellicauda (assembly GCF_036373705.1). NCBI lineage: Eukaryota > Metazoa > Chordata > Actinopteri > Amiiformes > Amiidae > Amia > Amia ocellicauda. The sequence continues at coordinate 23,783,780 of NC_089850.1, forward strand.
CTATTACGCTTGTTCATCAGAACTTGCTTGGTCGCACGCTTTGTCCACCATGTTGCGTTCTCTGATTCAATCTATGGTGTGTGGTGGGAAAAAAGTTTTTGTAAGGATTTTTATATAACATATTCATATACTAACTGTTGGGGATAATTGAATTTGGTGAGCATACTGATTATTTAACCTACTGTAACCATGTAACTCATTGTATTGTATTCTTATTGTAGGATTAGCCTTTAACAGAAGTTGCAGACTTAACATTGTTAAAATATCTCACTGGAGGAAATGTTGCTGTGGCAAGGGGGGCTGAAATTTGTCATTGTTGCAGAAATAATATCATAAATAACATACTCGCGCATAACTATTTCTGTGAAGGTCTAGACAATTGAACTCATGGCCTTCTTGACTCTATCTTGGAAATGTCAAACCGCAAAATATATTTAGATTATATTTTGAGGAACAGCTCAGAGCTAATAATATAAACAATATACATGCTGCTCTTCAGACAAACCAGAAATGAGATCTGTAATCCCATGTCATCTACTACTAGGCAAACCGTGCAGCTGTGTCAACTGAAACTCTTGAGTGTGTTATGAATGTTATGACTTATGAGATCGAACACATTTCATGTCTGCCTAGCTACTAGATCTGTAATATGTTTGTAATATCTGTATGTACCTGCCCCGGAACTCTTGACAATCAGATTTCTGACATGTATAAAAGTGTGTGTTGTTGCAAAAATAAACTGAAGACAAACGATCTGGCATTGTGTCGGTGACTTTACTTCCCGGGCTCGTAATGCACTGAAGGGTTCCTACTGTTGCTGTGATAAACTTGGGAAGCGATCCACATGTACCTGAAGGGTTTTGACTGGCAGTCAAGTTGTACCTTAACAGTTTCGGAGTTGGGAGTTCTTATCAGAATTTATTATGTGCACTGGAGGAACAGCACAACACAGAACTCAAAGGATTTTAAGCTAGGATGACACTGTTCCCCAAACGTTTTAAGATAGAACAAAGCTTTTATACCCCCTCTGGGACATACCCTCAAGGGGCCTTAACATATAACTTATTATTACTGTCTGAATGGTCATTTCCAATAACTATCAGTGATTTCATTGCCATTCTAAACTAAGCCTTTCCATCTCATCAATATTATAATCAATACTCATGAATAATGATCATTAATCTCTGAATTGCCAGTTCAATTGGAAGGTAATTTGCAGATAATACATTGCAAGAAAGGAATGCTGATAACCAAGTTAGGAGTAACAGCACACCAAGGACAAAGACAGGATAGGATTTCTATATTTTCCCCCCACATTCCCTCCTTTTGTCACAAAGTGGCAACTATTCCCTATTTCCCATTTTACCCAGTGTGTACATGGCTACTGTTGATCCCTGCAACCATCAACATCGGGAAATAGGTTGACAGGAAAAATCAATTACAGATTATCACTATCAGCATCATATAAAAGTTCCTTTAAAAAAACTTCTTCAATAGGGTTATTGGGATCATGCATACAAATGGCAGCAGTTGCTGTAATACATAAATGCTTTAAAGAGAACCTCTGGCCCCCAGCAGCTCATGGTAGGAGGGGACCCGGCCCGGCCCGACCCCACCCCCTCCACCACCCGAGCCCTGCCCCTGAAGTGTTCCAGCAGCCTCTGGCCCACCCTTACACCCCCCAGCTACTCTCAAATTAGCGACTCTGCACCCAAGACTCTTGGGTACTCCAAATTATATCAGTTGGCTACTCCCTGCAATTTCAGACACGTCCACCCCCCTTCTGGGGCGTGGTGTGGACCCAAGTGAGGGACCCGTTGCAGTGTGCGGTGCTTTGCGTCAAAATCAACACTCTCCTGGAGAAGCGAGCAATCAGTGAAGTGCCCCCGACGTGGATGTACGATGGATTTTATTCCCCATATTTCCACCCCATCTTGGATTTGAGGCACCTGAACCACCACCTCAAGGTGTTGCGCTTCAAGATGTTCAACCTGCGCTCTATGTCCCAGGCCATCAAGCCCGGTGACTGGTTCACCACGGTGGATCTGAAAGATGCTTACTTTCACATCCTCATTGCGCAGGTGCACAGGAAGTTTCTCCATTTGACCCTCAGTGTGCCCCTGGGGGAGTATTTGTAGAAGCATATTGTTATTACTTTGTATTCTGGGGTTTTCTTCTATTGACAACTTTTCTATGATTTAACCCATAGTGTACCTTACCTTTGCCAATATCAACATGAAAAGTCATTTTTGAATACACTTTCTTTAAAATAACCTCATATCAAACATAAAAGTGGAATGACATGGAATGACAGGCCTGGAATATTGAAAATGCACTGAAAACATAGCACAAATAGGTTTGACTGCATATATATATATACACAGCTCTGGAAAAAATTAAGAGACCACTCCAAGTTCAGAAATCATGTATATATTGTATTGACCTGACCAAAGCAGGGGAACTGTTTTTGTTCTGTTCATGTTTATGTGTATTTAAAGGCAGACCCACGCTTGGGGAGGGCGGGGGATTGTATATAGTTACCCAAATAGTTCACCTTTTAACAGGGGCTAGGTTGCACTCGGTCAGGTTAGGTTGACAGGTAGACTGTGTGAGCATAGCGATTGGTGAGTGTGTGCCGGGGGGCGTGTCTGGCGGGGAATTGAGAGCAGGGGATCGTGTCTGATGATTGAATTGTCGCGCAGCAGCGAGAGTGAGTGGATGCTGTGTGCGAGTGAGAGAGTGTTAGAGAGCACAATCAGTGAGACAGAGAGGGGTATTTGTGTTATTTTGGCATGGGTCCCAGCCAATAGGGATCCCTAGTCTGTGTTCCAAAGGGAAATAAACTCCTGATGTTGCTTTGAACAGTTGTCTGCAGTCCGTCATTAAAATAAATAAAAAAGACCCCCATTCGCTACAATATTATATGTATATATTCTGTCATCTATGTTTATGTACACTGCAAGTTCAACCTTGTCTGAAAAAATAAACTGTGTAAATGGGCAACTGTATGTAAAATAATGCAATATCTTGAAACAATTGTAAATCACCCTTAATAAAGTGTCTGCATAGAAATATTAATAATAAAGAATATTAATAAGCAATTAACAGCAATAAAGACATCAGCATAATGGTAGCACGTATAATCAATTCACAGTAATTAGCATTCAGTAAGTAATTTCTATTTAATTCCATTTTAATATTAAAGCAATAGGTTTTATGAAATCAAATATGAAGTATTGTGCATTTTTCTGCAGTAGATTTGAAAATAAATGAAAGAATCCAATGAGAAAGGGCATGTTTCTTTGTTGTCAATTCAGGATGTGGTATCATGGAGCTTGCCTTTCAACAAATCATACAACGTCCAAAGTATTTCGTTTGTGAGACCTGCTTGTTAATCAATTTGAGTGTGTGTGTGTGTGTGTGTGTGTGTGTGTGTGTGTGAAAACAATCCTATTTATGTTTTTATTATTATTATTATTATTATTATTATTATTATTATTATTATTTCTTGGCAGACGTCCTTATCCAGGGCGACTTACAACATAAGTGCAAAATGAAGTGCAAAAATACAGTTAAGTAAAGGCATTACAAATCAATTCACATAAAACCTATCAATTCAAAATAATACATTTTACAACTTCCAATTTACACAGGCAAGTACAGTGTAAAATGGAAGTTGTAAAATGTATTATTTTGAATTGCTATGTTTTAGTGTGTTTTCAGTAATCCAGGCCTGTCATTCCAAGAAAGCAGCTGTCATTCCATGCCATTCTACTTTTATTTCAAAGAAAGTGTATTCAGGATTGTAGGATTCCTGTTTGGGATTTGGAGATATAGACCACCCTCCTGTTTTCCCCATTGTAGTCTAAGGGCATTCCCCCATTATAGTCAATGGACATTCAGTTTTGTCCTTTGTTTTAGTCTGTCCCTTTATTTTACAGAAACATCTCTTTACAAAAAACAAATTGCTATTAAGTACAGGTTTGTAATGTGTGATATTGTCTGATATTTTGTCAACATTGCTTCATGATGTGTTCATTGTGATTGTTTGAACATTTACTGTTTCAGAGATCAGTGTTATTTTGAAAATGGATATATTGCCTTTTGATATAAATCAGGAATGTCAAATGTTGCGTTTTGGGGGGTTGGGGAAACAGTTTTTAGCATTGGGATTACAAGACATAACTCGTTTTAGTTTACAGTGTGTATACTATGTGAAAAGGGTACCCTCTAGGAGTATATCTATAGCAAGAATGTATTGTTCATTAATTTATTGGTCTTTTTGTCTGTCATCCACATTTTTTTTTCCATGACAGCCTACATACTACAAAACATACTTAAGTAAAAGTAAAATTACCAAATTTTAAACATACTCAAAAAAGTACAAGTACATGAAACATCTACGCAATTACAAGAATAAGAGTAGTTGTGATTCGTTACTTTCCACTGCTGATATAGTATTTTAATATATAAAAAAGTGAAGAAATAAGTATTCATGATTAATTTAAAGGAATCATTAATAAATCAGAAATAAGTTATAATCAACCATTACTTTATAATACACAAATAAATAAATAAATAAATAAATACATAAATAAATAAAAAGGAATAAGTAACCATTACTTATTTTTTGAAAAAATAAGGAATAAGGAATCAACTTCACAGAGGTAAAGATCAACTAACATTCAATGGCATATGTTGTGGCTGAATGTGGCAATATTAGACATTCATCTATTGTAAGTCTCCATTGCAAATATTTTAATAATGAGACTTTCGTAGAAATGAAACAATGCATACAATGCATTCTAGTGTTCCACATGGAGAAGGACCACATTAAAACTGCCACAGGAAGGTCACAATTTCATTTGCCGGTTTGTATTCTTCACATAATTGCAGATTTGTATCTTCTGGGATCCTGAAATTGTGCCTTCCTGCCTACCAGATTTAACACAGGAACAACAGAGTGATAGCCCTCAGATCCATCAGATACAGGATAAAGTTATTTTCCATGATATGCATGTCATTCACAAAATTCTTGTTAATCACACTAACCATATAGTTGTGTGCTTCTCAATGGAGGATGGAAAGAACAATCTTATAGTTGTTGATGGTTTAGTTAAAACAACATTGCAATTTAATTAAGACTACTATGGGATTATGGGGTCATGACAACTCCAGTTATTCTTTATTTTTTTAAATAATTATTCTCTGTAAATAGATTTATGAATGAAGAATATTTTTTGAAGACTTTTCCTGTTATAATTATTTTGAATGCCTTCTGAAACCAAGGATAAAATAATCCATAAATTATAGGATTGCAAGCAGAATTAAAATAACCTAACCACATAAGTGTATCAAATAGAATTATTGGTGTAGAAAAATTAATAAAAGGATCAATAATAATAGTTATAAAAAATGGTAACCAACAGAGTAGGAAAACTCCCATTACAATACCCAATGTTTTTGCAGCTTTTCTTTCTCTGTTTTCAGCAATATCATGATTACTTGGCTTACTTAGTATCTTATCAATGACCTTGGCATGCCTTCTGGCAACAACAAAAATTCTTATGTAAAGGAATATCATCACTGTTCCTGGAATTATAAATGATACCAGTGGACCTAGTAGTCCCCACATTTTGTTAAGTATAACAAAGCATGTACCAACACAATGGTTTAAAATGACAAAACCCTCAATGCCTTCCAAATTTACCTTAGAATAAATTACCCCAAAACCAAAACCAAGAGAAACAATCCATGTGATACTAATGAAAATGGTAATAATAGACATGGTAATTTTACTTCTGTATCGTAGTGGTTCACATATAGCATAGTATCGGTCAATGGCAATGAAACCTAGGTGAAGAATTGATGCTGTTGACATCATCATATCAAAACTGGAATGTATTTTACAAAACATTTCTCCAAAGTACCAGCAGGTTTCTACAGAGCGTATCATGCTATAAGGCATGATAAATGCTCCTAAAAAGCAATCAACACATGCTAAGGAGAGGATTAGAAAATTAGTTGGAGAATGAAGCTGTTTAAAATGAGAAATTGAAATAATGACCATTATATTACCACAAACTGCTACTACTATTGTGCCTACCATAATCACATATATAACAGCCTTAAAAATAACTACCCTCTGTGCTTTTGGGCAAGAACCTTTCACATGTTGAAAACAGTACTGCATCTCTTCAGACTGTCCTGTAAAATTCATGATGAAGCTCTCCAGTTAGTGATGCTCCTTAAAAAAAAAAACAAAAAAAAAACACATCTTATTCGTATTTTGTCAAGTGATACTTGCTAATATGGTTTATTACATATTTAATAAACCTTATTTCTCATTCTGTGGCATCATGGAATACTTTTTAGAAAGGATACTTATGGGTGATGTTTTTGTTTTTCATAGTGTTTTTGAATCAACTAAAGCTAAACTTACTTAAATCAGAAATAAGAGTAATGCATATGCAGGTTTTACTGACATGAACATTTAATTTAATTTCATAAGAGAATGAACAAGAATTGTGCAACCCATATGTAAAAGTTAATTTATAATTATCAAATACAATCTGTGTTTCACAAGGGCAGAGCGAAGTCCTTAGGTCCTGATTGAGGTCTCTTAAAATGTATTTATAGTATATTCTAAAAGGGTTTTGCACTTTTTAACTTTTTAATATTTGATGTTGGTATTTTCTCATACACCATGTTCATGTGTATATTTTATAAAGCAGATATGTAGTTTAACAATCAACAAATTCTATTAACAATGACAAAAACTGAATTAGTGTAGTCTGAAAATCACACACTGTAACATACTGTACTGTGCAAAAGTTTTAGGCAGGTGTGAACAATGCTGTAAAGTAAGAATGCTTTCAAAAATAGACATGTTAATAGATTATATTTATCAATTAACTAAATGAAAAGTGAGTGAACAGAAGAAAAATGTACATCAAATCCATATTTGGATCACAGTTTTTGAAGGAACTCAGCAGATAGGCTGGTCCAACATCCTGGAGAACTAACTGTGTTGTCTTCGCTACAACGTAGGAGCTGCAGCTATCCAACCAGCTAAACTCTTGCTTGCAAAATGATGATGAATTCTGTGACTGGTCTGAGGAAAGTTTTTGAATGTCCTTGATCTGTAGTCTTTAATTCCACCTTTCTCACTCTTCCATCTTCTCCAGGGAAGGTCTTTGTGATTATAGCCATAGGCCAGTTGTTGCGGGCAGCTTGATTGTCTTTGAGAAGAACAATGTCTCCTTCTTGCAGGTTTTGGTAGGACTTGGTCCATTTCTTCCCGGTCTTGCAAGGTAGGCAAGTACTCTCGACTCCAATGGTTCCAGAATTGGTTGGCAAGGGTTTGTACTTGTCTCCACTGGTTGGTGAAGAGGTCTTTGTCTGTAAAGTCTCCTGGTGGACGTGGGACTCCAACTTTCGGGGTTAGGAGCATTGATGGAGACAGAATGAATGGATCCTCAGGGTCATTTGAAACTGGGATTAGTGGCCTCGCGTTTATGATTGCTGTCACTTCTGCCATTAGTATGCACAAGAATTTGTGGGTTAAGCGGGTGTACTGTTCAAGAAGCATTGAGTCCAGAATTCTTCAGGCCACTCCAATCAGGCGTTCCCAAGAACCGTCCATGTGCGAGGCGTTTGGGGGGTTGAATTCCCAGGAGCACATTTGTTGGTTAAGGTACCTCGGCACAGTGGCATCTGGTTGGTCTTTGCTCATTCCATGTTCTTTGCAAGCCCCTATGAAGTTTGTGCTGCAATCCAATCTTAATTGTTTGACAGGTCCTCTTATTGCAAAGAAACACCTTAAAGCATTGATGCAGCTTGAAGTGTCCATTGAGTCAAAGACCTCGACATGCACGGCTCTGGAGCTCATACAGCAGAACATTATGGCCCACCGCTTGCTCTCAGCCTGTCCTCCTCTTGTATGTCTGGTGGTGGTGGACCAGGGTCCAATTACGTCCAACCCCACGTATGTGAAGGGAGGGCAGGTTTCCAGGTGTTCTTGTGGCAAGTCTGCTATGCGTTGTTCTTGCATTTTTAGTCTAGTCTATGAAAGGTTACACATTTGTGTAGGACTGAGTTGATAAGCCTTTTCCCTCCCAAGAGCCAAAGTCCTGCTGCTCTGACAGCACCTTTCGTCAGGTGACAGCCTTGATGTTTGACCTGGGCATTATGGTGTCTGACAAGTAACAAGAAAATGTGGTTGTCTTTTGGGAGGATTACTGGGTTCCTTTCACCAATATCCAGGTTAGCGGCCTCCGAGGCAGATGAGATTGTTCTGCAAGATTGGACTGAGGCGATGAAGTCTGCTTTTTAGAGGGACAATCTTGTTTGTTTCCAAAGCTTCAAACTCCTTTGTGAATGCTCACTTCTGAACAGTTCTGATGATGACAGCCTTTGCTTGGGATAGTTAATCTGGAGTTCGAGACGGATCGCACTTATGCCATCCCTTACACTTGTCTATGCTGTTTGAAGGCTTGTGAGACCTTGCAATATGAATTAAGAGTGCTATGGCTTGTAAAAGAGTATTGAAGCTGGAGAACCTTTGGAAGCATTCTGTGCTGAGGCTTTTTTCTTGGAGCTGCGTGGCATAGCTTCTCACACTGATCTCCACGTCTAGTTCTGGTTCGACTAAGTCAAATGACCGAACGAACTGGTTCTGGTTTGCTGGAGGGTTTGAACAGGGAGGTGGGTCCTGTAAACCACATTGTTTGTGCCAACTGCGAGGTAGGAACTGACCTTGACGCATGCTCAGCAGGATTATCCTCTGTGCGCACGTAGTGCCATTGTTTGGGTCTTATGGTTTGGCGAATATGCTGAACTCTATTGTGGACGTAGATGTAAAAACGTTTGGATTCATTGTAGATATAGCTAAGGACCACTTTGCTGTCAGTATAGAACTTGGTGGAATCTAGTCTCAAGTCTAGTTCATCATGAATTAGTTCTGACATGTCCACAGCTAAGACTGCTGCGCATAGCTCAAGTCTTGGAATGGTTGGTTCAGACTGAGGTACAAGTTTTGACTTCCCCATGATGAATCCAGTATGAGCTTGTTCATCTTCTTGTATGGTCTTCAAGTACACCACAGCACCGATGGTCTTAGTAGATGCATCGGAGAACACACAGAGTTCTCTTCAAACTGCCTCAGCTAGAGAGGCTGCTGTGTAAGTTTTTGGTACATGAAGGTGTCGCAGGTCCTGGAGCGAGTCTCGCCAGGCCTCCCACTCATTGAGTTTCAATTCAGGTAGCAGCGTGTCCCACTCGGACGGCACAGCTGTAAGTTCCCTGAGAAGAGCTCTTCCTTGGATTGTGACTGGAGCCAGTAAACCCAAGGGGTCAAAAACACTGTTTACTGTGGAGAGGACTCCATGGTGAGTAAATGGCTCGGTGTTAGTTGACACAGAGTAGGTGAATGTGTCGCTTGTTATCTCCCACAGGAGACCCAGGCTGTGTTGAGTGGGTGCAGCTTCTCCACTGAGGTTCACGTCTTTCGACGTACACAGTCTTCAGGTGGGAAAGCTTCCAAAACTGCTTGACTGTTTGAGGCAAACTTGTGAAGCCGGAGGTTTGACTCAGCAAGTGAAGTCTGTGTTCTGCATAGCAAGTCGATGGCTTCAGCATCGGTCGGCACAGAACGAAGGCTGTTGTTGATGTAGAAGTGACGCTCTACAAAGTTGACTGTCAGTTCCATGTTCCAGCGCACCCTCTCGGATAGCTCTTCTAAGCCCGTTGATGGCTATGGCAGGAGATGGGCTGTTGCCAAAAACATGAACCTTCATCCTGTAGTCTATGATCTCCTTTGTCACATCATTGTCCTTGTACCACAGGAATCTCAGGTAGTTCCTGTGGTCTTCTCGCACCAGGCAGCAATGAAACATCTGCTGTATATCTGCCAGGATGGCAAACCTTTTCCTTCCTGAACCACATCAGAACTCCCAGAAGTGAATTGTTGAGGTCGGGGCCTGTGAGGAGCACATCATTGAGGGAAACGCCTGAGTGTTGGGCACTTCAGTTGAACACCACCCTAATTTGACCTGGTTTTTGTGGATGGAACACCCTAAATGTTGGCAGGTATCAGCATTCCTCATTTTCTCCCAGTGATGGTGCTACCTCAGCATGATTGTTCTCGAATATTTTTTCCATGAAGGCCACATATTGCTGTTGCATCTCTGGCCTCCTATTTAGGCTTTGTTGGAGTGATGCAAAGCATTTGACTACTTGTTCTCGGTTATTAGGCAAGCGTCATCTTGGTAGTCTGAATGGGAGCGGGGCTACCCAACTATGTGACTCATTCCTGTAGACTTCTCTGTCCATCAGTTTCAAGAATATCTTCAATTGAAGGTGTCAGCTTGTTGTCATGTTCGGTGTGATATATGGTTTGTCCCAACATCATTTCTGCTGCCTTACTGGACTCTGAGATCCTGTCTTGTGCCTCCTCGCCATGATGAATCGTATCTTTGATATGTATAAAGCTTGTGCAGAGTTGGAGGAGTGAGGGCCGGCCGTAATCAAGCACAGTTGTTTTGAAGGTGTTGACTGTTGGCTTGTGTGCATTCCCCAAGCAGACTTCTTCAACTAGCACCCAACCCAGGTGAAGGGCGCGTTGTGGGGGCTGTTGACTTGTTCCCGTACCTTGTGCACTCTAATTATGTCTCTGCCTAACAGCAGGAGGATCTCAGCATTCGGGTCAACCTCTGGGTGGTGCTCTGCTACCTTGACAAGATGCGGGTTATGTAGAGCTGCACTCGTGTTGGGATTTCTGACAGGTTGTTAAGGATATCATTGCACTCAATGAGTGGTGGGAGAGGGATTGTGAACTCTCCATTGAGTGACTCAACCACAAAGTCTTCGGGCATTTGTTGGCAACATGTGATTCTCCTGATGTAAATATATGTAAATAAAATGTTTTTAATTACAAATTAATCAACACCTTTATGTAAATACGTTTTTTAACATTAACTTATAAATACAATTATGAAATGATTTACTTACGACATTGCCTTTGTGGTGTGTACAGTGAGGATTAGTGTGGCTATACAGGCATGTAAACAGATTCAGCCGGCTTCCTCAAATGGCTAACAGGAAGTGATCTTTGCGAACTCGGAACTCCTTAAGCATGACAAACACTTATCAAAATAAAAGTCCATCCAACATTATGCCTTAAAGGCAACACAGTTCTGTGGATTTATGCAGCCTCAGTTGCTTCTCTCTCTTCATGTAATCACAGTGAGATCAGGGCTCTGTGGGGGCCATACCATTACTTCCAGGACTCCTTGTTCTTCTTTACGCTGAAGATAGTTCTTAATGACTTTTGCTGTATGTCTGGGGTTGTTGTCATGCTACAGAATAAATTTGGGGCCAATCATATGCCTCCTTGATGGTATTGCATGATGGATAAGTATCTGCCTGTACTTCTCAGCACCGAGGAGACCATTCATTCTGACAAAATCCCCAACTCCATTTGCAGAAATGCAGCCCCAAACTTGCAAGGAACCTCCACCATTCTTCACTGTTGCCTGCAGACACTCATTTGTGTACTGCTCTCTGGCCCTTTGGCGAACAAACTGCCTTCTGCTCCAGACAAATATTTAAAATTTTGACTCATCAGTCCAGAGCACCTGCTGCCATTTTTCTGCACCCCAGTTCCTGTGTTTTCAAGCATAGCTGAGTTGTTTGGCCTTGTTTCCACATTGGAGGTATGGCTTTTTGGCCGCAAGTCTTCCATAAAGGCCACTTCTGACCAGACTTTTCCAGACACTAGATGGGTGTACCAGGGTCCCACTGTTTTCTGCCAATTCTGAGCTGATGACACTGCTGGACATCTTCTGATTGTGAAGGGAAGTAAGCATGATGTGTATTTCATCTGCTGCAGTAAGTTTCCTTGGCCGACCACTGTGACTATGGTTGTAACGTTGGCGTTTTTTTGTTTGCGTTTTCAAAAGATCTTGGATAGCACATCTGGAAACCCCTGTCTGCCTTGAAATGTCTGCCTGGGAGAGACCTTGCTGATGCAGTATAACTACTTTGTGTCTTGTTGCTATGCTGAGTCTTGCCATGGTGTATGACTTTTGACAGTAAACTGTCTTCAGCAACCTCACCTTAGCTGCATTTGGCTGTTCTGTTTTATTCCTCCTACACAGCTGTTTCTGTTTCAGTGATTGTGATTCAACCTACATATTGAATTGATGATCATTAGCACCTGTTTGATATAACTGTTTAATCATACACCTGACTATATGCCTACAAAATCCCTGACTTTGTGCACATGTACCTAGAAGAATTGATGCTGTTTTGAAGGCAAAGGGTGGTCACACTAAATATTAATTTGATGGATTTAACATCTATTTTTGAAAGCATTCTTACTTTACAGCATTTTTTCACACCTGCCTAAAACTTTTGCACAGTACTGTACATTACTGTGGGATGAGTCTACTAGTGATGCAAAAGTTGGATTGCACAGTGATCTGAGTGATTATTGCAGATTGTTTTCTTTTATTATTGCAAAATCTGAATTTGCGATTATTCTCTTCATTCAACTAATACCCCGTTTCCACTAGCCAGGTTCAGGTGCACCTCAGCATGGCCGTGCTTTAACTGTGCACGGCAGCGATTCCACTCATTGTCGTGAGGTACAGCTGCCCTAAGAAGTGACTGTGAGACACGGAAGGTCAAAACGCAGTCTGGGACACTCGGCACTCTGGGATTTAGTGTTTTAAACTGGAGGCTGAAATACTGCAAACATTAAAGTGCAATAAACTTGGTGAGCCGAAATGTTTTTACGATATCTAACACAGTCTTACAGTATAAGTTATACCAGATATTCAAGAGTAGAAACCGGGACACATTGAAACAGTATATCAAACAAATTACATCACTTAAAATTCAATCTAGTTTATTTTGTTTACCAGTGCATCATAAATAACCGTGTTACTTCTCCCTGTATCATGATCCGATTAACTTTGACAATATAGCTTAATTTAATTATCCTAGATATCCTCCCTTATTATATATCTGTGGGAGAATGAACTGCGTTGCATTATTAAATACAGTGCACTGTATATTTCTACATCATTAAGCAAAACGAATACATGTGTATATAAATACAGTTACAACACTGGGATCCATAACTTACTCGAACAGTTCTTCCACAAATTCAGTGTTAGCATGAATTCTCTGTATACCTCCAATGTCGCAAAATAATAATAATAATAATAATAATAATAATAATAATAATAATAATAAAAAATCTATAACATCGCGGGTAGCATCAACTCTTATTGTGAATGGGATTCCTTTAAAAATACCTTTGACACCGTAATTAATGGATCAGTTGCATTAATCATTACATTATTTGTCATTTAGCAGACGCTCTATCCAGGGCGACTTGGATCCCCACCTGGGATTTGAACCCACAACCTTCAGTTGGTAAAGCGTCTATATTTGGATTACAATTAACATATAGTTATAGCGATAATGTCGGATTACAAATGTAATTAAAATATACAATTCTTCATGCGCTTGATCACTTAAAATTAACCTCTGGTTTAAATATTTTAATAGTTTTTAAATAGTGTAAACAGGGGGAAGCTAAAAACTGTGCCATTTAAATCATTTTGAGAGAATTTACAAGACATTGAGACATTTAATTTAAATCCAGGACAAATATTTGCGTGTGTTTATATATAAAAAAAAGAATGTATTTCGCCACGGCACATTGTATTGCAGTCCGATGCAGTCCTTTCTCCGGCAGGATTTTCGTAATCATTTCAAACACTGTTAAATGTCTTTCTGCTCCAAGCAATTAATCCTGTGTGGCACTTTTCCACCGTACTGCTCCAGATTAATCCTTTTCCCAAGGTAAACACACATATTCCTTCTTTGGAAAAGTTTCTACCGCATCTTTCGCATCGAGATCGGCGGCCATTACTGTAGTTACAATTTCAGAATGTAGACGCGTTGTGTCAGACTGCGTAAGGGACGTCACAGTACATGCCCCAGACCAGTTTGGGACTCAGCCGATACAATGTACGAAACTTTGCCTCCTGAAACTAGTTCAGGCACAGGCGGAGGTACAGCTGAGCCTTAGTGGAAACCCCCTGGCCTTGCATGGCCACGGTGAGATGCATCTAAACGTGACTAGTGGAAACGGGGCATTATTGTGTGAATTCTGAAGGCAACTAGTTGCATCTGAGCTTTTTTAGTGTCATAGCATTTGGGGTGAATACTTCTCTAACAAGGTTTTTATTTTTGATTAGATTGTGTTTCCCACATTGAAAGTGTGGAGTAGGTTGTGTAAATCTTGGGAAAAAATCAAATTGAAATGCATCAACATTTCAGCTTGTTACACTACTAAATGTTAAATTGGGTTGAAAATGGAAGGTGAGGCTTGTTGTATTGTAATATCAAAAGCCACAGGCATTGTTACATTTGTAAAGCATTGGGTTGTTTGGTACTAAAACAAAATATTTTATTTTACTAATCGTAGGGCTGAAACAGGAGAAACAGTGATACAATATTCTGGCCATTTTGCCCAGCCCTACTCTATCGATATGCAAATAGATGTTTTTCTCCTTCTTACAAACATACAAAACATTTACAAGGTATTCCCGATATTTGTTCTTTTTTATGATTAATCGTTTAACTATCACAAAATCCTAGACCTAAGAATTATTAGAAACGTATGGATAAACATTTATCACATTAGTATGATTATTATTACTACCACTATTATTATTTAACTTAGCTGACACCTTTATCCAAAAACTGAAATACAATGTAGGCCACATGCCAGAAACCACATGCTAGACACTTTTTAACCATGTTTTTCATGTTGTTAACAATGTTATATAGCAGTGTACAGAAATAATCAATACAGATATCTTTTAAGAGCCTGCCAGAAATAAGTTAAATGGAGAATATTTCTGTACAGTATTATGGGCTTCAATGAACAATGCATAAATGATATTTCTACTATAATATATAATGGTCCAGATTCAGAATGATTCCAGAGAAACTTCAGCATGTTTAGAAAATGTTAAACACTTACAAGCCTTTTAAAATGAATTTCATCCATACTTATCAGAATAAAATATGTAGGATTTTAAAACAGTAGTAACATACATATGTACTTACTGTGATATCTCTGCTGTAAACCCTTTTCTCTAAAAGTAATTCCACATACCAAAGTCATATTAGATTACTGCTGAAATATATGTATGTTTAATCAACCTTATTGACACAGTGGAACTGCTGCGATCCAAATTAAGTTTATATGGGCATCACTTCAGTTTATTAAGGATAACTGTCAAACAACATACCCGTATTCCCAAACCTCTGGCAGCAGGATTTACCCACAGCAATCTGAAGTGTGATTTATGGAACAGGTGCTTAATTTGCTTAATATTTCCCAAAGGTCAGTTTATTTGCTTTGAAAAGGGCACAATTGATCCTGTATATGAACAACTTGAATGTGACTGTTATGCACGTGCTATGTTTAAATATTAAAATGCAATAACTTCAAACAAATTCTACATTTAGGTATAATGGCCTTTAATTAGCTGATAAAGTTTAAGTTCATCAACCTTGTTTCTGCAATGCAATGTTTCAATTAATCTTCACACATCCTGCAGGACCATATTGGTCAGGTTAGGATCTTTGCAAGTTTAATTTGTTTTTCCATCATAATATGTCCAAATCCTTCCATGTTGTAGGATAAGCATATCACAGCCATAGACACGCTAATGCATAGTAATTTAAGTTATGTTATGGGTTTAAACTACTATAGGAGGTTCAAACTTAATTTACAATATTAATCTTTGACCTTATTTGTGAAACATTAAATGTTATTAATTACACCTATTGCAATGCTGAAAACTTCAGTATCTTTAATATATTAATGTAATTAAAGTAATTATGTACAATAAAAACAACCACATATAGGTCTACATAGGCTTTTTAAGGTTAAATCAAAAGTTGAACCCTCTATATGTATAAATAAATAGTTGGCACTATACTAGCAGTAGCAATTAATCACAAAAGGACTTAGGGGGGTATTTAGAGAGAAATGTCAACAGGCTGACGTTTAGACGCTGTACTGTTTTCTTCTCGAAAAAACTTCACTTGGATAATGTTTTCACTTTCAACCACATTGGCTTGTGGCTGTTTCTACCATGGAGATGGAATAAATGTGCCAATAGAAAGCTACATAAACCTACCATATACAATAAAAAATAATAATAATAATAAAAAAAAAAAAAAATAATAATAATAATAATAATAATAATAATAATACGTTTGACTTTGATTCCCATCCTATAAATTATTATTATTATTATTATTTTTTTTTTTTTTTTGCTTTACAATTGTTAATGTTTTCATGTTTATGGAACAAAATCAATGTACACTTGCATTTTTTGGTGCTAAAATCTACTTTTAATTACATTGTATGAAGGGTTATCTTTCAAGTCAGAAGCACTGCCCACTCGTGTTGGCACCCAATCAAAACATCTCTCTATCAAAGATGTGTTTGTTTGTAACACAACTTCGTGCTTTCAGTTGGCTGGCTGCACAAATGCTGTTCACCCACCGAATCGCCAAATTTCTCTGTCTCTGTTAGTGCTTTTCCACCGACAAGGAGCCGGTGCCTAATTTGGAACTGTTCCTTGCTTTTCCACCGCAAAAGAACTGGATCCGTGCCAGCACGGAGCCACTTTTTCTGGCACCAAAAACTTGCTGGTCTGGAACCAAAGAACCAGTGACTTCAGGGGCCAGGGGGCAGTGTAAAGACATCTCCACCAAAAGTTATTTGCTGGAGTGCAGCCACCATTTTTGAAATGCCAGCAGAGACGCGAGCAGTGAGGAGAGTTTTGATTTAAAAATGAGCGAAATCAGTGTAGCGTTATGTTGGGTGTATTTGGATAAGAGCATTTGGGCTCTGAGCTGAAGCACTGATCTAAAGAAGACCTCTCCCCCCCCAAAGTTATCAGATTTCCTTAGCTCATCAGCTTGGAACTGGTTTGCAAGTGACAGTTTTGGGGAGGATGGCACCGAGAAGAGGCCAAATAGTTTGGAATTCTGCTATGAGATGTCTGGAGAAAGGGGCCTGTAGGTGATAAAAACTCTTTGAAGTGGATGAGAGCCGAAATCCCGACATAGAGCTACGAACCCAGGCCAACCGGCATTTCCAAAAAATGGCATGGATTGACATCAGTCATAAATCAAGCCCCCCTCCAATAGGACACTGGGAACTGAAACCGAAATCCAATTTCAAGAACTCAGGAACCAATCACCTATTGATCTGACAGACTATAAGGAACAGCGGACAGTCTTTCTCTCGCTCTCTCTCTCACCTGAACCAGTAACTCGCTGCCACAGCTCAACCTGTAGCTCTGTTGCCAGAACCGGAACCAGAAACCAACTAAGTCTTTGCCGGCAACTAGAAGAGTTAAACTGGGAGAAGGAGATTGAGCTGTACGAAGAATTATTTTAAAGGACTTTATTAAATAAAGAACTTTACAGACTGCACATGCCCGCCTGTGCCCACCTGATCAGTGGAGTTTTACAGCTGGACAATTGACTAAGTCGACTGTATACGAAAGTGTTCAGTCATTTAAATAGCTATTGAGTCTTAAGAAACTTGACCCTTGGAACCAAACAGGGCCCTGCTTTCCTCAAAGACTTTGTCTTCAAGTAACTACGGTGGAACCCTGCTTACAAAGAAGATTTTGTGCACAACCTTGGAGCCTTCAAACCAGTGGAAAATCTGTTTGGAAAAGACTCTACATTCGCGAAACCCCAACTTCCAGGTGCATTGACTGAGTGGAAGTTCTTGGACAAAGCCGAACCGGACTGCCTTTGTTCCAAACCACACGGACCTCGTAACGTGTGCCGTTATCTGAGAGAGGCCTCTCTGCGACAAAGTTCAGATAAGTTTAACAGTTTGGAGTTCATGATTCATGACATTTGAGAAATCAATTAGAAATGTTAATCTGTGATTCATAACTCTAGAATGTGTAATATCATTTAGTTTTCTTAAATATAAATGTGTGTTGCATTAAACTGTTGTGTTGATAAATTTGGGAAATAAAATCTGTCAACGCCGAGAAATATCTTCTCATTCCTTTTTAACTGTTTAGTCTGAAATTGACACAAGTTAATAGACGTTAGATTATTGGTGGTTCTGCCTATCCTTAATCATTGAATAATAATCAGTTAAGGGAAATTGTGGTAACAAGTAATGATAGGATCTTTCTCGGCACTTAAACGTAAATGAGACTGATATATATATATATAACGAGAAGTTACCTGACATAAATACTAACCTGCGTAGTTATTTAATGTCTGACTAACAATACTAACGAGAGACTCACCTTCGTCTTACTAACCGGTATTGTAGTCAATGTGTTTATAACCTTTTTTGTTTAACGATTTGTGTGTTATCATATGCGATCCCATGGTCTTTGATTTGGTCACGGAAGTGATTTGTCTTTGATTTGTTGATCTAGAGTTGAATTTTAATTAGTTTTTCCCTTTTGTATAATTAGTGTAGTGCTACATTTAGTCTTTGTTTTTGAATAAATTTGACAATTTATATCTTTGGAATTGGTGTCTGCGTCCAATTATTACAGAAATTGAGTTCTACAAGATTCCAGGATTTGTGATAAGGTGATACTATAAATTCACTTCTTAAATTGAAATTTATAAGTGTACCTTACGCTACATCAGCAGCAAACAATGGACACTTCAGTAACAATATGGTCTCACCAGGTCCACTAACTAGTTAGGACTTGGCAAATGGCAGCAATGAAAGATGACTGAGCTCACCTTCCGTGAAAGGAAAGACGTGTTACTGCGATATTATGATGATGGAGAGTTAATGTGATAATATAGATTAGACAGAAATGTTGTTTGTTAATGAACTGGTCATTAAGTGGTCCGGTGTTACACCGAATCCAGTGCCCCTACAAGTCATGTGTCCTGGGTTGGTTTGCACATGATTAATAATTTATAAATAAATTCATTTTCTTAGCACAGGGCGAATTACACAAAACATACATATTCTAGACCAAATACACAATAAGATCTGTTACAGTGATGCGCTTTGCGAGCGATCACACGCCAGCAGTGCTGACAATGGATTATTATTATTGTGTATTTGTTAGCAGACGCTCTTATCCAGGGTGACTTTCAGAACATAAGAGCATTGATGCGTTTCTGGCAACAGGGACAATGCAACAGTGATATGGGATCATCATCCCAGACTTCATCAATAAGCATAATTTCCCATCAAACCATTAACATCACCTGAGATCGTCCAACAGTTTACTGATCTGCCCACAAATACCCCCAAAACAGCCGCATCCATAATCAATAGGCTAGCCTATAGTGATAGTTTTTTTAAACAAGAATAAAAGTAAAAATACGCCACAAAATGAATGAAAATGTGAACTGTGTGCACGGTGACGAATGCATGTTAACTCTAACTTGTATTTTATTCAATACAGTAAAAGTGTCTGAATTAGCGAATCGGTGTAAATCCCTTAATGCATCAATAAAAATAAATAAAGGCTGAGTTATAGTTGTATTTTCATTTCTGCTTGTCTACATGTGATTTTGTGTTTTTTGTTTTGTTTTTTACAGTGTATCTGTGCTTTGTGTAGATGCTGAATGAGTTTGATTGTGATGGTTAAATAGGGTTTCAGAGACGCAGTCGCCTTGGTGCTGATTATTACTGCCGTGTGTTTCTCCACTTCTACTCCGTGCTTGGGAACGCCCACATCCAGTGACGTCAGCGTTCGGTTCCAAAACCGGTGGAAAAGCAGGCCGGTTCGCAAAAAGATCATCTGGTTCCCAGGCCGAGCACTGGCACCATGTCGGTTGAAAAGCGCTATGTGTGTATTTTTAGTTAGTTTATTAACTAACACCATTCTGTGCTGTCTGCAACCCAGAGGTCTGACTATGCTTCAGTTTCAGTTTTCACCACGTCCTAAGACTCTCCATGTCAATGAGCGAAAGTATGGGCTCAGTGGATCCGAGTTCCATCTCTCCCTGAGCCACGCCTGCTGCTTAAGCTGTGCCTGCCATTCTTGCAGCGCACACTGCTGTGCAGGCAGCCGAATGAAGAGGGAGACTATCGGAGTGGCGCCCTTGGGCCCCCCTCCTCCTCTTCCTCATTACAGAGGTGCTGGTGCAGGGGCCCCACCTCCGCAGACAGATTTGCCCAATCTTTAGTGCTCAAATGGCCCACGTGGCCCTCCTCCACTCCCTTCTCCCCCGCACTCTGTGACTCCACCGCCAGCACATGCCACACCGCTGGAATCCAAGGGGAGCCTCTCTCCCTGGTCTCTGGACTAGGGCAGTCAGCAGGCATCCTGGGAGGAGGACCAGCTCTCTCTCAGTCCGCACGCAGACTCGGAGCTGGAAGCAGACCTGACATGAGGGACGCAGCTTGCCTCCCTCACCTCTGCTAACTGAGTACATTCCTCCTGCTCCTACAGGATGACAGGTGGAGTTCAGGAGGTCTTTCAGTGTGCTGTGGCATCTTTTCAGATCCCAGGGACCAATGACCCTACCCCCCCTAAACGAGAACCTGTATGAAGCGGAGGGCATGAAGCTGGTCTCCCCTTGCCCCGCTTTGTGAATATTTCTTGGCTACAACATAGTAGAGTTTGCCTTTGCTCCTGTGGTAAGCAAGGGTGCATGAATTGTTCTCCTGTTGATCTGCTTCTTTATTAACCTTGCTGACACAGTAAAACTAGCTGTCACTCCTCTCCTAGCTGTGCTACTTCAGCAGGAGGTGACTGCTCCTGAGGTAGGTGAGGGCACAAGGGCTGGTCTCTTCTTGTGTGTCATATGACAGTAAAGCTTGCTGTTGTTCGCTCCTAGCTGTGCTGGTCGAGCAGGAGGTGACTGCTCCTGTGTTAAGCGAGGGTACAAGAGCTTGGCTCTTTTTGGGTTGCTTTGTATATTTAGCACAGTAGAGCTTGTTGTAATGCCCACTTCTAGCTGTGCTAGTTCTTCACATGTGGATAAGCAGATTAGCCGGCTAAGTTTCAGGATAACTTGGCATAAACACAGGTTTTTACGTTCTCCGAAGCGAGCTTAGCAACATGTCCAGCATCTTAAACCTGATCCCTGGCAGGTTCACTTGAAGTTAGCCGGCTAAGAGTCTGAATATATTAAATCCTGACCAATGAAATGACAGCTGACACACACCCCAAAAATGTCTGCCCCATTTCTAGCAGATCCAGTAGATGTGGGTGCGATGTTAATAAGGCAAGCTTTTTGGCGACAAAGAATGTTTAGAGATTGCCAAGATCCTTTAAATCATTCAAATGAGTATATACATGAGCGTAACTGGTTCGGTCGGCAAGGGATAATATATCTAGTTAATTTATTAGGACCGCACATCACAAATTCCATCTGCCACAGTCATGCATTGACAGTGCCGCAGACCCTCTGTGTAGGGCTGCACAATTTAGCGTGTGGTACATTCCTGTACACTGTAAGTGATGCAAAAAATGTAAGCAAATCTGCAGTGTGCAACGCTGTTCGGAAAGTGTATACGGGACTTTTTGAGGCTGTTAAATATATCCGTGAGATTTCCTGGCCATACAAGTGTAGATGCAATTAATGAAGGCTTTTATGCATTTGCAGGTAAATACACTATTGATAGGAATTAAATCATTTATGTCTTGCGTACAAGCTGTTGAACCCTTCTCGGAAAGTCCTTGAGATAAAGCAAATAAAAACTTTATTAACAATCTAGGTTGGGACTACCATTTCAGGAAATTCCTTCAGTGAGAACTTTTTTTACAAACACAGGTGAAGTTTTATAAGAAAAATGACGAAGAATGTTGTGGCCGTTCATCCAATCAAAAGGTGCGAGCCTGAGTCTGTTTACAATCTGTCTTCCCCGGGAGAGGTGTGGCATCCACAAACCAGATGGCTTTCTTCGATGTACTTTGGGAGGTCCGATCTTATGGTCTCCCTGTCTGGGAAAACAATTAAGTCCACAAACAGACAGATAAACAGCTGTGGGCTACTATACCCACCTACTACACATCTCTTCACTGTGTAGTCCTTTTATCATAGGAGGAGTTTCTAACAAATGTACATTGTTTGCTTAGCCTGATAAGTCTACTTTGCTCAGTCTCTATACATGCTGTTATTTATAATGCTAGTATTAATATAAAACATTATATAGTTATTACAAAACACTTTCTTCAACTTTCCAATACAGGGTCTTCAAAGCCAATGGTCCAACAATTGTTATGCAATTCACTGCAGAGTTTCCCCATGTCATTGGCACTGTGGACTGCACACAATTTTAGAATGGAGCCATAGTCCTGCTGTTTAACACATAATACATATATACACATATATACATCACGGGTTGCAGGAGCTGGTTCATGCGCCACATGTGGAACACAGGAGCAGTTGACACCTGTCGAATAGTGCAGCTAAGGCAGGGCAACTACAGCTCTTACCGTGTGAATAAATTAACTTTGTACACAGCGGGGCACTGGAGAACTCAAGTGCCCTCCACTAGAGGACAACAGCAGCGGTCCCCTGCTCCATGGCATAATACAGCCAGAGCTGGCCACAGACCTCCTGACCAATATACAGAGCGGGGTACAGGCCAAACGCATGAACCACTGCAACACAATTATAATGAACAAACTATATACAGGGCGGCCTCGTAAGGCAACATGCCTGTAGGCCGCATGACAAGCCCTGGGAACACATTGATAGTGCTGTCTGTACATCCAGGAGCAGCTCGTGAGGGTGCTCGACTAGAAGGCATAGTCTGGTGGAAGGGAAATACATGGTTCACCAGCTCCCTCAGGATGCACTTACAGGGGCAGACTTGGAGAGGAAAGGCAGGAGCCAGAGCCCATAGGTTACTGGGGCTTGACTGCAGCCAACACTGGGTTCCCACTGGAAGGGACCGGTCCCGTCACATCCAACCTGTAGAACTGGGCAAATGAAAGCGGCGAGGCCCAAGCTGCAGCCGCACAAATGTCTGCCAAGGGGGCACCTTGAAAAAGGGCCCACGATGTGGCAACGCCTCGAGTCGAGTGGGCCACCAGGTGTTCAGGCACTGGGGTCCCGGTGGACTCGTAGGCCATGGTAATGGTGTCCACATTCCAATGCGAGAGGCGCTGCTTTGAAAGCGCCTGCCCCTGTGTCCGCGCTCCATAAGACACAAACAGTTGGTTTGATCGCCGAATGTCCTTAGTGCGTTCCAAATAGCACCTGAGGACCCGCACAGGGCAGAGCAGGTGAAGCCGACCCTCTTTCTCTGAAGCGAAGGGAGGAGGATGAAAAGCCATCAACTCAATAAGCCTGTTGACATGAAATGGAGACAGCACTTTTGGGAGAAATGCAGGGTTAGACCGTAGCGTGACCCTGGAGCCATCTCCCACAAAATGGACACACGATGGGTGTACGGACAGGGCGTGTAACTCGCTCACGCGTTTTGCAGAGGTGATTGCCAGCAAAAATGCAGTCTTAAGTGACACCAGCTTCAGCTCAGCTGAGTTCAGTGGCTCAAATGGGGCTTGGGAAAGTGTGTCCAGCACTACATCAAGGCTCCATGCAGGCAGTGAAAGGGTTTGAGGAGGCCATAGCCATCGAGCTCCCTTCAGAAACTGCACTGCCAGAAAATGAGACCCAGGAGGCTCGCCATCAGTCCAAATATGACATGCGGAGATGGCTACCAGATACACTTTGAGCGTGGATGGGGACTTGCCCTGGTCCAACAGCTCTTGAAGAAATTGCAATATGACCCCGATGGGGCAATTAATTGGGTCTTGACCGCCGACTTGGCACCAGGTGCTAAAGGTCCACCAGCGGTAGGAATACTGCTATCTCGTAGAGGGTGCTCTCGCCGACTGAATAGTGGCAACTACCGCGTCCAACAGACCACAGGCAATCAATCGCTCCCACTCAGGGGCCAGGCCCAGAGCTGGAGGAGGCCCGGATTGGGGTGCCAAAGTGTGCCCTGCACCTGGGACAACAAGTCCGCTCTCACTGGGAGTTGCCAAGGCTCTCCGTGGAGGAGGGCAATCAGGTCTGCGAACCAGAATCATCAGCAGAACTGGATCCACATTTGTTGTACCACAAGCGGGTGGAGGCGCCATTCCGAAACCGGGGGGCCTCCCCAAGAGAGGAGGTCCACCGCCGTGTTGGACAGGCCTGGGAGGTGAACTGCTCTGATGGAGCGGAACCGTGGCTGCGCCCACAGAAGCAGACGGCATGCTAGACAGTACAGTCTGCGCGACCGGAGACCCAATTGCCTGTTGATATAGGCAACCACCATTGTGTTGTCCGTCCAAACCAGCACATGTCTGTACCGTAGGACTGGCAGGAAATGAGACGCACCAGTCCATGGAGTACTACTTGTATCTCCAGGATGTTGGTATGGAGGGCCCGTACTGGCTCTGTCCACCTGCCTCGGACTCCATGTCCGTCGGTGGTAGACTGGCCCCAGGGGCACACCGAGGGTCAAATTGTGGGGGGCTCCACCACCAACGGAGTGCCTTCCAGCACGCCGGAGTGACTGTGACTCGGCATGCTCGATTGCAGCAAGGGTGCATCCTGAGAGACCTGAACCACCACTGCAATGGCCTCAACTACAGGAGGCCGAGGGATAGGGTCTGTGATGCAGCCGCTAGGAGGCCCAGCAGCCTCTGGCAAAGGGACACCCGGACACGAGCTCTCAGTTGGAAGAGGGAGAGACGTGTGTATTGAGGCAACTCTCTCTGGCGTCAGCGTGGCGAGCATGGAACTGGAATCGAGGTGCAGTCCGAGGAACTGTGCCTGCTGAGTTGGCGTCAGACAGCTCTTCTCTCGATTGACCTGAAGGCCCAATTCAGAGAGGTGGCCTAAAATCAGGTCCATATGTATCCGAACATGCTCCCTCGAGTGAGAACAAACCAGCCAGTCATCTAGATAATTGAGGACGTGAACCCGCTGGCAACGCAAGGGGGCTAACACGACGTCCATGCACTTTGAAAAATCAAAGGCGAAGCAGAGAAACTTCCTGTGCGCCTGCGCAATGGGGATGTGAAAGTAAACATCTTTTAGATCCACCGTGGTGAAACAGTCGCGGGGCTTGATGGCCTGGGACATGGTGCGCAGGTTGAGCATCTTGAAGCGCAGCACCTTGAGGTGGCGGTTCAGGCGCCTCAGATCCAAGATGGGGCGGAAACTGACATCTTTCTTAGGCACAAGGAAGTATGGGGAATAAAATCCCTCTTGGGGATTGGCAATCATCTTTGTGGCTTTTTCAACATTACAAGCATTTATATTTTAATATTTAAATTGATTAAAAATAATTAGAAATGTAGGAGATTTTATTAAAGTAAATGCATTCAATTTAAACATCTTTGTCTCAACAGATTTTGTTTTATTTACTTCCGACTGAACTTGCATCTTGTGGTTTCATCAGTACCTCACTTCCAAACTCAGCAAGATGAATTCATCCTTCATTCAGATGGACTCAGTAGAGTACTGCTATGAAAATGTTACCAAATCCTGCATTAAACGCTCCAGTTCGGTTGGTGAAAGAGCAGTTTTGTATTTTGTGTTTCTTCTAGCAGCACTAATCACAGTTTTTGGCAATCTGATTGTGATTGTTTCCATCTCTCATTTCAAGCAGCTTCATTCTCCAAATAATCTGTTGGTTCTTTCTCTAGCAATTGTTGATTTCCTTCTTGGGATTTTTGTTCTTCCATTCAGTGTGATCATTATGATTGAACATTGTTGGTATTATGGATCATTTTATTGCTACTTTTTTGTATATATTTCAGTTGTGCTTTGCAATACTTCAGTTTTTCACTTGTTTTTTATTGCTATTGATCGCTACTATGCAGTGTGTGAGCCTCTTCATTATGCAAACAAAATCAACATCAGAGTAGCCTGGATTTTTATAGGTCTTGCGTGGGTATTGGGAGCATTATATTGCTTTGGAATGTTTTTCACCTCATCCAGTGACCAAAGTGTTCAGGATTTGTATGCAATGGTATCATGTGAGGGTATCTGTTTTGTTCCTTATGGTGGCATTTGGGTATACCTGGATTTTATAACTTTTTTTGTTCCCTGTTTTGTCATGAGTGGGTTATATGCACGCATTTACACTGTTGCCAGAAACCAAGCAAGACTAATACAAATAATGGAAGACAGAACATTTACACTTGAAGACAGTAGAAGAAGAGCACAGCGCAACAGAGAGCAAAAAGCTGCTAAAACACTAGGAATAGTAATGGGTGTCTTTATAGTTTGCTGGCTCCCTTACTACATAGTTAATATACTTTACTTATGTTTCAATGTAATGATTCCACAAATAGTGAATGATGCTGTTATATGTTTGTCTTACATTAATTCCACATTTAATCCACTCATTTATGCTTTTTTCTATCCATGGTTTCAAAAAGCACTGAAGCTCATTGTTAGTTTAAAAATATATCACCCTAATTCCTCTAGAAAGAAATTGTACACAGAATAAATAAAAAAACACATGTATACATACAGCCCTGGAAAAAATTAAGAGACCACTGCAAGTTCAGAAATCAATGTTATGTGGTCTCTTATTTATTTTTTTCCAGAGCTGTATATACTATATATAGTGCTGCAAAGTTACATATTAAAACAGATTGTGTTATTTAAAAATATATATTTTAATGTAACCATTTGCATGCAGTATATCTGTAGTATATCTGTATTTTCTTAATCAGGATTGACAATGGGTTTATAGAATATGTTGAAAATTGTAAGATTTTGTGTTTACATGAATGTACTGTGCAGAGTAAGTTGATTATTTATGGCAAGCCAAATTATAATTTAGAGATATCTCTAAATACATTTAAAAATATCTTCAAATATTTTGAGATATTTCTAAATGTTAATTTGGCAAACCAAATCTACCAAACTGTCATTAACATATATGGTAGATGTATGTGTGTGTGTATATATATATATATATATATATATATATATAATTTGACTTAAAATTACATGTAAATGATTTAGAGATCTTATGGCAAGCCGTTGTGACATTTAATCTATAATTGCTGATATCAAGAATACAATTGGTGATATCAGCAATTCATAGTACGCCGTTATGACATTTAATCCTTAACCGGATGTTAATTAGTATGCATTTTTGATATCACGAATACAATTAGTGGTATCTAGAATACAATTGCTGATATCCAGAGTTAACTGCCAATTTTGGATATCAGAAATTGAATTCTTTATCAAAAATGCATACTAATTAGCATCCGGTTCTATTTTTGATATCAAAAATGCATACTAATTAACATCCGGGTTTTGCTGCTTTCCGTGTTATAGTCACTCCCCTTCTTCGGAAAAGTTCCCCAGTAGAGGTGAATAACTCAGCTCTCAAACTGGCATCCTTTCATTGTTAATGTCTGACATTGCCCTGTTCACTGTTGAACACCTTCAGCAGTATTGTCATTTTCTATGGCATTTTTTCTGTTTATTTGTGTGTTTCTCCTTGATAGTTTGTAGAAAAAAGACTGCACACATGCACATCTGAATACCTTAGAAGGTGCTGGGTATCGAAAGAGATCATATCAAATAAAAAGAAAAGAATACCTGCACATTTACTTACAGCTTTTTATTGAACACTTCAATTACTTTTTAACATAATTGGTGTATGTGTGTGTGTGTGTGCACTCGTCTACCTATCCAAGTGGGGACCTAGGCGTCGTCGGGGACTTGAAAACCAAGTGGGGACCTGCAAACCCTTTAAATCATGTTAGAATGGTGCCTAGACCCCCCCAGTAAGACCAAGTGGGGACCCCCTGTGTGACTTTTTTGCTCAGTGCTGCTGGTATTTCGGTCACTAAAACACACGCAAACCTAACACACTTTGTCTTTGAGGCAGCTGGGGCTCTGTCACTGATGGCCTAGAAACCATGTAGGGCTGAATCTGACTGTCATTCAGAACATTGCACTGACATTTACAGTAGGTACTTTAATCTGTATTATTAGTAGTAAGTACATGCATACCATTATTATTATAATTATAATAAATCATCATAATAATAATAATATTAATATCATGAACAACAACAACATTAGGAAAAAGGAGTTAAAAAAAAAATGCATTTGGATCCTAACCCCATTCATCCAGAGCCCATTTAAAAACACAAGTTAGAGCAATATTTCAGATTACATGGTATTTATGAAAAAATATGTATATAATAATCTTAATTTCAAAAATCTTAATAAGTAAATACAACTGAATTGATCAAATAGTACAGTATTCCCCAAAATGACATTTTTTTTAAAGATTATCTATCTATCTATCTATCTATCTATATATATATATATATATATATATATATATATATATATATATATATATCTTTTTAAAATGTAATTAGTGTGTGTGTCATCCTGAGATCTATAAGTGGGGACTCGTGCTGCTCTCTGCTATCTTAGTGGGGATTTCATCCGACTACCTGGAGAACTACCACACAGATAGGGTTCAGATCTCATTCTACTATTGTGTGTTAATATTTCTCATATTTAAAGTGTTATTTAAAGTGTGTAATGTCATTGTGTACTATTCAAGTGGGGTCTTGTGTCGCTCTGTGCTATCGCAGTTTGGACTCCACTGTAAGGGCTGGTATTAGAAGATGTTATGAGGCCTGTGAGGATGTGGACGATACAATAAGATGATCTTGAACATGTTTTTCTTTGTTTGTTTGATATATTTATATATTATTTATTTTCTAACAACATAGTTGAACACACACCCTGGTGTGTGAATGTCGTTCTGGCCTATTTAAGTGGGGACTCGTGCCGCTTAAGTGTGGACTTCATTTTATTAAATTCCTCTGAGCAATATAAACACTTCTATTTTTTTGGGGAATAGTTCCATAATATATTTAAAAATAAATTTCTATGAATTCTGCTTCTGATGTGTTAAATGTTGTCTTGCGTTGTACTTACACACACACACTGGTGTGCTATCTAAGAGGGGACTTGGGGTCATTGGTTACTATCCAACTGTGTTGTAAAGTTTACAGCTTCTCCACGGGGAATTAAGGACCTGATAAGATGTAGCACCAATGATTACATATCATACACAAAACAAAAATATAGAATTATACTATATACTATATGGGGCACTCTTTAAGGGGGGTTAAGGGGGGATTTGACCTTTGACCTGAACTTGAGTTGAACTCGGGTGGGGGGGGGGGTGCTTGTACCGCGTCACATAATAATTACCATATTTATGGGTGGAGTTGACAGGGCACCGAAGGAATGTACAGGGTGGTGGGGGTCTTCAACAGTTTTTCAAACCCTCCAAAAGATTTGTCTTTAAGCCAGACTGATTCTTTAGTAAAATAGCTATTTTTCTCTATACGTGTGAAGCTCCAAAAGTGTGCTATGTATACCCTTCAGATTCTTTAGAAAACATAGATATTTTTCCCTACGCTAGTGAAGCTCCAAAAGAGTTGTATTTAAGTCCTCCCGATTTATTTGGTAGAATAGCTATTTTTCCCTACGCGAGTGAATCTCCGAAAGAGCTCTATTAAAGCCCTCCTGATTCTTTAATAACATAGATATTTCTACTTAAGCGAGATCTGCGAGGCTGTCTCTTCAACAGGGCCGAAGGGGTTACCTCTTTCAAATGGACAAGGGTTATGTCGGTCTGGAGCTTTTTGAGCTAGTGGGGGTGGCGAGGAGATGTCTATGTCTTTAGTAACCTCGGATCGGTGAAGAATTAGTATATTTGGGGGCGGAGTTGACAGGGCACTGAAGAAATAGCCTATCATGTTAGAGTTTGGTTTAAATAATTTAAATAGTTGGGGGTGGAGTTAACAGGGCACTGATGACAGGTGGGGTTTGTTTTCAATTTAAGAAGCAGCTCTGTTTACATTTGAGGCGATGTGACTGGGCCCCCCTAACCCCCTTATAATGGAATGTGGTGAGAGATAGCAATCTGTAGAAGCGGTGGGGGCTGTGGACAGCTTGAGAGACACAAGATGGACTGAACTTTAGAAAATCCTGAATATGAGCAAAATTAAAAGAAATGTAATACAGAAAATGTAAATTAAAACTTTCAGTAATCAGCATAATCTCAGTAAATACTACACCTACCCAATATTTTCTTGCATTTCAGAATATAGCAAACGTATTATTTAAAGAACAGATACAATGTAAAGATTGAATTATGAAGTTTTAAAGGTGTGTGTGTGTATTCACAACAGCGTGCAATGTAAATGAAATGTAACGTTCCTAAGTTAAGTTAAGAAATCCTTAAATATAGAAGAATTATGGAATATATATATCTCAAACTTTGATGGTAAGTATAATTCAATTAATCAAGAAATATAATTGCAAAGTGTTTAGATAAACGTACACTCGTTCAGAAATATTAAAATACAATGTGCTACATTTAAATACGTATTTAAGAAATCTAATATTTGAAATGTAATTAATAGTAGAAATGTTTTAAATATATTTGAATTGTATTTAAACTTTTAAATTCTGTTTTATAGGAAACGTTGATTTTCAAACGTCTCAAGAGCCTTTTACACTAGATATTATTATTTATTTATATATTTATTTATATATTTTAATATTTATAAATATTAGGCACAGCGCAATGTTTCTAACAAGCACCCGTGTATCTGCAGGATTACAGAGCGCCCCATACAATGTGCTCGATTTCTACACGAGCGAATCAATGAATACGGGTAAGACTAATTTAATAATGTATCGACCGTATTAATTATACGCGTTATGAATGCATGTACATTTTTATTTTCATATAATCATATTTACTTTCAGATTTGTTCCTGACATTAGATGACGAGCGACCCAGCAATATATCTTGCCAGGATGTGTGATGTTAAATTATGGATCTATACGGGCGGATTTTTATATTATTTTGTGTTTTTATCAGAGGACCTATCCAGACCGGCCTGTGTCAAGTATTTATGGAAAAGAACGCGTTCCGAGGGTGAGTGAGACCTTTCTTTCATTACTCCGAGAGATGGAGCCGTGCTCATATTGTACACAGTGTGCACAATGGCTCTATTGTCTGGCGCTGTCAGCGCTTGCTGTGCTGAGGGCCTACGCTGAGCCATCTGAGCAGAATGATGCGCATGCAGGCCGGACCCGAGGCATGCTGGGATCTGTAGTGTTTAAAGGGCTGTAGTAGTCTACGTTTGAAAGTGAAAGTAACCTGGCTGCAGTGCCCAGACTAACCTAGGGTATTAACTTATGTTTATACATGTCTCCGTTTAAGACACCGAAAGTGATGACGAGCTTGAATCAGGAACGCCAGATCTAAGAAGATGTCTGCATTTAAACGGTCTGTTTGCATCGTTTATACGTTTTTACAACCGAGTATTTAAAACGATTATTTATGAAACGGTAATATTGTCCAGGTTGTTGTCATTTTACAATGTACTTACTTAGACGGTTCATTTAAAAGCTATAGGTCTACATAAATCGAATTAAGTAACGATAGAACATATACTTGTGGTATTGGGGATTGTCATAATATCGATGCTGATAATAATGATGGGGGTGTAGAGCACGTAGACAGACCAAACGTCCTTAATTTTGAAATTGTTCACAGATTTAGCTGTGCAGAATTATTCAACAGCGACAATTATGCCGAGATATTTGATACAATGCATGATATTATACAAAATATGCTTGACCGAATTACCAAACGTATTAGACCCCAGGATGTGGTGCAGTTGGAGCTGAGAGCGAATTCATTATTTAGCAGTGTTTTTACCATAATGAGAGGTGATGAGTTAGATGTTGAGGCTTTTCTATCTAAAATTGAAAACCTGCTTCAGAGTCAAGCCTCCATCTTGGCCAATGAAAGTCTGGTCTTGGTCATTAATGTTGTTCATAACCCTGAGGGTGGTGTTCGTAGGAGATTGTCAAGTTGTCTCAAGACTGAAATAATTCATAAGAAACTCAGGCAAATAGTCATTGAGGGTAATACAAATAACAAAACATGCTTTGCGTATAGTATAGTACGCCTGCTCAAACCTAATATAGCTGCAGAGCAGGTTTTGCATGATGCTTTGCAAATGCATCAGGCAGCGGGTCTATCGGAACAGGAGATGGTGACTTTTTCAGATATCCACAAATTTGAGGAGGTGACGGGTCTTAAGATCATAGTCTGGTACCGTTGTGAGATAAATTATGTATTTCAAACTCACTCAGAGTTTAACCCCCCCACATTGTTTCTTTTCCTTCACGAAAATCATTACTACGGTATTAGAAATTTGAAGTCTTTTTTGGGGTGTTCGTATGTCTGTGATTTTTGCTTCAAGGGTTTTAATGATAGGAAGAACCATCAATGCGCCGGGTACTGTAATGTGTGTTACCATCCGCAATGTCGAAAAGGTGAAGCTCCCACAGTGCGGTGTAAGGATTGTTTAAGGATCTGTTGGTCCGCTTTCTGTTTTTCCGAACACAAAATACCTAGAGGAGGTACGGGTCAAAGCACTAGCCCTTGCGATAAAACAAAATTCTGTCTCCAGTGTTACAGACAGTACACCTATAAAGAGGATAAACCCCACAAGTGTGCCACTCTGAGGTGTCATCTCTGTAACACAGACTTAACACCCGAGACCAAACAACAATGTTTCATACAGTCTGTTAAACCGGCACCCCTACATAACAAGCATGTCTTTTATGACTTTGAGTGTAGGCAGGAAGGAGGCGTTCATATAGCGAATTATATTCACTGTATAGACATGTTGGATCGCAAGTGGGCTGCGGCCGGTGAGTCATGTGTTGAGGGTTTCTTTCAAAAATATCGCTGTCCAAAGTATCGAGATTACACATTCATAGCTCATAATGCTAGGGGGTATGACTCTTATATCTTGATGAAATATTTGGTGGAAAACGGTGTAACCCCCGACATCATAGTGCAGGGTTGTAAAATAATGTGTTTCACAGACCATGATTTCAACCAGCGTTACATAGACTCACTCAACTTCTTACCCATGAAACTAAGCGCTTTACCTAAAGTGTTGGGGTTTGAAACACGAGAAATGGGCTAGTTCTGCCACTTTTTTAACACGGTCGAAACACAGAATTATAGAGGCGCCTACCCAGCACCCAGTTATTACGGGGTTGAATCCAGGATGACTCGAGAAAGGCAGGACTTCTTCAACTGGTATGACACGGTTAAGGATGGCATTTTTGACTTCAGAAAGGACATGGCCGCCTATTGTAGAAACGATGTGTTGATCCTTAAAGAATCATGTGTTAGGTTCAGGCATGAAGTCATTAAGACTGCGGGTCTTGACCTTTTACAGTGTATGATAATAGCTTCTCTCTGTATGAAAATGTTTCGAGCCAATTTCTTGCAGAAAAACACCATCGCCATTACAACTCCGGACAATTACAGGTGCCGACAAAAGAGTTTTTCTACGACCTCCATCCAATGGTTGGAATACATGTCCGACAATCATAACATCTTGTTCAGACATGCTTTGAATTATGGCGAGGTTAGAATGGGCCCCTACTTTCTGGACGGTTTTTCGGAGGAAAATGGGTTTCGTACGGCTTATGAGTTTGCCGGTTGTATTTACCACGGTTGTCCTCGGTGCTTTGACGCAAACACTTTTAACCCTGTCACTCGTCAAATCTGTGGAGATATGCACTTTGATTTCTTACAAAGAATCGAGACTCTAAAAAACACCTATGGTTTAACTGTGAAAGTGATGTGGGAACATGAGTGGACGGCTATGAAAAAGCAGGACAGTAGTGTTCGAACGTTCATGAAAACCTTTGATTTTCCCGAACGTCTCGAACCGAGAGACGCTTTGTTCGGAGGGCGCAATCTGTTTACATTACGAGGCGAAGGCTGAGGAGAGAATAGATTACTATGATTTCACTAGCCTGAATCCCTTTGTTAACAAGACAAAAATTTACCCCGTAGGACACCCCACCATAATTTATCGCGACTTTCTCTAACTCCAGCAATACTTTGGCTTAATCAAGGTCACGATGTATCCACCCAGGGGCTTTTCTTGCCAGTTTTGCCTTATAGAGCTTCGGGAAAATTGATGTTTCCGCTATGTAGAACGTGCGTTGAAACTGAAAACCAGACGGTGGAGTGGCCACATGAGGATGATGAGAGGTCGTTGACAGGGGTATGGTGCAGCGTGGAGCTTAATAAAGCAATTGAGAAAGGATACAGAGTCGGTAAAGTGTACGAGGTCTGGCATTTCTCTGAAAAATCTGACACGCTTTTTGCCGATTACATCATGACACACCTTAAAGGGAAGCAGGAGGCTTCCGGCTACCCTTCATGGTGTACTGATGAAACCAGTAAAGAGAGCTATATTCTGAAATATCTTGAAAAAGAGGGAATCAGGTTGGATCCGAGCAACATAACTGTAAACCCTGCTAAGAGACAGATATCAAAACTGATTCTAAATAGCCTGTGGAGTAAATTTGGAGAGCGATCTAATAGAATAAACACTACCTTGATTAAAGATCCGTCGCAGTTTCTTCAATTTCTGTTTTCCAAAGAGCATGATGTGTCACACTTTAGCTTTGTAACTGACAGAGTAGCTCAGGTGCAGTGGCGACGACCTCAAGATTTCCTGACCAAGCCGGGAAATGTCAATGTTTTTATAGCTGTTTTTACAACAGCTTATGCTCGTTTAGAATTGTATAGTTTAATGGAGCGTCTGCAGGAGCGAACTTTATATCACGATACAGACTCTGTAGTGTTTGTCAGCAGACTGGGTGATTGGATGCCGCCGCTTGGAGATTATCTGGGCGAGTTAACAAATGAGCTAGACCCCCAAGATCACATCGTAGAGTTTGTTTCTGGGGGTCCAAAGACTTACGCTTATAAAACAGCTTCAGGAATGAGCTGTATGAAGGTGAAAGGTATAACTTTGAATCACACTAACAAGAAACTGATCAATATCAAGTCTCTAATGACTTTGGTTGTAGGCCTAGATCAAGGCGTTCAACCTCAAGAGGTGATTACTTCCGGAAATCAGATCGTCCGAAATAATAAGCTCTACACTCTCGAAAACAGGCCACTACAGAAAAGGTTTTGGGTAGTGTACAACAAAAGAGTTCTTTTGGCAGACTATAATACGCTACCCTATGGATATTGACGGGGGATTCGATAACAGACTGCAACACCCCTTTTCATGTATTATATCGGGCCCTTGCAATTCTGGTAAAAGCTTTTTTTTTAAGGCTTTTAGAGAATTCTGCAACGGCTATAACAGAAACTCTCGATAACATAGTTTGGTGTTACTCATGTTGGCAACCTCTGTACGATGAGCTAATGGTTAAAATTAAAAATCTAAAATTTGTGGAAGGTGTCCCTGAATCGTTTTGCGACGATGATTTGTTACACCGTGACAAATGCAATTTAATAGTGATAGACGATCTCATGGAAACGGCTAGCGACAATAGTGAAGTGAAGAAAGCTTTTACAAAATATACACACCATAGAAATTTGAGCATCGTCTATCTAGTTCAACATTTATTTTTTCAAGGTAAAAAGAGTCAAATGATCAATTTAAATGCTAATTATATTATTATTTTCAAAAATCCTAGAGATAAGCTGCAGGTGAACACTTTGGCCCAGCAAATGTACCCCAGACAATCTAAATTCTTTTTGGAATCGTTCGAAGACGTGACTAAAAACCCTTATGGATACTTACTAGTGGATTTAAAAGCGTAAAATCCCGAAGACTATCAACTCAGAGCGGGTTTGCTGCCCCCAGATTGCCCTTTAGTCTACGTGCTAAAGAGAAGAAATAAAAAATAGAATGTCGGCTAGGATAAGAAGAAACCTACCGCTTTTAAAGATATTATATGAGGGTAATCCTCGTCAGAGGAAAGCTGTGTTGTTGGCCGCCCCTTCTGATCTGATAGAAACTTTATGTGAAATTGCCTTAAACGTTCTACGGGGCAACATACCCTTAACAGCTTTTCAACTGGGTGAACTAAAGCAACAAAAGTCTGTTATAAAGATCCTCACTAACAAGAAGTTATCTGTTAAAAAGAAGAGAGGCTATTAATCAGAAAGGTGGTTTTATCGGCCCCCTCTTGAGCATAGCCTTGCCTTTCTTAACCAACCTTCTAGCTTCCAGATTCATATAGTAGTGATGGAATACACCCAAAAAAATGTTTAGGTGCCTCAAGAACAACTTAACAAACTAACAAAATCCTTGCCGCTTCCAGAATCCCTCCGACAAACTGTGGAAAATAATCTAGACTCTGAAATGAAGTCTATATTGTCGCGATACGATTTAAACCCTTATGAAAAAGTACAGCTTTATACAGCCGCCTTACAAAGATATCTGAGTATCGTTAAACAGGGTGCAAAAAGCTAGAGT
The DNA here is from genome assembly GCF_036373705.1 of Amia ocellicauda. Taxonomy (NCBI): domain Eukaryota; kingdom Metazoa; phylum Chordata; class Actinopteri; order Amiiformes; family Amiidae; genus Amia; species Amia ocellicauda. The sequence continues at coordinate 23,820,196 of NC_089850.1, forward strand.
ACTCTAACTTTAATGTTGCCTTCGGAAAAAGAGCAGCTTTCTGAAAGTAGTGAGGTTATTGAAATAGAAGAAGACCCTGTAGAGACTGATGTGGTTTTATCAGATGTATTGAAGCATGCCTGTAAGAAGTCAAAGAAATGCAAAATATATTCTACATAAAATGTTTAACACACCTCGGTTGATCTCCTGGAATAACCAAGGTGAATTTATTTTTAAAGGACGGGTGATTAAAGGATCGCACATGTTTGATTTGATCAAGAATGTAACGAGTTCTAATAAGATTCTGGATAGTAGAAGGCCTACGGGATGGAGAGATTTCCTCCAAGCTTTGGCGTGTCTGAACATGCCTCAATCAACAATCCCTAACCAAACCACCCGTAACAAAATCCACCTCTGTAAGGCCGGTGAAAGTGATTGGGTTGAACCCCCCGCCAGAAAGAAAAGAATGAAACCCGCATCAAAACATAGATGGACACCTTATTAATGGTATAAATGTGTACTTACAGTTGGAAAGGGGAAAAGCAAAGTCTTTGTATGTATCGTTTGATACTTTCATTACGATGTATATCCATATTTTGACATGTATTACACAATTTTTACAATGTGATTTTTTCTTTTATGATATATTCTTATTCTGTAATGTTTTTTCACAATTTTACAACATAACAAACTTCCTTTTATTATATATATATATATATATATATATATATATATATATATATATTCTTATTCTGTAATGTTTTTTTTCCACATTTTATAATGTAATGATTATATTGGATTATGTCAAATAAAAATGCTTTTGTATTAAAGCGTTTATTTTCTTTAACACGCATGACATTTTTTAAAATCTTTACAAGAACAGACATTCTGTATACATGTTAGGTATTTAACATAGTTATTATTAGGACACAAGGTTTGAACAAACCAGGACACCGTTTTATCATTTTTTCCTAAATCAGTGCCATACAGCATCATAACATTTGTGTAGGGGAGGCCTTTAGCTCTATGAAATAAGAAAAACACATAGTGTTGACCGCAGGTTGTAGTCTGTAGACTTTGCACTTGGCGGCAGTTATAAACCGGTTCATTACAATTGTTTATTAAAAAGTTGTTGATCGTAGCTGGAAAATGAATAAAATCTGGAGGGTTTCCGTAGGAATCAAAAAATTCACCGCAATGATCTTCCGTCAGATAAATAGCCAGCCAGTGCTCTCCGGGCATGGTTTCAGGGTGAGTGTTAATTATAAACATGGCGGGTAAGTTCTTTAGCTTCAATTCAGGTAACTGATCGCAGGCATAGACTCCATGAAACAGCTTCTTAGTGTGGGGGTTACAGTTCATGACAGCCGTGAGCTCTCTGGTGTTCATGTTTAATAATAATCATAGAGCACATTCCTTCTCTGATTCACTTCTATAATATTGTCAAACACGGCGTACAGAACCATATTTACAGTACCGGTTAGGGGTTGCTTAAAACCTATTTCCAGTCTCATGTTTCATGTTTTCACCAGCGAGAAATGCTGCCCGCACTCTTCATCGGGGGTTAGGTTGAAGGCGTACAAAGTGTAGCCGTTGATGTATTCAGCGCGGTTTATCAGCAGAGGCTGGTCCTTCAGATAGAACTAGACTGTAATATTCATGGACCGTGCAAACATTTTCAAAATCGGGTTGAAAAGGTTTGGCGAGGACCTGCGTGCCATCAACGTACATAGCTATAAATTCTGCATTATAATGTTTAGAATTAAATTGATTCTTTGTATATGACCCTGTAAATGCGTCATTATCCACCAGCCCAATAATAACATGTTTTGGGAGCTGTCCGAGGAAGAGGTTTTCCTGATTCATAACGCGAGTTCCTGCCGTGATGCTGTGCACTTTCATATAGACTCTTTCAATTGGGTACTTGGCGTTAGTGGTCATTAGAGCCTGAGCGTGGCCTAGTTTAACAGCCGGTGAAATGGACACCTTTTTAACAAACAGCGAGGCTGATAAAATAATGAGTTTATATTTTTATCTTAATATCAACCCTGTTGAGCATCAGTTTCTCTTGAAAAAATATGTCGGAATGAACATGACCAAAAAGCTCTATTGTTTTACTTGCTGTAGAAAATGTTGCTCTTTTTTTCAGACCCACGTTGGTGCCACCTGGATCCTTGACATCCATGGCGGCCGGTGTGTCTTTGTTCAGAGTCTCCTCGCTATAATTAAGTATACACTCCATCAGCGCTCTGTAGGGGTATGTATTACTGCTTTGACTTATCAGTCTATCCCTCAGGGTTACGTCCACTTGCGAGAAGATGGTGGCCACTGGGTAGTTGATAACCCCCACTTTGGCCTCCCTCTCGATAGCCTGTCCTTCTTCAGTCACAATTTTACAAGTGAGTAAAATAAGGGTATTATTCAAATCTAAATAATCTTCACCATTACCGGCTATGAAAAATTCCAGAGGGGCGGATTCTGAAATGGCCTAAAGAGGCGGAATCTCCACATAGATGCTTTTATCGATACTTGTTTGCATGTAAGGGACCATAAACAGATCCAGTTCTGATTTCACACATTCTTTCAACATGTTGTGTACAAAAGCCATGATTAAAATATATATCCCGAACAGGTTCTTGGCTTTCTTTTAGGTTTTCTTTTAACGGTCTTCTTCTTCTTCATTTTCGGCTGCCTACTCTTACGAGTTATGCTATGGTCTGTCGCTGAATAAGTAAGTCTCTGTCTTTTGTTAGCTACCACTCTCCGCCATCCAGGAGGGCGTCGTCTTTTACGAGAGCCTCTGGCCAGGACCATTAGACCCGAACCCTCCTGATTGTCATTGTTGGTAGATCTGGTCATAGCGCTGCTGACCACATCGCTTACGATGTGTTTGGTTGCCGATTTAAAATGCGGTTTCGCTATATCAAAGCCTCTCCTGAGAAGAGGCATAGCCATCCTGAAAAGTCCTCGAAAGAGTCCACCTATTCCGCTCCCATACATCACATTAGCACCAGCGAACCCGGGCAAACCGTTACCAGCCTGCATTTTGTAATAGTTCACATAGTCTTTAGGATCGACATAACCCCTCATGATAGTAATTTTAACCGTGTACACAATGTTTCACAGGTCGAAAATGTAGTTTACTTATAACCTTACCAAAACGGAAGGGTATGTCAATTTTCTGATCCGATTTCACTTTGATCGTAATATTGTCAAAATGAGTCCTGGAGACAGATACATAGTGTGGCTTGTCATAAGTAATTGTGACCACATCGTTGTTTTTACCCTTAATATGTACATTTCTTAAAAGGGGGAAGTAACTATCCCCCACCCTCTGGTGTGAAATGATGTCCGTGTAGACATAAAGGGTATAAAATTCTGCGCGGATATCCGCGGGGTATGGAGCTATTATATCCTTAAATTCATCCTTTTTGTTGGCGTAAAACCCTAAAATCCGGCCTAGGTTACCGTCGGTTATAATTCTTATCGTAGGTGCAGCCTCCATGTAAACTTTATTTTTAATCGAACTGTAATGTAATCTGACAGGTTGTTTCACTCCAGAGATCTGTTTGTTCTCTTCTAATAATTTTTCAATATTTTCATTATAGCCGTCTTGTAATATGAATCCACTGTTTTTTAATTCCGACATCAAAAATTGAAAAGACTGAGTCTTCATCGCGTACTACAGCCCAAGTGTGGGGGTACTGTATTTCCGACAACCCCACCTCCCAGGGCCCCCGCAGTTCTATAGGTTTTACAAATTTGACCGTAAAACTAGAAATGGTGTTGTTAGGATAAATGTCGAGGGACGTGTTACTAGGCAGCGTCACATAGAATCCTCCCTCTTCCATCTTCATGACCCATAATGAAAGATCCTCCATGAGCTTTCACTTGTATACCGGCCGTATATCCTGCACCGCACTAGCCAAAACCCAGCTATTGAACTTTTCAGGCCACCCCACCCATTTTACCAGCACATATTTTTTCCTGTTTTCAGTTTTTTTCCCTAAAACCTTTTCTACTCTGAATACTCTATCATTCCCCACTACAATATTTTGTAACTCCTCTTCATAAAAAGTACCTTCTATAGACTCCCCGTCGTAATCTTTTAACCTGTACACCGGCGGGGTTCTAGGCACACGTTCTGTAATGGTGAAATATTCATCCGAAAAAGTTTGCTCATAACCTTTTACAAAAGGTCTCCGTAGATTTGAAACTCTAACAACATCTCCTACTTTGAACTTGTAAATCTGTTTCTATGAGGCTTTAAATGGACCATAGACATTTTTAAAGACCTTAAAAGAATTACTCTACCTCTACAGGTCTCATTTTAATACTTCTATGATAACTGTGGTTGTAAGCGTTTACAAACTCTTGAACTCTATCGAGATACGTCCGAGTATTGTTAGCTGTGAAGTATCTCCACATTTTTGTCTTTATAGTTCTGTTAAATCTCTCCACAATCGAGGCCTTAAGCTCGTTTCCTGTGGTGAAATGATGTATTTTGTGTCTTTTCAAAAGATTCTGGAATTCTCTATTGAGAAACTTTTTACCTTTATCAGACTGTAGTTTTTTAGGACAGCGCCCCTGCAAGAGTATATCTTTAAAGGCCTGCGTAACAACAACGCCGGATTTATTCCTCAACACTCACACCCACGCATATATTGATAATACATCTATACACGTCAACATGAATGTGTGCCCTTTATTATGTTTTGATAAATTTGACATATCCACGAGATCCACCTGCCATTGTGAATCTATGTCTGAAACATACACACGATTTCTTTTAAAGTTATTTCTAGCCGGTTTATGTAGGGTGTAAGCATCTTGCGCAGACAACCACTCGGCCACACTTATCTTATCTGCCTTAATACCCTGCTCTGACAGCCCTCTCCGGAATCCCTTCCGACCCTCCAAACTCCCTACTTTGGCGGGGTTGTAGTACAAATCCTTCATCCTAGGAGCTTGTCGAGACATGCTGTTAGAGCACACAAAAACAATGACCAAAGTATTTAGAAAATGGCTCTTTTATTCATTTTCAGAGTAAAAACCAATTTTTAAGCAATTGAGAAAAGTATAACACATACAGCAATTTTTCCCATTATTTAAACAAAAAGATATCAACTGATTGGTTACTTGCTCTATATCCACTACTACACCGGCTTTTATTTTATAAGTACACACATCGATTACATACATGTATAAAACAATAATATGTGCTATTTTAAAAATAAACAACCGTTCATTAAACATCACTTGTAAAAGATTATATAAATGTTGATGAAATGGTCTAACATCATTCCTTGCAACAGCGATCATAGCCACCCAGTTTTCATAACCCTCAGTCTTTTTCACATCATCCATTAATTGCTCCAGGTTTGAAAGTTGAGCATCGTCGACAGTCAAATCTGTAGAGAAAAGGCGCTCGTCGGCCACTTTCTTTTCCAATAGTTTGTACAATAGGGCCCTCAGATTTGTCGCGGTTTGTTGGCGACAAATCCGGTTACAGAAACAATCCAGAACATTCCCCATCTTCAGGTGCTTTCAGTTGCTTTCAGCCTCTGAGTCGGTTTTGTACAGATCAAATTCCTTCTCCTTTACTTTCTTTACGGAAGAAATATTCCTTCAGCTTGCCAGAGGTTTTTCTGCTGCTCTCATTCAACTCGTCGAACAGTTGGTTGAGTTTCTCTCTGATGTACGGCTCCTTTTTCAGCTCCAACAAAATTTCAACCTTAATTTTCTGGACCTGCACGGGACAGACATGCAGATAATGCTAAGATACTGTAATGCTTTGACTAGCGCTGATTTCAACCAAGGTTTGCTCAGTTTTTTGTAAAAATCCTTGAAATAGAGATGGAAATAATATGTTTCTGGTTCAAACAGACAGCTGTGTCTCATCTGGCTAGGATGATTCACTTCACACCCCAGGCAGACTTCTTTCAGGGCTCGATCGATGAGAGCATTCACTATATACACATGGGCATTCTTAATAATTCTACTTACTTCAGCGCGGACCTCTGGTCTAAAACTGTCGCCTTCGTCGGTGTCGGTGGTGTTAGTCGTTACTTCCATTGAACAGCGGGCTGTTTCGTCTTGAGGTAGTGGCGGGTAGCCGCGGTAAGAGCGCTCAGGCTGGTATAAAATGTCCGGATTGTATGACCAAGGGAGGTCCTCGTTCGTAAGAGGGATGTAGAGTCTCGTAACAGACATGCTCTTTTCATCTAAACCAAGAGCAAGGGGTGGCTACTTTTATACAATATTTTTACTACGTCATGTATTACATCACAGTTAGACCGGTGGGGGTGTGGGGGTAATGTCGACAAAGTCATCGTCGATGTCTTTGGCAGCATGCAACCAACCCCTAGCCCGGGTTTTCCTCTCGGGTGTTTTCTCATAGATACAGCTGACCCAGAATCACTTCACATGTATAAAGAGAAAAATATCTATTTTACTAAAGAAATGCTAGGGCTTAAATACAAATCTTTTGGAGTGCTTGAAAAACAGTTGAAGACCCCCCACCCCCTTGTACATTCCTCTGGTGCCCTGTCAACTCCGCCCCCAAATATTTAAATTCTTCAAACCAAACTCTAACGTGATAGGCTATTTCTACTCCGCCCCCAAATATACTAATTCTTCACCAATCCGAGGTTACTAAAGATGTAGACATCTCCTCGCCACCCCCACTAGCTCAAAAAGCTCCAGACCGACATAACCCTTGTCCATTTGAAAGAGGTAACCCCTTTGGCCCTGTTGAAGAGACAGCCTCGTGGATCTCGCTTAAGTAGAAATATCTATGTTATTAAAGAATCAGGAGGGCTTTAATAGAGCTCTTTCGGAGATTCACTCGCGTAGGGAAAAATAGCTATTCTACCAAATAAATCGGGAGGACTTAAATACAACTCTTTTGGAGCTTCACTAGCGTAGGGAAAAATATCTATGTTTTCTAAAGAATCTGAAGGGTATACATAGCACTCTTTTGGAGCTTCACACGTATAGAGAAAAATAGCTATTTTACTAAAGAATCAGTCTGGCTTAAAGACAAATCTTTTGGAGGGTTTGAAAAACAGTTGAAGACCCCCACCACCCTGTACATTCCTTCGGTGCCCTGTCAACTCCACCCATCAATATGGTAATTATTATGTGACGCGGTACAAGCACCCCCCCCCCCCGAGTTCAACTGTTCAACTCAAGTTCAGGTCAAAGGTCAAATCCCCCCTTAACCCCCCTTAAAGAGTACCCTATATTACTACTCACACAGTATACTGTGCAGTGTTGTCTCTCTGTGGCGTTCAGAGCAGGCTGTTCTCACACGACTGTGTGTGATTGAGCAGTGGAGGTACAATTCGCTAGTCTGCTAGAGGAACCTGCTGTACAGCAGCTCTCACCATTAGACTGTGACGCGTTGTCAAGGTTTATCAGGTCGGTCATCTCTTCTATTAATATTCATCATCGAGTCCCCACTTATATGGTACAGACCGACGCTCACACTCCTGTGTCCCCAGTTGGATAGTAACCAATGATATGAGTCCCCTCTTGGATAGCACAGACCGACGCTCACACACCTGAGTGAGAGTAACTGGAGTTATAAGTCAGTGGTTTTACTGCCAACTACTAAATTAAATGTATAATTCTATATTTTTGTTTTGTTTGTGTATGATATGTAATCATTGGTGCTACAACTTATCGGGTCCTTAATTCCCCGTGGAGAAACTGTAAACTTTACAACACAGAGTCCCCAGTTGGATAGTAACCAAGTCCCTTCTTGGATAGCACTGACCGACGCTCACACACCAGTGTCCCAGGATGGGACACCAGTCAGAAGAGAAGGAAAATCACAATCTACATTGATCAATGCTGAATACCAGAACAATGCAAGTCTCTTATTCAGGGATGCTTTAAATCAGCGTTTACTTGTCATGTGCACTTCGCACTTTGTACTGCTCTGTTTTGTAAGACTGCCAAGTGTAGCAAGGTGCATTCAATATATTACATTACATTATTTGTCATTTAGCAGATGCTCTTATCCAGGGCAATTAACATTTGTACATTTTCTGGTGGAGGACCCCCAGACCCCCGCCGTGAATCCCTCATTATGCCTCACCCTCATTTTCCTGGCTACGCCAATGATCCATACATAAATACTCTTTACAGTAGACGTTGTAGTATGATAATGTAAAATAATTGTGTATATGTCAGTTATATATATGTCAATCTACATCATTGATTTTCCACAGTGCCAGCTGTGATAGCATTGCTGATAGTGGCTTGACGCTCCCACAACGTCCGCTACTGTAGTTTGAAAGGAGCCTGTACCATATAGTAGTGATGGGTCGTTCTCAAACGAGTCAGCTCTAAGAGCTGGCTCTTGTAGGTGAACGTTGGGAGCCGGCTCGCATATCAGAAGAGCCAAATCTATTTATAAAAATATTTTAAAATTAACATATGAATAATCCAAAGATTTAAATGAATAGAATTAACTAATTCAAAGAACGAAAAAATAAATTAAATAATACAGACCTAAATGCTCAAGCGCACAAATGCGTTCTGACTTTCTGCTCAGACACGCAGCATCAACCAATGAAAAGATGCGAGAGTCACTCACTCCGGCCCAGGAGAGAGAGCACAGGTGTGAATACAACAGCTGGAAAATGAGGATATGCTGCAATATTCTATTATGTTGTTCAGATTGTATTCGTTTTGAATTGTTAAATTTATATGCATTTGGTTTATATACATTTTAAAGTTTATACTTTATACTTTAAATGGGGTCGTCTTAAAACCTGCCCGTAAGTGCCCGGAGATCAAAGACAATAACTTTCTTTTTATTTAAGTCCAGCTGGTGACAGCAAAACATGACTAATCCAGGAGATGAGCAGACATGATCAAGGACATATCAAGGTGATTTACAATACAAAGCAGTCACATCCCAGCTAACACACAACGTTGCAAATTACATTATGGCAACATTGTGTGTTAGCAGGGATTTACACTGTATTTAAATGTAGTCTTTGATTTCCTTTATATTATAATTGTGGGTTTGTTTTTTCAAAATACTTTGCACTGCTTGTTTGATTGTTTAATCACTTTTTTTCTTACACGAGCCAGGATACTGATTAATAACTGTATTCTGTATTTGCACATTAACTTGCTGCTATTATCTTGACTGGGAAAATAAAACATTATTTTAGTAGATATGTTATATGTTAAGTAATCACGCAGACTTCTCAGCGTGTGTGTGTAATCAATAAACCTCTTATTACCGCAATTCCTTGTGTCCGAGACCATCACAAGACCACCCGTGACATCAATACAAAGACTAATCATAATTCACAGCGTATTAACTTTTAAATATGTCAAGATGCGGCAGGGGCGACTAGAGCAAAGCTCTGTGGTTTCTACCTATTGTCAGCATTTTAACAAATTAATTATTATGATTAAGCTGGATTCCAGATTCGCTCAGCCGGCACAAGGCTGTGCCACCTCAAGAATAAGAACTGAACCCCCCTGGCCACCCCGTTTCACATTGTCTGGAATCGGATTAATTTTAGCAAAGGTGTAGGGATAATAACACATTTATTTATTTCAATTTAGCAAGTAATTTTAAATCCCGTTCTGCCTCACAATATCCCGGGATAGTGGGTCAGGTGGCAGCACTAGAGCAGCGCATCAAAAGGCCTTGATCATGTATGCTCATCTCCTGGATTAATCATGTTTTGCTGTCACCAACTGGACTTAAATTATCTAGTGCCACCGGGCGCCACCGGGCGCCACCGGGCAGGTTTTAGGACGATCGTTTAAGGGTCAGTTTTTAATAGCATTCTTTTTCATAACAAACCAATGCTTTTTAAAATACATTGTGGTTAAGGAGTATGATTTCATTTAATAATCGAATTAGAATTGTTTTAACACCAATCATAGTCAAACTATCGCAAACTGTTTTACTTGAAAAAATACAAAACATTTTTTATTTAAAGAGCCGATTGGGAGCCAAAAGAGACGGCTCTTTTTGGTGAGCTGAGCCGAACGAGCCCGCTCATTGAAAAGAGTCGGAATGCCCATCACTAGCATATAGGCTAACACGGCACATAATTGTCTCCACAGTGAGAGGATGGTGGCGTGCAAATCTATTATTCAATTTATCCTTCAGCAGGTGACACAATAACTCTATGGTGTGTCTATCAAACCCATAACGTCTTGTTAAAAGGTGATCGGAAGGTCTAGAAAGTTCTGATGGATCTGAAAATGTAGGGCTGGCATCGTCTTCGACGCCTTTGAGCATCGATATCTTCCATTATAATTTTAATTGTCATAATAGTCCACTTTCTCTTGAATAGATGGCCATATGGTGTGCATTCAATCCAATTGACTCATGCGTGTGTGATCTGTGATTAATAATGAATGATTGACTGATGCTACATTATTACAGGTTTTGGTATGCTGTTGCGTAAATGTTATATATATAGTGTAATGATCACTGCTTTTCCCGGCTCTCGTCGCAGATCCACCACGCTGTGCAGCAATAATGGAGGAGGCGCAGGTTGCAAACAAAATAAGAACTTTATTGGAACACAGGCTTTTGGCTGGAGCGACTTCACTCACTGAACTTACCCTAAAACAACTATAACTGCAACTCCTTACTGTACTGAACAGAACTGATCTAAAACTAACGCACCGGAACCGGACACCCCTATTTATTAGTTTGCATCCCGTGACTGGCTCCCTCAATCACGGCATGCCCTGTGTTCCCGCGCTGGGCCAACCCCTGATCCCTGGAACTAACTAACCACACAGGAAGTAACATAACACACCCCAAATGACCCCCACCAGTCCCAGATCGCTACTATATATATATATATATATATATATATATATATATATATATATATATATACACTCACCTAAAGGATTATTAGGAACACCTGTTCAATTTCTCATTAATGCAATTATCTAACCAACCAATCACATGGCAGTTGCTTCAATGCATTTAGGGGTGTGGTCCTGGTCAAGACAATCTCCTGAACTCCAAACTGAATGTCTGAATGGGAAAGAAAGGTGATTTAAGCAATTTTGAGCGTGGCATGGTTGTTGGTGCCAGACGGGCCGGTCTGAGTATTTCACAATCTGCTCAGTTACTGGGATTTTCACGCACAACCATTTCTAGGGTTTACAAAGAATGGTGTGAAAAGGGAAAAACATCCAGTATGCGGCAGTCCTGTGGGCGAAAATGCCTTGTTGATGCTAGAGGTCAGAGGAGAATGGGCCGACTGATTCAAGCTGATAGAAGAGCAACTTTGACTGAAATAACCACTCGTTACAACCAAGGTATCCAGCAAAGCATTTGTGAAGCCACAACACGTACAACCTTGAGGCGGATGGGCTACAACAGCAGAAGACCCCACCAGGTACAACTCCACTACAAATAGGAAAAAGAGGCTACAATTTGCACAAGCTCACCAAAATTGGACAGTTGAAGACTGGAAAAATGTTGCCTGGTCTGATGAGTCTCGATTTCTGTTGAGACATTCAGATGGTAGAGTCAGAATTTGGCGTAAACAGAATGAGAACGTGGATCCATCATGCCTTGTTACCACTGTGCAGGCTGGTGGTGGTGGTGTAATCAGAAATCTGAAGGTTGAGAATAAGAGACACGGAAACATAAGTACATGTGTGAAATTATAGGCAAGAGTTAATATTGATCAGTTTCACAAGCATTCTTATATCGTCATATTGAAATGAGTGTATAAGACAGTAACCTGCTGTGCAGAAAACCCATCTGTTTAACTGTAAATTGACTATGGAAACAGTGCCTTTTACTGTGCCGCATACAACTTGCTTTATCACTACTTGAAATAAAATCAATTTGTTGTTTTGCGACCATTTACACTTGTTTTTGCTAATAATATATATATATATATATATATATATATATATATATATATATATATATTTACAAAGCTTGCTCTGCACTCCCTGTTGCACCATGCTCTGGTCAGGCTATACTGGAAAGGAAGGCTCCTCATGTCTGCTGGCACCTGTTTGCTATCCCTTTAATTCAGGTATACATCAATGGGGATGTGGAACTAATAACTGGCAGCAAGGGGGTTGGAAACTGTCCTCCACATGCAGACAGGTGCATTTTGTCAGGCTGCCAGTGCAGCTAATTGGTGATAAACATTACACATGTAAAAGTGTGGATAATGCAATCAAAGCAATAAGCTTGAAATTGTGAATACAAACATAAACAATGCATTTCATTCAATTAAATACAAATACTATTTATTGGCAGATCCCATTACCTAGGCCAACAGTAGTGTTATATGAGTTGGGCCCTTGGACACTTGGGCAGCGTCCCAAATCGCACACTTGCTCCCTACACCCTTCGACAAGTGTACACTTTGCGTGACATTGTGCTGACATCACAGAGTGTGCACTTGAGTGAGGAGGGTGTAGGGTGCAGGGTGAAACTAAAAGCGCTCAATGGGACACACTTCAGCGCCAGCATTCAGCGCCTTTGCCTTTGTCTGAAAAAGTACCTATGCAGTCTTTTCTTGTATTTGTATTTCATTATAATAATAATAATAATAATAATAATAATAATAATTTTCAAATACACTGTTCGTTAATATCACCTCCTAGTTCATTTAGAGACTTTGTTCATTTGACTTCTTGTTCATTTAGAGATATCTGCAAATCATTTAGAGATATCTTCAAATAACTTCCTGTTCATTTAGAGATATCTGCAAATCATTTAGAGATATCTTCAAATGACTTCCTGTATGCAGCCCAAGATTATCACTTCCTGTTACTTGTTCATTCATTTCTATGTAATTCATTTCTATGGAAGATAAACCAAAGGAAGTGTACGAGTGCTGCTGTCTGAGGATATAACTATAGAAGCGATCACAGAGGCTTCTTTCAATGGCTATAAATCACTCGCCCGACCAAGGAAAATAAAAATGCAAAGATCAGACTTTAAAAAATGACAACAAACGCAGTGGAGTCCAGAGAAAAGGTTGCACGTTTTTCCGAGGAACTGCAGCAGACAGCACCGAAGAAACAGACACTTCTGAAATACTATTGTAATATATGTACTGTAGGTGTGTGTGTGTGACATTTTCAGATTATGAATCTCAGTAGGCTATTGTTAACTAATGCATACGATTTTGTAAATAGTTTGGTGAAATGAAAGGATGCTGATCTCATAAGATACAGCCAAAATGTTGCAATGGACAAATTGTTTTAATTTATCATTACAGTTATTGTTTTATTAGTAAGTACTTTCTACTGTCTTAGGACTTTAAACTAGAGTTTCCGTTTTATCTGGTATCAATATCGGAATAAATAATAATTGCTGAATAAAGTCCTGTTATCTAGTGACCCCCATACATACAACCCACAGTGATCAAGCCCTCTGAAAACGAGATCGGGTTGATATGCAAGTTACCACAATACTTTACTAATATGAATTCAAATTTGCGGTAAGGTTGATCTGCATGAATTTACCTTGAGGCTGTTTCGTATTATACAGATATAGGTTTATTAAACATGTAAATAGACAACATTTGCAAAGATAGGATAGAGACAAGCAGGGTGGATAATATAAAAAGAGTGAGAGGAGATCTATCCAATACTCAAGTTTTGACTCGAAGCACAAAACATGTAAAATAACAAACAAGTATTATGATTATGGTAGCCGTTCCTACAATTTAGATCCCATACACAACTAGATTTTATATAATTGTGGTTTACCTAATTCTTGACTAGTACACAAAATATACTACCTGTGTGGTTTACTGAGATTCAGTTATGCATACGGTCGAAAGCGGGGAGGGCTGGCAGACTGTCGACTTGAGGACGGTTGCAAAGCTTTCAGGTTTTTGGTGGAGAAGTTCTGGTTCTGGTTCCGTTCAGTCTTCCTGGATTTCGTCTCCTTCTTTTCTTCTCCCAGGTTGTTCCACTCCCAATTGTGACACTCCCCATTGCTGGTTTTAACTTTCTGTTTTTATACATTTTAGACAGAGATTCTAATCTCTTTCATTCCAAGCTTCCGATTGGTCAGGTTTGGGGTAATAAAATTGAAATTCGAATCGAAGCAGTCTTTGCCATTCGTCTCCCTTGATTCCTACAGAATGTGTGTTGGGGGTGTGATGGCTTTGAGGAATGTGAAAATGGTTCAAATGTTACCTAGAGTTTCTAACTCTATATATTGTCAAGTTGTAGGTCTATCAGTTACATTTTCAATTCCCTCAAAGCATGACCTTACAGTTGATACCAAACAAGCCAGGTGTTCTTTTTCAGTGATGTTAAATTTTAGTCTTTTTGGAATTCCAGGGGGGCATGTCAGTAGAGGATCAATTAGAATGTGTAAATACTTCTTTTACCAAATGTTAATGTTGCATTGTATGTGAAATATAAGTTGTCCAATGGTTGTTTAACCTAATGCTCTTTCTTTTAAGACCAAACATGGCTTGAGCATGTTTTGGTTCTGAGGTAGAATTACTTAAGTGTCATTAACTTAGTTTTAAGTCACCTTTTTTTGTTTGTTATCAAACTGAGGAAGAAGCTGGGTAACACTTCTGTTAGCAGCATGTAGTTTGTATTTGGGTTTGTTGCCCTGATCTATGGAATATATGAAGTACCTTGAATGTCTGTGTTTCACAAAAGAAATCTTCAATTGGAATGTGATGCTAGTCTCTTTGGTGACAGGGCATGGCAGCCCATTTGTCAGTTTGGGGGGGCCTTCCAGCATGGACATGTTATCTGTTGTACTTTGGTGAGCACAGGCCTGTCGTAAAACACAGAGCTTCAAAGCTGTCTCCTTAAGTCCTTTAACACAAGCCTAAATTTCTCAGTTGGGAAGGTATATGCATTTCAGTATATATTTGCCAAAATAAGGTTGTATGATTTACAATTTCTTGTGATTTAATGCAGATGTCCTACTAAATGTCCGTCGCTTTCGGGTGAATTGTATAACAGCACTTTTAGACTTGCAGAACCGAAGATAGACATTTGAAAAGGGAAATACATAAATTTGATTCCCCATTGAAGGAGCACACTTTTAAATTATATTAGAAAGCCTCGGCTGCAAAGGGTTAAGATTACTTTCAAATAAAATATAGAACCGAACAATAGCCTATATACACTCACCTAAAGGATTATTAGGAACACCATACTAATACTGTGTTTGACCCCCTTTCGCCTTCAGAACTGCCTTAATTCTACATGGCATTGATTCAACAAGGTGCTGAAAGCATTCTTTAGAAATGTTGGCCCATATTGATAGGATAGCATCTTGCAGTTGATGGAGATTTGTGAGATGCACATCCAGGGCACGAAGCTCCCGTTCCACCACATCCCAAAGATGCTCTATTGGGTTGAGATCTGGTGACTGTGGGGGCCAGTTTAGTACAGTGAACTCATTGTCATGTTCAAGAAACCAATTTGAAATGATTCGACCTTTGTGACATGGTGCATTATCCTGCTGGAAGTAGCCATCAGAGGATGGGTACATGGTGGTCATAAAGGGATGGACATGGTCAGAAACAATGCTCAGGTAGGCCGTGGCATTTAAACGATGCCCAACTGGCACTAAGGGGCCTAAAGTGTGCCAAGAAAACATCCCCCACACCATTACACCACCACCACCAGCCTGCACAGTGGTAACAAGGCATGATGGATCCATGTTCTCATTCTGTTTACACCAAATTCTGACTCTACCATCTGAATGTCTCAACAGAAATCGAGACTCATCAGACCAGGCAACATTTTTCCAGTCTTCAACTGTCCAATTTTGGTGAGCTTGTGCAAATTGTAGCCTCTTTTTCCTATTTGTAGTGGAGATGAGTGGTACCCGGTGGGGTCTTCTGCTGTTGTAGCCCATCCGCCTCAAGGTTGTACGTGTTGTGGCTTCACAAATGCTTTGCTGCATACCTCGGTTGTAATGAGTGGTTATTTCAGTCAAAGTTGCTCTTCTATCAGCTTGAATCAGTCGGCCCATTCTCCTCTGACCTCTAGCATCAACAAGGCATTTTCGCCCACAGTACTGCCGCATACTGGATGTTTTTCCCTTTTCACACCATTCTTTGTAAACCCTAGAAATGGTTGTGCGTGAAAATCCCAGTAACTGAGCAGATTGTGAAATACTCAGACCGGCCCGTCTGGCACCAACAACCATGCCACGCTCAAAATTGCTTAAATCACCTTTCTTTCCCATTCAGACATTCAGTTTGGAGTTCAGGAGATTGTCTTGACCAGGACCACACCCCTAAATGCATTGAAGCAACTGCCATGTGATTGGTTGGTTAGATAATTGCATTAATGAGAAATTGAACAGGTGTTCCTAATAATCCTTTAGGTGAGTGTACATCAATATTAATAAGTTGTGATTATAAATACATCGCATACACCTGTAAGCAGACCTAATGTCATGCGTAACTGGTTTGTTTGAACAGATTAGTTTAATTCCCCGCATACATTTCGTTTATGCCTCCTTTTCGCCCGCATATATGAATGCACTTAGGCCTCCTAAAACCGCAAATGTGAAAAGGGTCTCTAAAATAACTAGGACTAAATTTTAGGTGGCCCAGGGCTGGCCTAATAAGTGTGAACTGGGTCATAGACTGTAGGCTTATACAGTAGTTATCCCCTGGTGAATATGCAGAACATAATGTTTTAAGGAGTGTTAACAGTAGCATTTGGTGTCTAGGCGCAAAATGCAATAGGTTCTAGTATTTATAATTTAACAGAAACCTGTTTTACATTCTGTTAAGAAATATAATCCTGTAAAACGTATTAGGCATTAAAGGACTCTGGAAAATATAAGAAATGCAATATATATATATCTTTTTTCAGTTAAGTATGACATACAAGGTGGCATTCAGTGCAACATTAATGTTTCTAATAGAGGAAGAAAGCAGACTACATGACTACTGATTTTGCAGGTTTAGAACACAGCCAATTAGTCTAGTTCTAATCTAGTCAACTAGTTCTTGCAAGACAACATCTATTTTATATATATATATATATATATATACTGCTTTGTATGAAACTGATACATGAATTAAATGCAAATTACATACACCTCTACTACTGAAGTTCTACGGAATTTAGTTGATTGATACTCATATTCTGCAGTTTATAAGATTCAGTTAATTTACATTCTTACTACTCAGCATTACTTATTCCCCTTAAGATTTATATAAATAACTCAGTATAATTCACTCCTATACATGCATACACCTCACAGGTTGCAGGAATTCATCATTGGCGGAGAACTGGCTGGACCAGTAAAAAGAGAGGGTGTGTTTAACAGCATTTTTCTTTTCTTATAAATATAGTCTGCATTACAGCTTCAATACAGAAATTCTGCATGGTCACAAGTATATTTTGAGAAGATATATCTTTTGGTGCATGCTTTCAAAGGAAATAATGGAATTCACTCAATTAAAGGAGACAGAAAAGTTACTCTACTGCTATCAGTCTAGTAATTCGTCTTGTCCAAAGGAAAATTGGTCTACATTAATTTATGTTACAATGTACATGTTTTTGCTATCTGGTATACTGATCACAGTTTGTGGGAACCTAGTGGTGATAATTTCTATCTCTCACTTTAAGCAGCTCCACACTCCAACCAATCTTCTTGTCCTGTCAATGGCTGTTGCAGACTTTTTACTTGGATTGTTTGTGATGCCGTTCAGCATGGTGAGAACTGTTGAAACATGCTGGTATTTTGGCGATACATTTTGTCTTCTGCACTCAAGTATTGACTTGATTTTGTCTACTGTTTCAGTTTTTCATCTGATATTCATTGCTATTGATCGTTACTATGCTGTGTGTGATCCCTTACTTTACACCAGTAAAATAACAATGCATGTGGCATGGTTCTTTGTTACAATTAGCTGGGTTGCTGCAATAGTGTACATAGACACACTAATATATTTTGAGGGAAATACTGAAGGCATGGAAGGTTTTGATCCCTGTCCGGGGGACTGCATTATTGTCTTTAATGCTGTGTGGGGCACTCTTGATACAATGCTTACATTTTTCTTACCATGTTCTGTAATGCTCTGTCTTTACACAAAGATATTTACCGTGGCAAGAAGGCATTCAAGAGAAATCAGTACAATGGAGGACCAGATGCAATCAATAGAGGGCAAAAAAAGACTTGCTCCTCGCAGTAAAGATAGGAAAGCAACTAAAACATTGTCCATTGTTATTGGAGTGTTTATTCTTTGCTGGTTACCTTACTTTGTTAATAGTGTAATGGATCCCTATGTACATTCTTCAACTCCTCCAATTGTTGTTGATGCTCTGCAGTGGCTGGGATATTTCAATTCTGGCTGCAACCCAATTATCTATGGCTTTTTTTATCCTTGGTTCCAGAAAGCTCTAAACCTCATTCTGACCTGTGAAATATTTAATCCAGAGTCCTCTTTAATCAGTGTATATTCAGGAAGTCACTAATCCAGGGATTTGTAGCCTTGGGCTTTGAAAGTCATGGGGTCTTATGAATGTCAAATGCTAAATTATAACTTATGTTTATCAGGCCTATAATCAGGCCAGACAATTTAAAAGGGATGGTTTTCTTAAGTAAGTATATATTGTGTTCTGTACTTTCTAAAATGTATTCCATCCATCCATTTTTGAAACCACTTATCCTGGTTTATGGTCCCCAGGACAGGACACCAGGCCATCACTGGGCAACACACACATGTACACACACATACCTAAAGGGCAATTTAGAGAAGTCGATTAACCTAACCAGCATGTCTTTGGATGTTGGGAGGAAACCGGAGTGCCCAGAGGAAACCCATGCAGACACAGGGAGAACATGAAAACTCCACACAGGCACCCCGAGCCAGGACTTGAACCCAGGCTCACTGGAGCTGTGAGGCAACAGCGCTAACCAGTGCACTACCATGCCACCCCTTTTTAAAATGTATTTTGCTACTTAATGTAACAATGTTTGTTCATATATTTCAGTCGTGGATTTCAAAACACAAAACATTAAGTTTATTATAATTACAGCCTATGCAAAATTGTGAAGTACGGAACATACATTGATTTGCAACAACACTATTTCAGTGAAAGTTAGCATGCAAGTTACTAGCTTTTCTTTAAACTCAGTCATTTGCATGTCTGGATAACAGTATATGCAGGGCCGGCCCTAGCCTTTTGGGGGCCATAGTTGAGATATGATTGTGGTGCCCTGCACTTCGCTGCAAAACATTTTAGTGGTGCCAATCTTTATGGCAGAGAGAGAATGTTTAGGTAAAACTAAAGGACACAAACATTTAAATAGTGCACATCACAGAACATTTATTGCACTTTAACATACACTGTACATGTTGAAGAAATGGATTTAGTAATAAAAACAAATGTAAATAGTGCACTGTGCACATTGAAATAAGAGCAATAACTAATAAACAGTATAATACTAACTACTGAAAATACTATATTGTCCTTGCACTATATTGCACAGTGCATACTAAAAAACTAAGTTAAATAATAAATACAATAAAAAAAAAAGCTGACAACTGGCAAACTAACTACTAGATTTACATTATCATCATTTGAATGGGAACCGGCAGTAGGCTAGATATCAATGTGATGTGACCCTCCACCACTAAACCAGTCACATTACCAACATTACTTAAATCTTATTTAGCTGGATTATTGCTATATGTATACAATTTATGTTAAGATAATTCCTCACAAAGTTATGACATTTTAAAGACCCACTACTTGGAATATACAAAACAGAGAAAATCACTGTTAAAGTTCCCCTGACATTCTTTTGTGGAAATGGGCATGTTTTTGTCAGAAAACTATATCAAATTATGTAAGTAGGCCAACTCTTAACAAAAAGGCCAAGTTTATAGCACTTACACATTATATTTGGTAACTTTTAAAATTGAAACTCAAGATGTTTTAGTGTCCGAAAACACTGAAAACTCAAAATCAGTTATATAGACCCTTTTGACTTTGTGACTTCCTACTGGTTTTGTGGTGAAGGCAGAGCATCACATATTTTCTTTTAACTTTTTCAGATATTTAATGCATCAATTAATTATCACATTACAGTAACATTTAGAACTAGTCAGCAGGTCATTCATTTTGGTATTGCTCCTTAACATTTGGTTGTTTGGCTAGTTATCTGCTTAGATTATATGTTCTGTTGATTTCAAAGCTAACTACTGATTCCGATTGAAAATTAGTTTAAAAAATAGCTAACTTGTTGCATGGATTGAGGATTACACACGAGCATCACTCGACAGAAGAGGTGAAATAAATAATGAATAAAGTCTGTAAAAATACCTTGCACCTCTTGAACTCTTTTCTGCAGCCGACGGGTATGCTCTGTAAAAAGATGCCATCTCAGCAGCACTGCTGTAACCTGCGCCCGATCTGCCCCTCCCCCATTGGTTCAGATTTTTAGGGACGCTTGTGCTACATCAGTCACGCCACTAGCAGTCGGCACCATTTCTTTTACATTTTGTTGTAAAAAAATATGATTTATTGAAAAACAAACAAACCAAAAAATGATATCAGTTATTGAAGAGATTAGTGTTTTTTTTTATACAGAAAGCAAAAAATAAAAATGTCAAAATAACAAATTCAGTTTACTTTTGATTAATTGTATTTTATATAAAAATACATGTGTATATATATATATATATATATATATATATATATAATGTAAATTAATGTAATTTACTAATGTAAATTAAGTGCATTTAATTTTTAGAAGCAATATGTGATAAAACTTGCCTCTAGCGCTGTGTGTGAGCTCTTTTCCCAGGGTACCACTTTTGCACACGTTCTGCCCTTATGTAATCATATTCTGGAATCCACTGTAATAACTGTTATTCACTATAATAACTGTCACTTTAAACTAAATAAATAAATAAATAAAAAAACATTCTTAACCTTCAGAGTACTACAAGGCCGATAATCGGCCCACGCAGGAATGTTGCTAGAGGACCAGAGGACCAATTATAGGACATAAAATTCTGCCCACACATTAGCCCTACAAAAGTTTGTATTGGACTTTGAAGCGCAAGTGTATCAAATTAGCTTGATGCAAAACAGTCAGGCCTGCAAGGTATATACCATTGAAAATTGGAGATGTTCAGCTTTCACATAGATCCTGCCTCTTTTCTTTTACAGTAGGCATACAGTGGGCGGAAAAAGTATTTGATCTCCTGCTGATTTTGTACGTTTGCCCACTGACAAAGAAATGATCAGTCTATAATATTAATGGTTGGTGTATTTTAACAGTGAGAGACAGAATAACAACAAAAAATCCAGAAAAATGCATTTCAAAAAAGTTATAAATTGATTTTCATGTTAATGAGGGAAATAAGTATTTGACCCCTTCGACTTAGTACTTGGTGGCAAAACCCTTTTGGCAATCACAGAGGTCAGACGTTTCTTGTAGTTGGCCACCAGGTTTGCACACATCTCAGGAGGGATTTTGTCCCACTCCTCTTTGCAGATCCTCTCCAAGTCATTAAGTTTTCGAGGTTGACGTTTGGCAACTCGAACCTTCAGCTCCCTCCACAGATTTTCTATGGGATTAAGGTCTGGAGACTGGCTAGGCCACTCCAGGACCTTAATGTGCTTCTTCTTGAGCCACTCCTTTGTTCCCTTGGCTGTGTGTTTTGGGTCATTGTCATGCTGGAATCCCCATCCACGACCCATTTTCAATGCCCTGGCTGAGGGAAGGAGGTTCTCACCCAAGATTTGACGGTACATGGCCCCGTCCATCGTCCCTTTGATGCGGTGCAGTTGTCCTGTCCCCTTAGCACAAAAATGCCCCCAAAGCATGTTTCCACCTCCATGTTTGACGGTGGGGATGGTGTTCTTGGGGTCATTCCTCCTCCTCCAAACACGGCGAGTTGAGTTGATGTCAAAGAGCTTGATTTTGGTCTCATCTGACCACAACACTTTCACCCAGTTCTCCTCTGAATCATTCAGATGTTCATTGGCAAATTTCAGACAGGCCTGTACATGTGCTTTCTTGAGCAGGGGGACCTTGCGGGCGCTGCAGGATTTCAGTCCTTCACGGCGTAGTGTATTACCAATTGTTTTCTTGGTGACTATGGTCCCAGCTGCCTCGAGATCATTAACAAGATCCTCCCGTGTAGTTCTGGACTGATTCCTCACTGTTCTAATGATCATTGAAACTCCACGAGGTGAGATCTTGCATGGAGCCCCAGACCGAGGGAGACTGACAGTAATTTTGTGTTTCTTCCATTTGCGAATAATCGCACCAACTGTTGTCACCTTCTCACCAAGCTGCTTGGCGATGGTCTTGTAGCCCATTCCAGCCTTGTGTAGGTCTACAATCCTTGGACAGCTCTTTGGCCTTGGCCATGGTGGAGAGTTTGGAATCTGATTGATTGATTGCTTCTGTGGAGAGGTGTCTTTTATACAGGTAACGAGCTGAGATTAGGAGCACTCCCTTTAAGAGAGTGCCCCTAATCTCAGCTCGTTACCTGTATAAAAGACACCTGGGAGCCAGAAATCTTGCTGATTGATAGGGGATCAAATACTTTTTTCCCTCATTAACATGCAAATCAATTTATAACTTTTTTGAAATGTGTTTTTCTGGATTTGTTTGTTGTTATTCTGTCTCTCACTGTTAAAATACACCTACCATTAAAATTATAGACTGATCATTTCTTTGTCAGTGGGCAAACGTACAAAATCAGCAGGGGATCAAATACTTTTTTTCCCTCACTGTATCCTCACTAGAGCCTTGTAAAAATTGGCTAATGCACCTGGCAGAAAGTTGACCAAGTATACATGGATGCAGTTTTACAATTATGTCTTATATAACATAATCTATATATCTATAGAGCAGACTGCACATTTATCCCCTGGGCTCTGAATGATGGCAAGCGACACAGAAACTGTAAAGCAGATGTGTTTGAGAATGAAACATGCTGGTTGCCAAGAGAATAAGCTTTCAAACCATGTGTGCATTGTAGGAAGTTCTATGCACAGGAGCTGTGTGTAACAATGCCAAATAATGCTTAAGTGGGTGTACCTTTGTAACATTTCAGGTTATACACTGGACTTGAACTGCTTAAATTTAAATAAAAACTGGAAAAATGGGGGTGTTCTTTCAACCGGTAGTGTGTGTATATGTTTATATATATATATATATATATATATATATATATATATATATATATATATAATGGCTTGTACGGCCCCTCATACATATATATATATATATATATACACTCACCTAAAGGATTATTAGGAACACCATACTAATATTGTGTTTGACCCCCTTTCGCCTTCAGAACTGCCTTAATTCTACGTGGCATTGATTCAACAAGGTGCTGAAAGCATTCTTTAGAAATATTGGCACATATTGATAGAATAGCATCTTGCAGTTGATGGAGATTTGTGGGATGCACATCCAGGGCACGAAGCTCCCGTTCCACCACATCCCAAAGATGCTCTATTGGGTTGAGATCTGGTGACTGTGGGGGCCAGTTTAGTACAGTGAACTCATTGTCATGTTCAAGAAACCAATTTGAAATGATTCGACCTTTGTGACATGGTACATTATCCTGCTGGAAGTAGCCATCAGAGGATGGGTACATGGTGGTCATAAAGGGATGGACATGGTCAGAAACAATGCTCAGGTAGGCCGTGGCATTTAAACGATGCCCAATTGGCACTAAGGGGCCTAAAGTGTGCCAAGAAAACATCCCCCACACCATTACACCACCACCACCAGCCTGCACAGTGGTAACAAGGCATGATGGATCCATGTTCTCATTCTGATTACGCCAAATTCTGACTCTACCATCTGAATGTCTCAACAGAAATTCGAGACTCATCAGACCAGGCAACATTTTTCCAGTCGTCAACTGTCCAATTTTGGTGAGCTTGTGCAAATTGTAGCCTCTTTTTCCAATTTGTAGTGGAGATGAGTGGTACCCGGTGGGGTCTTCTGCTGTTGTAGCCCATCCGCCTCAAGGTTGTACGTGTTGTGGCTTCACAAATGCTTTGCTGCATACCTCGGTTGTAACGAGTGGTTATTTCAGTCAAAGTTGCTCTTCTATCAGCTTGAATCAGTCGGCCCATTCTCCTCTGACCTCTAGCATCAACAAGGCATTTTCGCCCGCAGGACTGCCACATACTGGATGTTTTTCCCTTTTCACATCATTCTTTGTAAACCCTAGAAATGATTGTGCGTGAAAATCCCAGTAACTGAGCAGATTGTGAAATACTCAGACCGGCCCGTCTGGCACCAACAACCATGCCACGCTCAGTTTGGAGTTCAGGAGATTGTCTTGACCAGGACCACACCCCTAAATGCATTGAAGCAACTGCCATGTGATTGGTTGGTTAGATAATTGCATTAATGAGAAATTGAACAGGTGTTCCTAATAATCCTTTAAGTGAGTGTATATATACACACACACATATATCATAGATGTCAATTTGAGATATATAGATATATATCTATGTGTATGAGGGGCCGTACAAGCCATTATTAATTCTGGCCCTACATATATACATACTTTCTCCTTTCATATACCTATATTATCACTCACATACATACTTTTGCTGTCATGTACATGCAGTCAATGTATACATGGAATATTATATATAATATATGGATGTAAGAAGAGAATATATGTATGTAAGAGCAGAATGTATGCATGTGTGAGACAGAGTATAGTGGAAACAGAAGGAGAATAGTGGAAATGGAAGGCAGGTCATTTATTGCCCTGTGATTGGCTGAGAAGCTTGTACTGGGTCATGTTCAGGTCACGATCAGCATGGACGGGGGAGATGAGATGCGAGTACAGCAGCAAGCCATTGGGGTGTTAAGAAATATTTGATCATCCCCTGAAACTGTCACATCCTTTTTCTCTTCCCTTGAGCGGCAGGGGACAGGCTCGTCTGCACCTCACATTACTCACAGCATGGCGGAAAGTAGATGAGAGAACTTTTCAGACCCGGCAACTCCCGAGATGCTTCAGCAGGCCAAGCGTATGGAGTGAATTCACAGTCAAAATTAGTAAGCACAGAAATACAACTTGCACATGCAAAACTACACTTACGGTTTTTATTTTACACTAACAATTCAATTCTCATCACACATGGCTGACCACATGGCAGCAGAGCCTAAAAAAAGCTTAACGTGGTTTAATGCCAAGACTGACACTTTCCAAACTGTTACACAAAGGATTGGATGTTTAAAGTGTCGTGTTAAGCCAGACATAATTGCACTTAATGTTGAACTCACGTGTTTTACTGTACTTTAGAATGTAACCATTTATATTCAAACTTTATAATTAACTAGACTGGCACCACCCAGGTTGATAGACAATATGTAATGTTCAAATTGATATTAAATGCAAAAGTATCTTGTTAAGCCTTGTTGTAACCAAGTGTGAATTGTGCTTCATATTGAAAGCGTATATGTGGTTCTTGTACCAAGTGAAGCACTTAGATCCTAGCTTTACTAACGACAAGACCCGCACCCGCACGGAGGACCGTAAAGCTGTTGGAGAAAGGACCCAAGTGCAGAGCTAGTGCAATGAGCTGAGAGAAACCAAGGAGAATCCAAAGGTGAGGTCACTGGCAGAGAGAGAGAGAGAGAGAGAGAGAGAGAGAGAGAACAGGGTTACAGGACACAGCGCTAAGGAGGACAAGGCTTGGTGATGCAAGGAGAGCTGGCAACACTTCACCCAGAGTGAGGGCAGTGAGGGGTTTATAAAGGAGAGCAGAAACTAGGAAGACAAGAGCAGGACCAATGAGAACAAAGGACAGGAACAGAAGTGCACAAGTGTGTGGAGGAATGTTAATTGACAGAGAGAGAAAAGGAAAGCAGTGAAGGGAGCAGGAAAAGGTGAGGGAACATTGGTGGCCTCTAGTGGGGAAAGAGGGTCAGGGCTAGGGAACTGTGACACTACCACACCTATACAAATGAACAGGCATTTAACTTAACAGTCAATAACAACTATACGTCAGTCTTGTCATTTATTAAATTTGAATATCAATGGTTAAGTTTTAAGTACAGTAAACCACATTAAGCACAATGCAGCTTGACTACAATACAATAGGGCTTAGAAAAGACAAGACAGTTATGTTTGTTATGTCATTTTAAACATCCAATCTTTTGTGTAACAGTTTGGAAAGTGTCAGTCTTGTCATTTATAAATGGTATGTAAACGGCTATGTTTTAGTACAGTAAGTCACGTTGAGCATTTTCTACATTAGGTGATATTCACCTTAAGTGAATTATTATATACAGAGCTTAAGGTCATAATCATATTGTTTATGTTAGTAACAACATATCCATCCTTTATTCATAGTAGGACGTGCCTAAGTAATGGTTATGTTTAAAGCACATTAAACCACGTTAAGCTTTTTTAGACTGTCTCTGCTGCCGTGTGGTCAGCCATGTGTGATGAGAATGGAGATCGATAGTGCGGTGACCATCTAGGATGCCTGATCTACGCGTTGTGTTTGAGTCGGTGTGAAAACAGTCAAAAATAGCTGCGCTCGTGTAGAGAGAACTCCACACGTGTACACGAGATTGAATGAGCGCAGAATTGAATTGTAAGCGTAAAATAAAAACCGTAAGTATAGTTTTGCACGTACAAGTTGTATTTCTGTGCTCGCTAATTTTGACAGTGAATTCACTCCATACGCTTGGCCTTCTGAAGCATCTCGGGAGTTGCCGGGTCTGAAACGGGTCAGCACCTGTTTGGTATAATTGTTTAATCATACACCTAGACTAATTGGTCCTGTTTTGAAGGCAAAGGGAGGTCACACCAAATATGGATTTGATCAAATTTTTCTTCTGTTCAGTCAGTTTGCATTTAGTTAATTGATAAATATAATCTATTAACATGTCTACGGTTCCTCGGACTGTCTCTCGATTCCATTGCCATGCTTGCCACACTGGCGCCAGAAAGAGTTACACACATCTCTCCCTCTTACAACTGAGCGCTCGTGTCAGGATGTCCCTTTGCCAGAGGCTGCTGGGCCTCCTAGCGGCTGCGTCACAGACCCTCCCCCTCAGCCTCTTCCAATTGAGGCCACTGCAGTGGTGGTTCAGGTCTCTCAAGATCGAGCACGCCTCAAGGCGCTCATTTGGTGGCCCTCACAATTTGAACCTCGGTGTGCCCACGGGGCCACACTACCACCAAACAGTCATGATGACAGACGCCTCCAAGCAAGGTTGGGGAGCAGTCTGTGACGGACATGGAGTCTGAGGCAGGTGGAAAGAGCCCGCATGGGCCCTCCATATCAATGTCCTTGGACTGTCTCATTTCCTGCCAGTCCTACGGACATATGCTGGTTCGGACAGACAACACAGCGGTGGTCGCCTAAATCAACAGGCAATGAGGTCTCTGGTTGCACAGTCTGCTTCTGAGGGTACAGCCACGGTTCTGCTCCATCAGAGCAGTTCACCTCCCAGGCTTGTCTAACACGGCGGCGGACCTCGTCTCTTGGGGAGGCCCCCTGGTCTTGGAATGGCGCCTCCACCCGCTTGTGATACAGCAACTGTGGAGCACACTGCCCACTATGGTTCTCCGTCTGAGACCGCTCAGGAACCCTAGGGATCGACGCTCTAGTCCACACATGGCCGCGCTGTCTCCTTTACACATTCCCAGCGTTTCTCGTTCTCCCAGTGGTCCTGGAGAAGGTCAGGAGAGAACGAGCAACAGTTCTGCTGATAGCCCCATGGTGGCCTCGCAGATTCTGGTTTGCAGACCTGATCAACCCTCCTCCACGGAGAGCCTTGGCAGCTCCCAGTGAGAGCGGACTTGTTGTCCCAGGTGCAGGGCATGCTTTGGCACCCCAGTTCAGGCCTCTGGGCCTGGCCCCTGAGCGGGAGCGATTGATTGCCTGGGGTCTGTCAGACACGGTAGTAGCCACTATTCAGTCGGCAAGAGCTCCCTCTATGAGGTTGCATATTCCTACCGCTGGTGGACATTTAGCACCTGGTGACAAGACAGCTGTCAAAACCCAATTCATTGCCCCATTGGGGTCATATTACAATTTCTACAGGAGCTGTTGGACCAGGGCAAGTCCCCGTCCACGCTCAAAGTGTATCTGGTGGCCATCTCTGCATGTCATGTCCAGATTGATGGCGAGCCCCCTGGGTCCTATTTCTTGACTGTGCAGTTTCTAAAGGGAGCTTGACAGCTGCAGCCTCCTTGCACTCCTTCACTGCCCACATGGCACCTTGATGTAGTGCTGGACACACTTTTACAAGCCCCATTTGAGCCACTGAAATCAGCTGAGCTGAAGCTGGTGTCACTTAAGACTGCATTTTTGCTGGCAGTCACCTTGAGTTACATGCCCTGTCCGTACACTCGTGTGTCCATTTTGCGGGAGATGGTTCCAGTTGATGGCTTTTCATCTTCCTCCCTTCGCTTCAGAGCAAGAGAGTCGGCTTCACCTGCTGTTGATGGCTTTTCATCCTCCTCCCTTCGCTTCAGAGCAAGAGAGTCGGCTTCACCTGCTCTGCCCTGTGCGGGCGCTCAGGTGCTTTTTGGAACGCACTAAGGACATTCGGCGCTGAGACCAATTATTTGTGTCTTATGGAGCGCAGACACAGGGCGACGTGCTTTCAAAGCAGCACCTCTCGGATTGGATTGTAGACACAATTACCATGGCCTACAAGTCCACTGGGACCCCGGTGCCTGAACAGCTGGTGGCCCATTCAACTCAAGATGTTGCCACATCTTGGGCCTTTTTTCAAGGTGCCCCCTTGACAGACATTTGTGCGACTGCAGCTTGGGCCTCACTGCTTATATTTGCCTGGTTCTATAGGTTGTGTTGCGGTGGTGCATGCGTCTGGCCTGTACCCCACTCTGTATATATATAATATGTGTTAAACAGCAGGACTGTGGCTCCATTCTGAAAATGTGTGGAATGGAACTCACTGCCGCTGTTCCCAGCTGATGGCGCTCGAGTTTTGCTGCCTCGCTGTGTACATAGTTCCTTGGTCAACAGGTCTGTGGCCCGCTCTGTCTGTGTGCCATAGAGCAAGAGTCCACTGCTGCTGCCCTCAACGGTAAGCACGTGTGCAGGCTCTGGTGTTCTGCTGTGTATATAGTTAATTTGTCATCACAGTAGAGCTAATGTTGCCCTGCATTAGCCGGTCTAACCAGCAGACGTCAACTGCTCCTGTGTTCCATGGGTGGCACATGAGTTCCTGCGCCCCGTGGTGTATATAGTTTGTTTGTATGAAATCTAAGTTGTCAGCACAATGGAGCTCTTCCACTCTGTACTATTCAGTTGAGTAGGATGCTCCTGTGCTGTGCGCTGACAGCATGAAGGTTTTGCTGTCACACAATATGTATATATCGTATATCGTTGTTCAGCTCGGCTACTCTGTTGACTAGTCGTCTAAGTATTATGTTATGTTTTTCATTGGGTCTGTGATAATGCGTGGAGGCCATACAGGTTGCTTGATTGTCTGCGCCAGATATTGTGCAAGTAGATTTGGCCTCGCTCCTAGCTGCACTAGTAGAGCAGCCGGCCTTGCTATTGTTTGCGGAGGGCATAAGATTTGACATTCTGTAGCCCCGCTTTCTACATGCTGATTCTAGACATTTCCTTGAAAGGGCATGACTGTGGTCCTTGCTCTTGGGCTGCTCAGGTGGAGCCCTACGGGGCCCCTGAGGTTACTGTCTGGAGTTGTGTTGCCGAGGCCCCCTAGCGGTCACCTCGGGCAGGCTCCCTTATCAGCTCAATGCCTTCTCCCTTGTGATGGTTTTGTTATACAGTAACCCCTCCCCCTTGGGCAGTGCTTCTGACTTGAAATATAACAATAGGTTGCGAATGCAACCCTGGTTATCTGAAAAAAGGGTTGCAAGGTCACGCAGGAGTCCTAGCATGTACACTTTAAAAGGTTTAATTTTAACACCTACAGTGTTAAATTTGCTAATGATTTTTTGCTGTGTAGTGTTCCTTACACTGGTACAGAGTATATTTTTGACTCTACCTAGTGTCGGGAAAATGCTGTTTCAACACTGAGCACAGTGCTATTAGCACTGCTGTGGTGTTGCTGTTGAACACTCAAAGTGTTTAAAATTAACTCTGAGATGGTGTTAGAATTTCAACACTTTTTTAAAGTGTCAATTTAACACTTTTGTAGTGGTTCCCATATACAGTGTTGGGGTCGTTACTCACAAAAAGTAATATATTAAATTGTACTCTTTACTCATATAACAAGTAACTAAATACTTTACTTATTACTCCCTGGGGAAAGTAATTAATTACTTTACTTTTAGATTACTTTGCATTACACCCCAAACATTGCGGGACCTCACTAAACAATTACTAAGTTACACCAACACAAGCAGTCGAATAATGACAGAAACATACTGTTATCTTTTGTTGTTTTAATAAAGCACCACAGGAAAGTTGTATTGCCACATATCTCTTTTAACATTAGCAGCAAGGCCCAGAATAAGTCCAACTACACATCTCCTTTCTAAAATTAAATATTAAATAAACATTAAATAGTTTCCTTTCAGTCTCGTATTTCTTACCTCACATTTTGTTTTCCTCCAATCATAGTCATGTATCTTACATTGGGTTGCTCTCTGAAGCTGGTATTAAGGTTTAGTAATAACTATATAATGTTTTATATTACTACTAGCATTAGAAATAGCTTGTATGTATATATATATATTAGGGCTGGGTATGGCCTACAACCTCACGATGCGATATGTGGCAGTGGCCACGATACAATACCTATTGTGATACACATTGATTTTGAATAATGACCATGTCCTACACAGAATTTACTACAACAGCTGTTCTTTATTATTCTGTATAAAGTGAAGGCAAAGCCTTAAGGATCGCACAATTCAGGCCCACAGAGATCTTAAAAGTAAAATAAAATATTCTGTTTCTAAACCCAGAGTTATTAATAAATGCAAATAAAATATTATTACATTTTTAAATGTTTTCTGTTCTCTCTTATGCTTTTAGTTTTTTGATGCAACAATAATATTCTGGTTTCACTTGACTTTACATGCACTTCTATTTGCTGTAAGAATGTCCACCTGACATATCAGTTATTTTATCAAATAATAATAATAATAATAATAATAATAATAATAATAATAATAATAATAATAATTACATAAAACTGTTTTAACTTAAAAGTGGCCTTGTACTGGCAGCTAAGGCTTAATATGTTTTCAGATTTTTGTGCAGAAACAACAGTTGATCAACATGCTCAGGTTTCAAAGCACTTCTCTGGGCTGTAACTATGTCTCCAGCGGTGGAGAACACCCTCTGAGTTGTTTATTTTAAAGATGTTTACCTAACTTAATTTTCTACATGAAAGTTTTTATTTTTTTAATTGCGTCAGATCCTTACAAAGATGTATTTTTCATCAAAACACGTGCTTCAGTTTTCTTCCGGGCAGGATAGAGCATCAAGACGTGGCTTCTTGCTGCTGAGCACAATGCTTGGGGAAAGAGACTCATAACTCGCTCCACAAGAGAGCGGTAGAAGGTCATTAGGTCAGCTAACAGTTTCCCTGGAATGGCTGATTCTAGTTGGAAAAGTTTGTTGATCCTGTTCAACTCTCCCTCAATTGGCTGCAAAAACTTCAGGTACACAAAGTTGGCTGGGTAAGCGTACATCTGGTAACGAAGCTCTACAGCAAAGTTTATCTCACTGTCTTGGTGATCTGAAAGTGCAGCTTCAACTCATACTGTGATAATACATGATTGACACACTCACTGATTGCAAACCATCTGGAGTCAGAGAGTTGCTATATCTTCTCCAACATTGATGGTGGTGTTTTGGATGCACAAATCTGCAGGGAATGACACACACACATTTAATGTAGATGATATTTGGATTTCGTGCTTGAAATTTTGTGAGGACAGAATTATTTTTGCTACACATTGTATTGCAGCCATCTGTGGCTAGCCTGATACAGTTGTCAATGGACAAAATTTTGTCATCAATAAACTTGAACAAGGCATTGGCAATTGTTAGTGAATCACAATCTGTAATGTTGATTATTACTCCAAATGTGCTTATGATTTTAGAGAGTTTCTTGCTGTAGTATCTTATCACCATGCAGAGCTGCTTCTTGGTCGTCACATCAGTACTTTCAGCAATAATCAATGAGGAAGACTCATTCCCATTCTCATGTATTCGTTCATCGTGCACTGCAGGCCCTATAACTGCATTTATGAGTTCTGTGAATATCCCAAGTGATCTACTGTTGCAATGCTGGAGTGGCATGCAATATGTGCAACCATCTGTAACTCTGATGTTTTAACTCTGTTATTTCCTCTTACAAATGAAGTGCCTGCTGAGTCAAACAATGTCCTTGCATTGGAATATGGAGCAGCATTTTTCTTGTGTTTTTCTGTCTGTGCATACAAAATAAGATCTGCGTGATGGGCTCATATTTCGGATTTGCAATATTTACAGTATGCTTTTCTTTCATCTGTTGGGATACTCTTAATCCATTCCATTATGCCATGTTCTCTTTCCCAGTCTTTGCAATATTTTCTTCCATATTTTGCCCCTTTACCTGACACTTTTACAGTGGAATCATGTTTAGCCCAGCAAGCTAGTTTATTGTAAAATCAGTTCATCTCCTTCCTCAGCTCCGCTTTTGCTGCTCGCGCTCTCTCAATCTCTGACTTTTTGGCTAATGTTGCTTGACTTGTTAGCTAGCGAGTCAGCTAGAGAAACCAAAGTTCAAAACTTTTTGTCCTTCCCTTTTTCTAAAAAAGAAATTGATGATTACTTACTCTGTTTTTCTTTCTGGCTGTATTGGTGAGAATAAAACATCTAAAATGTCCTAACTAATGATGCAAAGTATGTAGCTAGCTAACTAGTGCTGCCTGCTAGTTGTTCCCTCAAACTGTAACACGTCACTCATCATGATGTGCGCGTAGTGTGTGTTCAGGGGGTTGTTCTCTGTTGCCTGCTACGCTCCTACTACAGTCGCACTGCCAATGCATGCAGCGCTCTGTTCACATACACACACACCCACCCACACTCTCCCCATCCATGGTGTTTCCCTCTCTTCCAGCGCAGGCCACCACGGACCAGAAATGCGCCACCTGTGACCAATACATTTTCATTCGCAACACTGTTTTCAAAGTAGCCCAGTTTGGCTAGAAAACCATGGATATGGCAACACTGCTTCTTACTATAGAAGATCTTTGACTGACATGAGTGTACACCAATCCCGTTGTTAGAAAATCCTGGCAAATCCAGTCAGAGAGTGGCCTCTACTCCCCCTTAGATATTACAATATTGGATTTGGATCATTTAAGTGATGATTGGAGTGATGATGTGTGTGCGAGAGACAGTGAGACTGCCCAGTTAATAACTGTCATTCTCAGCATGTAACAGGCAAGAAAATAAATAAATAAATAACTCAAAATAGGCCAGTGGCCCCCGCAGTTCTAAACAGACCCGCCCACCGGGGATTCTCCCGCACTTCCCGATTGCCAGTCCACCCCTGCATCCAACTCTCAATGCTTCACAGTTGGCAAGCCTTCCTTCTCAAAATAAGCTTAATTTTGTGGTCACAAATATGCTGCTGGTCTGCTTGTATAAAAATAAGCAGCTTGATTTCAGCAAAATACATCTGAAATACTCAAATATATATATATATATATATATATATATATATATATATAGAGAGAGAGAGAGAGAGAGAGAGAGAGAGAGCAAGAGAGAGAGTAATATTTGTACGTTGGAATATTTATAATCTTACATTTCTTTACTTTTTAATTTATTTGCATCAAAAAGTACTGAGTGTACAACTGTAATATTATTTCCAAGTACATTTGTTGTGGTACATCATCAAGAGTCTGAATACATTTCAGGCCTACTGCAGCATGTACACTGTTAATATAATGTATTATCTCAGGCTTATATAAATTAATATTTATATAAAACATAAACTGTGTAGGGCTCTGGATGTGTATGGGAGAGGTGCAAGTAATACAATACCTTAACCATCACCCCTGCACCTAGGTCTTTTTGGTAGGTAGTAACATTAGACATATAAACAGGATATTGACTGTTAATATCCTGCACAACAGACATTTTATTCCTGCTCTGGGTAGCATAACTCATTTAAATATGAGAAAGAGGTTGACCCTGCCCTTAAAGAAGTGCATATAAACCCAGCCATGGTTTATTTTTAATTTACAATATGAAGGCTAATCATGTTTTTTTGTGGCGCTCAGTATGCTTGCTGGAACTCTGTGCACTGTTTAACACTTGGCTCCAGAGAGAGAAGGAGCCAATGTATGACAGTACTGCCATTTTAGATTGAGATTATGTTTTTTGTAATAAGTAAGAATTACCAGTTTTACCACTGAACTGCCACATATTAAAGATACATTAGTGGCGTTCTGGAAAATATAGCCTTAGCCATTGTATTTCTAGCCTTCTTTGGCCAAGTAAATTTCTCTAACAGATTTTTCATCTTTAAAGTAAGAACATTTGATAATAAATCTTCAGTTAAGGTTTTCCGAACATCATGTAATGTTTTCCAACACAACTTCATCAACAAATGTTTTAGGGATTTAGGGCAGGATTAAATCAAAAATGTTGGTGCTGCGAGTCGCTCGCAGAAACATTAGCAGCATGTCTGTGAATGGAAATCACGCTGCTAAACTATCGTGGTATTAAATCTAACCAGATTTGCTCGTAGCTCTTTTCTTGCACAACGCGAGAGGATAAAACACAACTTTCACACAGACTCTACTACAAAAGTAGAATGGTGCGCTCCATAGGCGTTGCCTAATATTTTATGGCTTGTGACGTAACCTGATTACTTATTCCTACATCATATCCGGAAGGAAGTGTACACCCATATCGCCCTCAACCCCCACGACCCCCCTCTCCTTCTCCTCCTTCTCTCATCCCTAGCCCCCACTCCCTCCACACACGCTGATTAGTTCTGCAGGCCTTTGTTCTTGCCGGAGAGTGTGAATGGTCAGAGTGTGAAGGTGTCAGGTCAGGTACAGTGGGGGGAAAAAGTATTTGATCCCCTGCTGATTTTGTACGTTTGCCCACTGACAAAGAAATAATCAGTCTATAATTTTAATAGTAGGTGTATTTTAACAGTGAGAGACAGAATAACAACAGAAAAATCCAGAAAAATGCATTTCAAAAAAGTTATAAATTGATTTGCATGTTAATGAGGGAAATATGTATTTGACCCCTTCGACTTAGTACATGGTGGCAAAACCCTTGTTGGCAAATCACAGAGGTCAGACGTTTCTTGTAGTTGGCCACCAGGTTTGCACACATCTCAGGAGGGATTTTGTCCCACTCCTCTTTGCAGATCCTCTCCAAGTCATTAAGGTTTGAGGCTGACGTTTGGCAACTCGAACCTTCAGCTCCCTCCACAGATTTTCTATGGGATTAAGGTCTGGAGACTGGCTAGGCCACTCCAGGACCTTAATGTGCTTCTTCTTGAGCCACTCCTTTGTTGCCTTGGCTGTGTGTTTTGGGTCATTGTCATGCTGGAATACCCATCCATGACCCATTTTCAATGCCCTGGCTGAGGGAAGGAGGTTCTCACCCAAGATTTGACGGTACATAAATCAATTTATAACTTTTTTGAAATGCGTTTTTCTGGATTTTTTTGTTGTTATTCTGTCTCTCACTGTTAAAATACACCTACCATTAAAGTTATAGACTGATCATTTCTTTGTCAGTGGGCAAACGTACAAAATCAGCAGGGGATCAAATACTTTTTTCCCTCACTGTAGCTTCTGACCCCCCTCACCCATCATCCCAGAAGTGTACACCCATATCGCCCTCAACCCCCACGACCCCCCTCTCCTTCTCCTCCTTCTCTCATCCCTAGCCCCCACTCCCTCCACACACGCTGATTAGTTCTGCAGGCCTTTGTTCTTGCCGGAGAGTGTGAATGGTCAGAGTGTGAAGGTGTCAGGTCAGGTACAGTGGGGGGAAAAAGTATTTGATCCCCTGCTGATTTTGTACGTTTGCCCACTGACAAAGAAATAATCAGTCTATAATTTTAATAGTAGGTGTATTTTAACAGTGAGAGACAGAATAACAACAGAAAAATCCAGAAAAATGCATTTCAAAAAAGTTATAAATTGATTTGCATGTTAATGAGGGAAATATGTATTTGACCCCTTCGACT
Source organism: Amia ocellicauda (assembly GCF_036373705.1). Classification (NCBI taxonomy): domain Eukaryota; kingdom Metazoa; phylum Chordata; class Actinopteri; order Amiiformes; family Amiidae; genus Amia; species Amia ocellicauda. The sequence goes on from NC_089850.1 coordinate 23,856,359, forward strand.
TAGTACATGGTGGCAAAACCCTTGTTGGCAAATCACAGAGGTCAGACGTTTCTTGTAGTTGGCCACCAGGTTTGCACACATCTCAGGAGGGATTTTGTCCCACTCCTCTTTGCAGATCCTCTCCAAGTCATTAAGGTTTGAGGCTGACGTTTGGCAACTCGAACCTTCAGCTCCCTCCACAGATTTTCTATGGGATTAAGGTCTGGAGACTGGCTAGGCCACTCCAGGACCTTAATGTGCTTCTTCTTGAGCCACTCCTTTGTTGCCTTGGCTGTGTGTTTTGGGTCATTGTCATGCTGGAATACCCATCCATGACCCATTTTCAATGCCCTGGCTGAGGGAAGGAGGTTCTCACCCAAGATTTGACGGTACATAAATCAATTTATAACTTTTTTGAAATGCGTTTTTCTGGATTTTTTTGTTGTTATTCTGTCTCTCACTGTTAAAATACACCTACCATTAAAGTTATAGACTGATCATTTCTTTGTCAGTGGGCAAACGTACAAAATCAGCAGGGGATCAAATACTTTTTTCCCTCACTGTAGCTTCTGACCCCCCTCACCCATCATCCCAGAAGTGTACACCTATTTCGCCCGCTACCCCCATGAACCCCTCCTCTCCTTCTCTCCCTCCTCCCTATCACCAAGCTGGTTAGATGCTGCCCCGAAACCCTCCCCGGAAAATCTCCTCTCTATTTAAGATTCTGCGCTACTTTTAGACAGCACAGCCTTATCTCTCAGCGCTTGAAACAATCCTACCTCTTCAAAATGTCCAACAACGTCAACGAGAAACCCCGTGAGAAGAAAACCCGTGCTAGGGTTCCTTCACTCACCAATTTGAAGATTGAGCGGTCCTGGCAACTGACCGGTGGTGAGTGACGAGTTTACCGCTTTAAAAGGGATCTGGGTTATGTCGGAGCTTTTTCGCTTTGGAGGAGAAGGATGCTACGTCGGAACCTTTTTTGAGAAAGTAATTGAATACTCATATGAATACTCATATCATATACTTGAATACTCAATACTCTGGCTGAATGTGACGGTCTGGAGAGATGTTGGACATGTAGATAAGGCACTAGAAGCGTGGCAAGAGGGTCCAAGAGACCGCAAAATGGGCCCTCCGAGACAGGGCTTTGAAAGTTGCGAATGGGAAAGCTTTCTGTGTTCCGGAAGAGTTGTTAGGAGTCTAACTATGACTGATGACAGCAAGTTGTTGTTTAGGCAGACCGTTACTACAAACCCTATTGACGGTGTTGAGGCGGAGCAAGAAAGATGTCATAACCAATATAAATGCAGGTTTTCATACCTTGATCAAATTTGCGGAACTGGACTCTGTTAAAATGAGACTATGTTGGATTATGGATTATATTTCCCCCTTGAAGGACGGTGACGACGCTGAAACAGATGGTTTGTGGGGGTTTGGAGGGGGGGCCGGAGCCACAGGGGCCACTCTCTTCTAAGAGGGCGGGCTGTCGTCACGTAGTGAAGAGACAGTATAAAAAGTGCAACACCCCGATCATGGTTTAAAGAGAATGTCTTACCCGAAAGTGATGGATGTCACCAGGCTCTACAACCCTCTTCAATCCCAGGATCTACCCTGGTTCTATTCACCTGATTTTGTATACACGCCTGAAACCTCTGACGGCGGAGACCTCAACCCCCGATTCCGCAGGACGAAACAGGATGCTTTGCGATGGATGTCGAAGCTAGTCTCTGGAATGTACAGGCTCAGGAGATCCTGGACGGATCCGCTTTTGCTGCACTGTCTATCGCTGACTCGTCTCAGGATGGGGGCGTTCCAGTGGTTGTAGAAACAACCCACAACCCACCGAGCGACCCAATGAGCAGCGAACTGCCCCAGGGATGTGATGAAGAAGATGGATTTATGCCCGGTGTGCGGGTCGAAGTAAGCAGATTTGTTAAAAGCAGCCTGGTGTATATTCTGCCGGCTCTCATCGACCGATCCCTGAAAGCAGTCTGTCTGGGTTGTGAAGTGAATCACCCCAGCCAGTTGAGGCACAGCTGTCTGTTTGAACCAGATGCCTATTATTTCCGTTTCTATTTTGATGTGTTTTACAGAAGACTGAAAAAACCGTGGCAGAAACCGACACTAATCAAGGCGCTATCTTACTCCTACCTGCGTGCCACCCCCGGGCAAGTCCATAAAATCATAGATGAGATTTTGCTGGAGCTGGAAAATTAGCTGTATATAAAAGAGAAAATTGAACAGCTGTTCAACGACCTGGATGAGCCAAGTAGAAAAACCGCCGGCAAGCTAAAAGAGTATTTCTTCCATACAGAAGTTAAAGCTGAGACCGGCTGCAAAGAATTCGAGATCTACGCCACCGATTCAGACTCTGACCTGAACTGAAGGACCTTAAAGATGGGAAATGTTCTGGACTGCTTCTGCAACTGGCTCTGCCATCAATGCTCGGTGGATAGCCTGAGAGCTCTATTACACCACGTGCTTGACTAAAAGGTTGCCAACGCGAGCCTTTTCTCTACAGATTTAACCGTCGATGAGGACCAACTTTCAAACCTGGAAAAGTTAATGGCCGCCATAACAGAGACTGGGGGGTACGAAAACTGGAGTGAGATGATCGAGGGGGCCCAGAATGATGTTAGTCCTTTTCATCATCATTTGTATGAACTTTTACTGATCATGTTTAACAAAACGTTGTTTACTTTTAAAATAGCCCATATTGTTGTTTTATTTGTGTATGTAACTGATGTCTGTGCCTACAGATAAAAATAAAGAATCATGTCGTTGTCGATACAGAACAAGTAACCAATCATCTGATTTATTTTTGTTTGGACCATAGAAAAAATTGTTGTGTATGTTATACTTTTCTCAATTGTCTAAAAAGGGGTGTTGATGAAGGATCTGTACTACAATCCGGCCAAGGCCGGTGGTTTGGCTGGTAAGAAGGGTTTTCAAAGAGGACTCACGGAGTCTGGTGTTAAGGCTAATGACGAGGTTGTTTCAGATTGGCTAAGGGAGCAAGATGCCTATACCTTACATAAACCTCTCAGAATTAACTTTAAAAGAAACCGTGTCTATGTGACCGATATAGATCCACAATGGCAAATGGATCTAGTCGATATGTCAAATTTATCAAAACATAAAAACAGTTACAAATTTATGTTGATGTGTATCGACGTGTTATCGAAATATGCATGGATCCATGTTCTGCGTAATAAAACAGGTCTTGTGGTGACAAAAGCTTTTGAGGATATATTGGGACAGGGTCAGTGTCCTAAAAAACTGCAGACGGATAAAGGAAAAGAGTTTCTCAACAGACAATTTCAGAATCTGTTGAAGAGATACATCATTTCACCACTGGTAATGAGCTTAAGGCCTCTGTGGTGGAGAGGTTTAACTGCACCATAAGGACCAAAATGTGGAGATATTTTACAGCTGTCAACACGTTCAAGTATCTTGATAAAGTTCAGGTTATTACACAAGCATCCCGGCCGACAGCAAGGGTGGTTTTTACACTCTTTACATCTATATGGATACCATTGCACACCAGAGGGTCGGGATAGTTACGTGCCTCTTTTGAGAAATGTACTTATTAAAGGTAAAAGCAATGACATGACCACAATTACTTATGACAAGCCACACTACGTACCAGTCTCAAAGAACCACTTTGACAACATCACGATTTTAGTCAAATCGGATCAGAATATCAACGTGCAATTCTGTTTCAGTAAAGTTATAGTCAAACTACATTTTTGACACATGAAACAGTGTGTACATTATTAAAATGGCCACCTTCAGGGGATATGTTGATCGTAGCACCTATGTGGATTATTACAAAATGCAAGCCGGGAATGGCTTGCCCGGTTTTGTAGGAGCCCCCACTATTTATGGGGCCAGTCTAGTCGGCCTCTTTTGTGGTCTTTTTAGAATGGCCGTACCCCTGCTCAAGAGAGGCTTTGCTGTAGCCAGACCCCACTTGAAATCAGAGGCTAAAAATATCGTTAGTGATCGGCTAGCCATGAGCATCAGGAGGGTTCGGGTCTCATGGTGATGGCGAGGAGCGGGGGTAAAAGAAGAAGCAGCAGGCATCTGCCTGGGCGGCAAAGACCCCCTGCTAACAAAAAACGAAGACTCGCTCATTCTCCAACATACCTCAAAGACACTCGGAGAAGGAAGCATCAGAAGAAAAACCTGCAAAAAGAAAGTCTCAATGAAAGACAAATAGAGCCTCAGGATACATCTTTTAAACGTCTTTCGGAAGAATGCATAAATCAGTACTGAATCTGTTTACAGTGCCATACATCCAAACAAGTGTAGATAAAAGCATCTATGTAGAGTTTCGCCTCTTTCCGCAATTTCAGACACGGCCCCTCTGGAGTTTTTCATAGCAGGCCAGCATTGGGGTCATCAATTACCCGGTGGCCACCATGTTTTCGCAGGTGGATGTGACCCTGGGGGATCGACTCATTAGTCAAAGCAGCAATACCTACCCCTATAGACCCATGATGGAGTGTATCCTTAATTATAGCGAAGGAGACCCTAAGCAAACAGTTCAGCCCTGTTCTTCAAAGACACCCCGGAAGCCATGGACGCCCTGGATCCAGGGGGAAGCAATGAGGGCTTGCAAAAATGAGAAGCCTTTTCAACAGAAGGCCGGACCTTTGATCTAATGGGGCATATTCATGCAGACATATTTTTTCAAGAAAAACTCATGCTCAATGGGGTAGACATTAAAATTAAAATGATCCGTAGTAAAAATGCTTGCTGTCTGATTACCCCCGCTTCTGAAAAATATAAACCGACCATATTATCGGCCTTGCTGTTTGTGAAAAAGTGTGCGTCTCACTGGCAGTTAAATTAGGACATGCACAGGCATTAATGACGGCTAACGCCAAGTACCCCATTGAAAGAGTCTATATGAAAGTCCATAGTATCCCTGCGGGGACGCATGTGATGAACCAAGAAAATCTTTTTCTAGGTCAGCTCCCAAAACAGGTTATTATCGGTCTAGTGGATAATGATGCCTTTACCGGTGTTTACAACAAGAACCCCTTTAACTTTAAACATTATAACGTGCAATTTATAGCGTTGTACATCGATGGAGTGCAGGTGCCTTCCAAACCTTTTCAACGTGACTTTGAAAATGGCAACGCTGTTTGGGAATATTACAGTCTAGTATTGGCTATGGGTCGACATCTCAAGGATCAACCTCTGATGATCAATCGCCAGGAATACTGCAGTGGTTACACCCTGTGGAAGGAAAGTTAGAAATTCTCTCTCATACCTGTTTTACTCTCTTGTATACTTAAGAAAGGTAAGGTTAAGCCAGAAGGACAGGCCAGAAGGTAGCTTGATTTCTGTTTGTTATTTACGATGAGAATCTTGGAGACAATGTCAAACGGTATGATTGAAGTGCCTGCTCCCTAATCCATGTGTTGACCTATGGACTCTGTCCTATAATGATATATATTATGCTTAGCTAAATCTCTAAGATAATATAGTAATGACTTTGTGATTGTAACCAGATCTTTATTTTTTGTGTATAAAAGCCTCTGACTTTTAAAATTAAGGCAGAGCGACTTCGGGATCTTCTTGATTCACTGTTCCTCTCCACGCTGCGTGTATTAAAGGCATTGCAACTAACGCTCCAACCTGATTGAAGATGATTGTTCTTCCACACCCCCAACGAAGGGTGTGGACAACATTTTTCGCTGGTGAAAATGGGCAACATGCGTCTGGAGATGCGTTTTAAGCAGCCTCTACCCCGCACTGTAAATATGATCGTGTACGCTGTGTTTGACAACATTATTGAGGTGAACCAGAGAAGAAACATTCTGTATGATTATTATTAAAATGAACACCAGAGAGCTCAATCACATCATGAACGCTACATCCTGCACCTGGAAACTGTTTCAAGGAGTCTACGCCTGTAACCAGCTGCCTAAATTTAAGATCAAGAATTTACCATCAATGTACATAATCAACACTCACCCTAAAAATATGCCTGGAGAACATTGGTTGGCTATTTATTTTTTGATTCCTACAGAAACTCCCCGGATTTCAGACCTTTGCCCCAGAGGATCAATAACTTTCTGCTCAACAACTGTTGAGAAACCATTTACAGCGGTTGCCAAGTACAAAGTCTGCAGACCTTCACTTGCGGCCAACACTGTGTGTTTTTCTTATATCATAGAGCTAAAGGCCGGACATACCCTAATCTTATGGCCCGGTACAGTGATGATTTAGAACAAAATGATAAAAAAGTGTCCGAGTTTGTCAGGATACTGTGCACTGACCCTTATAACACTGTTACTTATGGTCCTAACCAACCTTGTATACAGACTAGCTGTTCTTGCGAGGATTTAAAAAGATGTAAACAGACTTTGAATCAAATAATTTGTTTTTATTTAACACAATTCTTATACAAAGCATGGAATATGTTATAAATAACAACTGTACAACATTTGAAAAGTAACAAATAAATAATTTAATTTGGTTGTCAGTTCATCATTTACAGGGTTACAAATAAAAATGAGATTAGTAAGCTTCCCAGCGGCTTCTAGATCCGGAGGACATTCGCTTAGCACTGGCCAATTAATGAGAGGCTGGAGTTTTAGCGTTCCAATCGGCCTCCCCCTCTTTACACAGATGGATTTTTTGTCACGTTTCCTGGTTAGGAACTGTTGATTGGGGCATGTTCAGACAGGCCATTGCCTGTAGGAAATCATTCCAGCCTACAGGTCGGCGACTAGCCTTATTAGTGCTAGTGACGGTCTTCAACAAATCAAATGTACAAACCTTTGATCAAAACCAAATTCACCCTGTTCATTCCAAGCTGTTACCCGCAGTTTCTGAACCATTTTGTGTAGGATATATTCAGCATGTCTTTTATTTCTGGAAGGCATGTTTCTCAAAACATTTGTTACAACATCACCCTCTGCAGAGGAGGTTGCATCCTCCTCCGCAATCATCTGGGCCTTAGCACCACCCCCATTTTCTTGAGAGGCCATGGTTAAAGTTAAGGTGTTCTTTTTTCCCCCTGCCTAACCAGACAGAGCTGTAACGTGGCGCTATACAACTGGGCTTTGGAATGCTGATTTAAGTCGGCCCTGGCCAATATAGATTTCATTTCAGAGTCCAGGTTATTTGTCTAATGGGTTCTGGACCGACAACATTTTTTCTCAGTTTCTCAAGCTGTTCCAAGGTGAAAAAGATGTAGTATTAAATGTATTTAAAATATACTTGAAATGCAAGTAGTATGTTTATAATACATTTGTATTCCCAACATGCTTATTTTAAGTTCATTAAAAATATATTGAATTGAATTTTAATATATTTCTAAAAAGTATACTAGAAGTACTTTGGTAATAAATATATGCTTAGTTACACTTTTAGGAAATATGCTAAACACAAGCATACTTTTACTGAAGTTTTAGTGTTTTTACAGAAAAACAAATACTTATTTTACTCTTACTTAAAGTATATTTTATGTTTACTTTGTGTAAGAACATAGAAAAATGATTCAGCTTCAGTAGTGGGTTGAAAGTATGTGTACCTTATAACCATGTGTAGTCCTACTGCAATATGTTTTAAATATTTATGTAATGAACATGCTTCAGCCTGCTTTTCAAAGATATTTTGGAAAACATTTGTAGCATTTTAATATATTTTATAAATCACATTAATAAATACATTGTAGAAATATGCAAGTGCATTCTTACAATGTTTTATAAACTTTTCAAATCATTGTACTTTAAATTCAAGTAGTGTTTACAGTACTATTAACATACTTACTTGAAATGAATTAAATACTCACTCACGGCAGTTTCAGTACCAGTACTTGCACAGATCAATATAAAAGATCAGGTACACATACAACAAAAACAAAAACTAAAAAATCTTAAATCTTACTATTTAGTAAGTAATATATACAAAGCCCCACACATGAATGGCCAAAAGAAAACTTTTTATAAAACATTTTACATATGCAATTAACTAATTCAAGTCTTTCATTAATATAACTGCAATCATTTCAGTCCCTTTCAATATTATTTGGCAGAGCTATCACATACATTTTGTCTTTCAACTCAATCATTACACATTTTCATTTCAAAGACTGTGTATGCACTGCATAAATAGTGTTTGACTCTTTCACCTCATGAATAAACTTGGAAAACATTTTAAGGTCAGAATCCTTACAAAGCTGTCTTCCAGACCTGCAAAGCTCCTTAACCAAAACACAACTCATTTGTGTATTACAACCTTCAGGGTTAAATGCCACAATGCTCAAAATCTTGCATAATGTGCCATCAGCTAACTCTACAACAGAGTTGTTTATTTTTTGAAGCCTTGTGTTAGTTTCTGTGTGATAAAGTACACTGTTGATAAGAAAACGATCATAATAGAGGCCTTGCTGTAGCCTGACACCAAAAAGATCCTCAATAGCAAGCATGTGGCGTACTGGAATGGTCACTGGATGAGGATTACCAAAAACCCTAACCTTCTCTGACAGTTGTGCTGATTTAGCCGTCTCTTGCTTGCTGTTCTGCATATCATAGAACAGTTTTTTGACTGTGTCTTTGGCATTCTTCATGTACTTGTCAGCCTTGATTGTGAGGTCTCTCCATTTGAGGAATCTCTTGACTATCTGTTGTTGGACATGTGTGGTTCCATTAAAGAACCTCAAGAGCGTGCCATTAAAAGACTCAAAAGAAAAGGTTGATGTAGCCCACAGAGGTCCCCAGTTTCTCACACTCGCAGAAATGTGTGTCATCAAGTGCACGTTAAATGCCATATTTTCCTTGCCATACAACTTCTCAAATTGCATTACAAATTTCTCTGCACTATCAGTATCAACCATTTGTATCTTTTCCTGAAGCAGAGAATAAATACAAAAAACAGGAAGGAAAAGATGGTTCCAGTATTTCTTTGAAAGAATGCCACAAAGCATAGAACAGAAGAAAAGATCTCCATTCAGAATATTTCCGTTCTTTTACAGAACGTGGAACTCTAGTTAACTCTACTGGTGGCTGGATTGCTAGTAACTGCTTATCAATGACATCGGATTTTGTACCAATATACCATGGTTTGTCATGGTTATTGGAATCCAGCCATAATGTAATTAATTGCCATGTTACTCCTAGGCAAACACTGTGCTGGTATTCAGGTACAAACCCATTAACCATCTGAAAGTTTGCTAGCTTCATTAAAGGAGAGGGACCTTTCACTCCCATTACAGGCTGCTGAGGATTTGCAGCCATAGCATGGTGAAAATGCTCAGATTCACATCTGAGAGGAGGTTCAGGATATATGTAAGAGTATGAACCCCCACCTTTATGATAGCAAAAGTCACAGCCATATGTGCCATTAAACTGTTTTGTGTTTCGAATTTGGGGAGGAGCCACTGAATCTGAGCTACAGACAAGGGCATGCACCTTAGATAAATGTTGCTGGTTCTGTGTGTCTGTCCATTTTATTCCATTTTGCTCCAGTTCTTGAAGCTCATTAACAAATGGAGTTAACAGAGTTGTCATGTTCGGTTTCTTCTCTCCAAACCAAATACATGGTGTGCAGATATATTTTTTTTGTTCTTTTGGATCCATTTCAATGATCTGACACTGAATGGGTCACAGCTGACACTTGGAGCTCTTGAAAACTGGAATACCATCACAGTTCCACAGTAAACTCACATCTTCTTCACTAATTTTAACACTCCTGATTAGCTTTTCATACTCCATTCCTGAATGTATGTCATTAATAATGCCATTAGTTGACATTTTTCTGTCTAAAGTATTCTTGGGATTTTCCAGAATGTCCTTTATTTGGCTAGATAATTTCAAAACCAGAAAATACGACCCATTTTTTATATTTGTGTCTGCATCAAACATCATGTGACATACAGAACACTGTGTCTGACCATTAACCTTACCTATATAGTTTGTGCACCCAGAACAGTAAAAATGTGATTCATATTGTCCGTACTGACCATAAGCTTTATCAAATAGGTAAGAAGTAGCTGGCACTGATACTGGGAAATGTTCGTTAAACAATTTGAGGAGGTCTTCAAGAGCTGTTCCTGTGAGGTTGTGTCTCAAAATGAAGGACATCAAAAGCAGCAGACTCTGTCCTCTGGAGATAGGTGCTTCTGGGTAAAGGAGCTCATCCTCCTCTGATCCCTAAAAGATGAAGAAGAAAAATAAATAAATAAATAAACAAGCAAGCAGATTAGTAACTGGAGGGGCACTTGCAGAAAGCATCTGCCAGGGTCAATTTAAAAAAAAATGATCTGGATCCACAACAAAATGTATACTTTATACTTTAGGCCATGCTCCACCTCTCTACCAAGTTTAATTAAATTCTGCCTTGTGTTTTTTTGGGAATCTTGCTGAGAAACAGCTCTGAAACCACTGCCCCCACAATGGCTCCGGGTCCTTAATTGGCAGAGAAAATTAGAGCCAGAATGTAATGTGCAACAATACTATATAACTTTGTGTTTGTTATAATCATTATAAATTATTATCCAAGGGTGTGGGCTTAACAGTTTTTGCATCCTGTCCTCCCTATGAAACATCATTGTGATGCTGGTACATCACATGGTCAGGAGCAATGGCCATGTTCCTGACCTATACACGGACTGACAGAACCTGGTGACATTATGGACCATCAAAGAAACACTGACTTACCTGTTCAAAAGGATTCCACCACAGCATGCAGACATGGGAAAAGAAGGGAAAGAACATACGTTAACATGGGAGATCACATAACATGCACAATCTTACAAACATTTAACATTCAGCTAAAAAGGACAATAACAGTGGACTAAATATAAAAGATCTCTGTAAATATTTACCTGTTTATATGTATTTTCATTTAACCTTGGGATTGTGTTGTGGGGGGTGGATTGGTGGTGGATGTGTGTGGATTGTGAGGAGTCAGGTGGTTGTGTGGGTTTGTTGTGGAAATGGGGTTACAGAAACCGCTCATCCTGGTTATTTAAGGGAAGCCCAGGAGTAAGTAGGGGGTGGGGCTTAAGGTATAAAGGAAGCAGGAAGTGAGCAGTGGGCGTGGGGCGTGGGGCGTGGGGCGTGGGGCGTGGGGCGTGGGGCGTGGGGCGTGGGGCGTGGGGCGTGGGGCGTGGGGCGTGGGGCGTGGGGCGTGGGGCGTGGGGCGTGACATGAAAGAGTAGAAGGTCAAAGTCAACTTTTTAATGCTGGACCAAGCTACATGTTAGTAGCTAGTTTATTTTTTCTTTTTACAAACCCAGTTAGTGTTTCTGTTTTGTTTTGTTTTGTTTTGTTTATTTGCTTTATACCTGAAGTTTACCTTTTAAGGCCAATGCTGGTATAGTGTGGACCTGAGGTACCCAGCTTCTTAAAGCAGTGATGATCTGTCATTTTTGGTATCTCAGTATGATGTGAGTCCAGGTAAGATTTGTATTTCCTCATTAAGGTTACTTCAGTGCTACTGGTATATAATAATAGTAAATAATAGTAGTTAATAATTGTATCAATTTATTTACCTGACTCGGACATAGTGAAGGTGGACAGCACCGATATAATTTCAAGAGAACACAGATGAGCAGAGTACCAGGTCAGCTCCCGCGAACAACTTAGCAGTGAAGAGGGCTATGTAGAGGTGCGCCTGCCAAGTCACAGCCGACGTGGACAGACCAAGATTCTGCCAGCAAAATTACTACTTCTTGGTGGTAAGTTTATTATTGTTAGGGATCAGTATAACTAACTTTAAGATCACTTTGGGTGTATAAACCATTTTCCCATGTGGATAGTGTGTATTTCTCAATGTTACTATGTGGATTACTGACGTTAACCGCAATACTGACTACCTAGCTAATTTACAAGTCTAGTAACTTAGGCACTGGTTATAGATGCTTGATCTAGAAAGTGACTTTTTCTGTTTGATAAAACAGCTATAAAAACATTGTCCACTGTGTTTTCAGAAAGAATATTGGTTGTAAATGGTTAATACTCAACATTAAGCCTTGTCATGCTTCTTTTGGACAGTGGTGAACTGAATAAAAAAAGTTACTCTAGGTATATATAATTATACATACATATATGTATATGTGTATATATGTGTGTATATATGTATGTGTCCACCACACAGTTAGGGAAAAAAACATCTGAGGCTGTAAAGGTTTTTGATTCTCTTAACCTTCAGGATTATTGCACTGTTTAACAATAATAAATGGCCTGCTATTTTTTTTTCCTTTTTGGGGGTGAAATGTTAATTAGAATGTGTTGTTTTTAGAGTGCAAGTACATCTCAAAGTGCAGCTGCTGTTACAATGGGAGACAAACTCAAAAGAGACCTCCAGAAGGAAAAAAGCAGCACCTGTAACCTCCACTCCAATGTCAGATGATTCAGATAACACTGACATTGATATGTTTGAAAACACAGAGCAGAGACGATCAAGGAAAAGAGTAAGCAATGACTTAATTTAATATAAAATAATTTCATAGTTTGATCAATTTCCCATTAAAGTGGAAATTGTGGCTATAAAGGTTTTGGATTCCTCCACCTCTATTTTAGAGATTTTCAAATCTGACCCAAATGGAGCAAGGTTAGCCGCCACTTTGTCTCAGAAGGAGATTCCTAAAGCATGTTATATGCCAGGTGTCCAATTTCTTTTCAGTTTTCCTTCAGTAAGACTATTTTATGTGACTCATTTCCCTAAATCTCTGCAACAGAGGTGAATAGTGCAGATTTAGCATAACCCATAGCGTCACAATAGACACAATAATTAGAAATTGTGCATTTGTAATTAAACCAAAATTATCAACATAACATTTCCTGTAATCTACACTGGTTACTTTATTGAAAAATACAACATCACTACTATTATTATTATTATTATTATTTTTATTTCTTGGCAGAGGCCCTTATCCAGGGCGACTTACAACATAAGTGCAATACAAAGTGCAAGAATACAGTTAAGTACAAGGCATCAGTCATTTCAAATTCAATTTAACTAAAACAGCAATTCAAAATTCATTTTACAGATTCCAATTTACAATTTACACGAGTATAGTAAGTGAGGTCCTACATCCTGGATGGTGAAAGCTAAGTGCTGTCAAGATGTAGGGTCACAGTCAAGGGCTACAGGAAAGGGAGCAAGGAGGAAAACAATCAAGAACGCAAGAAGCATAATAAAACTGTGAAGTGCTATCTAGCAGGGATAAAGGACTAATATTACAAGTACTGTCGGAAAAGATGCGTCTTGAGTAAGTGCCGGAATGAGGTCAAGGACTCTGCTGTTTTCACTTCGGTGGGCAGGTCGTTCCACCATTTAGGGGCCAGGGATGAGAAGGAGCGGCTCTGGAGGTAGGAGAGTGCAGAGGAGGTAGAGTTAGTCTTCTGGCACTGGAAGACCGCAGTGGTCTGGAGGGGATGTATTGAGAGACAAGTGTCTGAAGGTAACTTGGTGCAGTGTGGTCGAGACAGCGGTAGGTGAGGGTCAATGTCTTGAACCGAATGCATGCTGGTATCAGGAGCCAGTGGAGGGAGCAGAGGAGTGGAGTAGCGTGTGCGAAACGGGGCAGAGAGAATATCAGACAAGCCGCAGAGTTCTGGATGAGCTGGATCGGGCGGGTAGTAGTTGCAGGTAGGCCGGCCAGGAGGGAGTTGCAGTAGTCCAGGCAGGAGAGGACCAGTGACTGGACGAGCAGCTGCGTCGAGTAGTCGGTGAAGAAGGGACGGATTCGGCGTATGTTGCTCAGGAAGAATCTACAGGTGCGTGTCAGCGTGGTGATGTACTGGGTGTAGGAGAGCGGAGGATTGAGGGTGACTCCAAGATTTTTAGTGGAAGAAGAAGGAGAGAGTGTGGTGGATTCCAAGGGGATCGAGATGGAGAGGTCAAGCAGAAGGTGAGGAAGAGTGGGGGGAAAAACAGGAGATCCAATTTGGAGAGGTTGAGCTTGAGGTGGTGTGAGTGCATCCAGGCGGAGATAGCAGACAAGCAGGAAGAGATGTGAGAGGGGATGAGAGGGTCAGAAGAGGGAAAAGACCGGAAGATCTGGACATCATCAACAGAAGAGGAGAGAAGAGGAGGCCTCAAGAGAGTGGAGTAGAGGGGAGGGAGGAGGAGGGAAGAGGCAGAGAGATTAGGCTGGAGGGATTAAGGAAGCAATGGCGTGCAGGTGCATGCCGAGAAGATGGCGAGAGCGGGACGGGAATATATATATATATATATATATATATAACATGTTAAAAATTGTTGAAGTCAGTGTTTGTTTGTTTTTTAATTTTTCTTTGTGACCTCCCTCAGTGAGTTCAGTTTATTTCTCAGAAATATATGGAAATGCAATTTATAAATGGATTGCAAGAGTTCAATAGATCATCTGTATGAATGTAATTTTGTTGAATAACAGGTTAACACACAATGACACAAGTTATTCACATGTTAATAATCCACAATGATTATTAATAATCATTTGAACTGGTTATATAAAAATAAAACTATGTATGTGTAGTATTGATCTATTTTAAATACAGTCTTCATTGAAAGGGTTGGTATTTCAGAATATGTAGTTCAAACCATCTTAAGTCAGATGTGGGTGAAAAAAAACTATAAAACAAATAAAGTAAGAACTAAATTGCCAAATTGCCAAAACTTTCCAAAATATTAAATTTCTTCTTGTGTTGTGTAATGACATGAAACCTCAGATCTACATAAACACTACTTCCACACTATCCAGCTTTTCAGTTATTTTCATGCTAAAATTATTTTTGTTCAATCACATTTTAAAATGGAACATTCAATAAAAAAAGCTGAATTTTTTTTGTGTGCAATTATACTTGAAAGAACAGATGTAGAGGACAGGGAAAAATAAAATAAACATTACATATGTAGTCGTCTGTGCTACCTAGTCTAGTAGGCTTTACCACACTTCTCTCTGAAGAACCCAGTCTTGATGCACAGAGGATAACATGTATTTATTTTACATGCCAGGCCTAGAAAGGGCCCGACATGGAAGCCCTCCACCTCAGCAGAGTCTCTCTCTGAACAGCAGAAGTTAACAGCTTTTGTACAATGCATGACATGTGGGTCTGTGGGCAGGGACAGTTACAGGTTTCCCAGAGTGTTGTCTTGAGATCAGGTTTCTGAATGTTTGTGGTTGTCTTCCTGGGCGGGGGGGGGGGGGGGGGATCCGGGGAGAGGTGTGGAATACGGAAACCAGATGGCTTCCTTTGATATACTGGGAAAGGTCCGATCCCACAGATTGTCAATCAATCATTAACAAAGACAGTTTCTGCCAATCTGGAGAAGCAATTTAAGTCCACAAACAGACTTAACGAACAGCTGTGGGCCCTCTCTCTCTCCTTTTTGGTCCTTTTATTATTGACAGGAATGTCTAGAGGGTATGCCCTGAACAACTGCCTGAGTGGTTGTTGCTAGCTTAATAAATCTACTTTACTTGGTCTGCATACTATTATTAATATAAAACATTATCCAGGGTTCCGCACTCTCCTTTTACCCCACTGACAGGTTTCTTGGATCACTGGTTCTGGCACACACAACACAGACAGGTAGCTCCAGTTATAAGCCAATATTTATTAATACACAAGAAAGGGAAAAAAGATAAATTGACCACAGTGAGACAGGGAGGATTTCCACAACAATATACCATATGAAAAAATTAAAATGCCTTTTTTAACAAACTTGACAAATAATCCCCCTAACATTATATAACTTCCACAAGAGCAACCCTATTCCCTCCCCACACAAAACTCCCAGAAATATAATCAAAAAAATAAAATACTTTGACTGCTAGCACTTGTTAGCATAGAAAAATACTGAAGAATCCATTAATTTCTCTGAAGTGATCTCCAATGTTATCCAAAGAAATTAATAAAAATAAACAAAATCTCAGAAGAAAAACACACACGTCAAAAAAAGCTTTACATAAAAATAAATCTCAATCCCAATCCCAAAAATAACAAAATATGACTTGAATCCTGTATATAGCCAGGAGATAGCTCATGCACCCTCCATGTAACATAGGAGAGGTGGCCACTGTGATGTCCTAGTCAGTTGTAAGGATTTTTATATAACATATTCATATACTAACTGTTGGGGATAATTAAATTTGGTAGGCATACTGATTATTAAACCTACTGTAACCATGTAACTAATTGTATTGTATTCTGATTGTAGGATTAGATTAGAACAGATGCTGCAGATTTGACATTGACATATCTCACTGGAAATGTTGCCGTGGTGGGGGGGCTGAAACTTGTAATTATTGCAAAAATAACATACTCGCGCATAACTGTGTTTCTGTGTAAGTCTAGACACTTGAACCCACGGCCTTCCCCTCGACTCTATCTTGGAAATGTCAAACCACAATCTCCCTATATTTATATTATATTTTGAGGAACAGCTCAGAGCTGACAACATAAACAATATACATGCTGCTCTTCAGACAAACCAGAAATAAGTCCCACGTCATCTACTGCTAGGCAAACCGTGCAGATGTGTCAACTGAAACTCTTGAGTGTGTTATGAATTATGATATCGAACACATTTCATGTCTGCCTAGCAACTAGATCTGTAATATGTTTGTAATCTCTGTATGTACCTGCCCCGGAACTCTTGGCAATCAGACTTCTGACATGTATGAAAGTGTGTGTTGTTGCAAAAATAAACTGAAGACAAACGATCTGGCATTGTGTCGGTGAATTTACTTCCTGGCCTCGTAATGCACTGAAGGGTTGCTACTGTTGGTGTGATACACTTGGGAAGCGATCCACATGTACCTGAAGGGTTTTGACTGGCAGTCAAGTTGTACCTTAACAGCAATGAATTCACCAAGAAGCTCACTAGTCAGGAGAAAGCGGCTTGGAACAGCTTTATCGCTGTGGTTCAGGGCTTCCTGGCAATCACAAGGCCGAAAACTATGTGGAGCTGGTGTAGACTCTGATGAAGATCCTTGATGCTCATCTTGATAAATTCGAGGAGAACATGGGAGCATACTCGGAGGAGCAACGCAAGCGCTTCCACCTGGATATACTGGACTTTGAATGCCGCTACCAAGGACAGTATAATGAGAACATGATGGAAGACTACATTTGGGGGCTGATTCATGAAAGTGATTTACAGTATAATCGTAAATCTCAAAAAACTACTCACTTCTAAATCTTTTGTAGTCATTTTTGTATTACTTTAGTATAAATACATGTTAATTTGGATTCATATGTTGGTTTTTACTGACTTTATGTGCATGAAAAGACATTTGAAAATATCACTGTCCTGGTCACGAAAGCAAAGTTTGTGGGGAATAATAGCCATTTTCTATACTTTTGAGGCATAAGCAACTAGAAAATAACACTTACTACCCAGGAACAAAAATTGTGTTACATTGTGTTACTATTGTGGTACTTTTTAAACCCATACAATTCATTAAGTGGTGCATTTGTTACATTACACACAACTCCACCACAAACCATTGCTTCATTGTGGTCTGAAATGATGAGTACAACTGTCCTTCATAACCAATCACATTTCAATGTCTCCCAAGATATCCAAGTGTCACTGAACTCCAGGAAGCTCTCACACTGTATATAAGTCTGCTTTTCAACCAGGACTCGACATATTCAGGGAATCCAGAAGATGGGAAGTACACATCGGGTCTTCGTCAATTAAGAAGTTGTTATGCAACAAGGTAATGTAGTTTACAAAGAGGAGCACTAAAACTACAGGTTATATTTGTATTTTAAGTACGTTATGTAGATTGCAGTGACTTGCTTTGTCTTTTACTGAATTACAGTATCCTGAGAGTAAATAACCTCAGGCAACACTAAAGTTATAATGCAATTTTCTTTGTGACTTGTTCAATATTACAAGCATTTATATTTTAATATTTAAATAGATACAAAAATATTAGAAATTTAACAGATTTTAGTAAAGTAAATTTATTAAATTTAAACATCTTTCTCCCAACAGGAGCTTTTTTTATTTACTTCTGACTGAGCTTGCATCTTGTGGTTTCATCAATACCTCACTTACAACCTCAGAAAGATGAATTCATCCTTCATTCAAAAGGACTCAGTAGAGTACTGCTATGAAAATGTGAGCAGATCCTGCATTAAACTGTCCAGATCGGTTGGTGAAAGAGCAGCTATGTACTTTGTGTTTGTTCCTTCAGTGCTAATCACAGTTGGTGGCAATCTGGTTGTGATTATTTCCATCTCTCATTTCAAGCAGCTTCATTCACCAAATAATCTGTTAGTTCTTTCTCTAGCAATTGCTGATTTCCTCCTAGGGCTTTTTGTTATTCCATTCAGCATGATCAGAATGGTTGAAAATTGTTGGTATATGGGCTTATTCTATTGCAATCTTCATGTATACATTGAAGTTATGTTTGGCAATACTTCAAGTTTTCACTTGTGTTTAATTGCTATTGATCGCTACTATGCAGTGTGTGAGCCTCTTCGTTATGCAGACAAAATCAATATCAGAGTAGCCTGGATTTTCATAAGTCTTGCGTGGGTATGGGGAGCATTATATAGCTTTGCAATGTATTTCTCCTCATCAAATGACAAACGTTTTCAGGAATTGGTTGTACAATTATCATGTGAGGGTGCCTGTGTATTTATCTATAATAAGATGTGGATATACCTGGATGTACTAACTTTTTTTGTTTCCTGTTTTGTCATGATTGGGATATATGCACGCATTTATACTGTGGCTAGAAACCAAGCAAGACTAATAAAAATAATGGAAGACAGAACATTTACACTTGAAGACAGTAGAAGAAGAACACAGCGCAACAGAGAACAAAAAGCTGCTAAAACGCTAGGAATAGTAATGGGTGTCTTTATAGGTTGCTACCTCCCTTTCTACATAGTTATCATTCTTTACCTCTATTTCAATGTTATGATTCCAGGCAATGTGTACGATGCTTTTTTATGTTTAGTTTATATTAATTCCACATTTAATCCTCTAATTTATGCTTTTTTCTATCCATGGTTTCAAAAAGCAGTGAAGGTCATTGTTACTTTAAAAATATATCACCCTAATTCCTCTAGAACTAAACTGTACGCAGAATAAAACAAATGTATACATATAAACTATATATAGTGCTGCAAAGTTACATGTTAAAACACATTTTGCTTATTTTAAAACTTTTTTAAAATGTAACCATTTGCTTGCAAGTATATCTGTGGTATATCTGTATTTTTTTAATCAGGATTGACAACCAATCTGTATAATATATTCAAAATTGTACACTTTTGTGTTTATATGATGGTAGTAGTGTAAAACTTAAAGGGTTTTATTTTTATTTTTGTTCATGAACATCCTCATTGATCTCTGTTTATTTCTCTGAAATATATGGAAATGCAATTTATAAAGAGATTGCAATAATTAAATAGATAATTTTTACATAAAACCAATCAAAACAAAAAAAATCTTTGTACATTTTATTACCAAGAATAACAAGTTAGTACACAATGAGAGGAGTTATTCACATTTTCATAATTCACAAAGATTATTAATAATCGAGATTGTTGGTATCTCAGAATACAAAGTAATTAATCTGGAGTCATTCTCTATACAACACACAGGGTTTCAGAGTTGTATTCCCTCAGCTAACTTCTATCAGCAAGAAACATAATTTATCAATATTAAATATGTAGTTCAAACCATCTTAACTCAGATGTGGAAAATAAATATGAATAAGAAATAATTTTCCAAAGTAAGGCAAACCTTTCCAAATAATTAATGTTTTGTGTTGTGTAATGACATGAAAACCTATATAAACACTACTTCCACACTATCCAGCTTTTCAGAAGAATATGAATAATTCAGTAGGGCACACATTTCATACTAATATTATTTATTGTAAATCACATTTTAAAATATAACATTCAACCGAAAAGCTGACTTTTATGTGCATAGAATGTGTAATGTTTATGTGCAATTATGCTTGAAAGAAGAAACAGAAGTAGAAGACAGGTAAAAATAAAATAAATGGCACAGATGTAGTCATCTATACCACCTAGTTTTGAATAAGAGGGCTAGGACCTCTCTAGTAGTCTTTACTGCACTTCTCTCCTTTTACCCCACTGACAGGTTAATTGGATCACTGGTTCTGACACACACAACACAGACAGGAAGTCCCAGTTATAATCCAATATTTATTTATACAAAAAAAAAAAAGATCAACTGACCACATTGGGACAGGGAGGATCTCCACAACAATATTCCATATATAAAAAAAATCAAGATTCCTATACAAAAAAATTGACTTAACTAAAATCCACTCACATTATACAATTTCCTTGAAAGCAAATCTATTCCCTCCCCAACACAAACAATCCCTTTCTGCGCACTTCCTTAGGAACCTGATCTAAACATGACTCTATCAACGCTGCCATTTACCCCTGTGCCCGTCACTCAAACAGGTCCATTCCAACTTCCTGTTTGTATAAAAGATGACGTCTGCATGGGATCTTACTTTTTTGCCTCTTCCCTGGACTAAAACGTGAGCTCTCTCTGTGTCTGTGTGTTTGCAAGCCCCGGTTTGGCTGATGGCCTTACTAGCCTCGGCCCCTGGACCCCAGACCCGCGTTACCCAGTGTCCCTGGAAACCCCGGCACACATGGTGTGGTTAAGCCTACGGGCCTACACGGCGCTTGTATCCCACACTGTGGTATCTGCATACACAGTGTTCTGTCCGGCAATAGCAAGATTGTGTGTGGTTTGGAGTTACAGTACCCCCGTGTCCACTAGTGTTGCCAGGTGGAGACACACTTACAGTGGCCAGTCCTACTAGATGCTCCACTTGTTGTGGCGGCGTCCCAGTTGCTCGCACTGACCGCTTTTTTTGTAATGGATTTTATATACAAATTATCTATTGAATTCTTGCAATATAAATTGCATTTCCATATGTGTCTGACAAATAAACTGAAATCACTGAGGAAGGTCAAGAGCCAAACTAACAAATCAGAAACACTGACTTTAATTTTCACACTACTTTAGTTGTTGAACTTTACTTACTCTGCACAGTATATTTATGTAGACAAAAAACAGGTTGAACATATTATATATATATATATATTAATTGTCAATCCTGATTAAGAAAAGATAGATATATCATAGATATACTGCAAGCAAATGATTACATGAAAAATATTTTTTAAATAGATTTTAAAACACAATTTAATTTAATATTTAACTTGCAGGCTATATATTGTTTATATTTATACATATTTGTTTATAGTTCTAGTTCTAGAGGAATTAGGGTGATATATTTTTAAAGTAACAATGAGCTTCAGTGCATGGATAGAAAAAAACATAAATCAGAGGATTAAATGTGGAATTTATGTAAA
Organism: Amia ocellicauda; assembly: GCF_036373705.1. NCBI lineage: Eukaryota > Metazoa > Chordata > Actinopteri > Amiiformes > Amiidae > Amia > Amia ocellicauda. The sequence continues at coordinate 23,877,688 of NC_089850.1, forward strand.
GCAAACATAAAAAAGAATTGAACACCTTGAGTGTAATCATAACATTGAAATACATGCCAATCATGGTAACTATGTAGTAAGGGAGGTAGCAACCTATAAAAACACCCATTACAATTTCTAGCATTTTAGCAGCTTTTTGCTCTCTGTTGCACTGTGTTCTTCTTCTGCTGTCTTCAAGTGTAAATAAGAACATAAGAAAGTTTACAAACGAGAGGAGGCCATTCCACCCATCGTGCTCGTTTGGTGTCCATTAATATCTAAGTGATCCAAGGATCCTATCCAGTCTATTTTTAAATGTTCCCAAACTTTCAGCTTCTACCACATCACTGGGTAGTTTATTCCAGATTGTGACTACTCTCTGTGTGAAGAAGTGTCTCCTGTTTTCTGTTTTGAATGCCTTGAAGCCCAATTTCCATTTGTGTCCCTAGGTGCGTGTGTCCCTGCTGATCTGGAAAAGCTCCTCTGGTTTGATGTGGTCGATGCCTTTCATGATTTTGAAGACTTGGATCAAGTCCCCACGTAGTCTCCTCTGTTCCAGGGTGAAAAGGTTCAGTTCCCTCAGTCTCTCCGAGTAGGACTTTCCCTTCAGACCTGGAATAAGTCTGGTTGCTCTCCTCTGAACTTCCTCTAAAGCAGCAATATCCTTTTTGAAGTGTGGTGCCCAGAACTGCACACAGTATTCCAGATGAGGTCTAACTAGTGCATTGTACAGTCTTAACATTACTTCCCTTGTTTTAAATTCTACACTTTTGACAATATACCCTAGCATTCTGTTTGCCTTTTTTATTGCTTCCCCACATTGCTTGGATGGAGAAAGTGAGGAGTCCACATAGACTCCTAGGTCTTTCTCATGCATTACTTCATCTAGATCTGTACCTCCCATAGTGTAATTATAGTGGACATTTTTGTTACCTGCATGTATTACCTTGCACTTGTCCACATTGAATTTCATTTGCCAGGTGTCGGCCTACAACTGAATATTATCTAAGTCCCTTTGAATAGCCTGTGCTGCCAAGATTGTATCTGCTGAGCCACCTATTTTAGTATCATCTGCAAATTTGACAAGTTTGCTAACTATCCTGGAGTCCAGATCATTAATATAGATTAGAAAAAGCAAAGGCCCTAGTACTGATCCCTGTGGAACTCCACTAACAACCTCACTCCAGTTAGAAGCAACTCCTCTAATCGACACCCTCTGTTTCCTATACATCAACCAGTTCATAATCCATCTACTTACATTACCCTGAATGCCTACAGCTTCCAATTTGAGGATCAGTCTTTGGTGTGGAACCTTATCAAAAGCTTTTTGGAATTCTAAGTATATCATATCATATGCTTTCATGTGATCTACAGCTGCAGTTGCATGTTCAAAAAAATTCTAATAAATTAGTAAGACATCATCTGCCTCATCTAAACCCATGTTGATTATCTCCAAGAATATGGTTTTCATTAAGATGCTCCTCTATTTTCTATCTAATCATTTTCTCCAACATTTAACAAGTGATGCAGGTGAGACGGATTGGTCTGTAATTTCCTGGATCAGTTTTGTCCCCTTTCTTGTGGATTGGTATGACATTTGCTGTCTTCCAGTCAGTTGGTACATCCCCTGTTCTAAGTGTCTTTTGGAATAATTGAGTTAGCGGCCTATAAATAATTTCCCTAATTTCTTTAAGTACTGTTGGAAATATCCCATCTGGCCCAGGTGATTTGTTGGTTTTTAATTCTGCTAGTCCCTTTAGTACCTCCTCCTCATGTATCCTGATCTCTCTTAGGGTTTGACTGGACTGATTGTCAACCTGTGGCATGTCATCTGTTTTTTCTTTTGTAAAAACCTCTGTGAAATACTCATTTAGAACATTTGCCACCTCTTGTTCGTTTTCCAAGATACCTCCATTTTTGCCCTTTATCTGTTTCACTTCCTCCTTTATTGACCACTTGCTGTTGTAATTTTGAAAAAAGCTCTTGGCATTGGTTTTAGCTCCAAGAGCTATGTTTCTTTCTATTTCCCTCTTTGCTTTCCTGATCCCTTTCTTAAGATCTCTTTGCAGCTCAACATATTCTGTGTATTTTGTTTCGTCACCATCCCTTTTGTATGCGCTATACATTTTCTTTCTCTTGATATTTTTTTGCATACCTCTATTAAACCAATTTGGGCAGTGTTTTTTGGTCCTCAATTTGCTAAGTTTTGGTACAAATTGCTCCTGAGCCTCAAGTAGTATATTCTTAAAATATACCCATCCATTTTCAACTGACTCTGTATCCAATGGGCTCCAGTCTACCTCTTCTAAGTGCTGTCTCATACCTTCAAGGTTTGCTTTTCTAAAATTGTAGACCATTGTTTTAGACTTGGACCTTGTTTTTTGAAAGAATGCCTCAAAGCTAACCATATTGTGATCACAATTTGCCATTGGTTCTCTAACTACTGTCCCCCTGACTCTATCTTGGTCATTTGAAAAGATCAAGTCAATGCATGCACTCTCTCTGGTTGGTTCCCTGACAAAGTGAGTTAGAAAGCAGTCATTTACCATCTCAACCATTTCGATTTCTGCTTCTGTAATCCCCACTGGGCTTTCCCAGTCTAAGTTTGGGAAATTGAAATCCCCCATTATAACAGCCACATCCTTGCTACATGCAGTCCTGATTACACTGTACAATGCAGCATCTTTCTGAATATCTGAGTTTGGTGGCCTGTAACACACTCCTACCGCTAATCCTCCAGATCTCTTGTTCAAAAGTTTCACCCACAAAGATTCTGTTCTGTTACTGGGATCTAATACAAGTTCTTCTGCCTCAATGTCATTTTTCACATATAATGCTACCCCACCCCCTCTTCGATTTTGCCTGTCTCTCCTAAACTGTGTGTATCCTTACAACTTGTATTCATCCCCATCAATTTCTGTAAGCCATGTTTCTGTCACTGCTACAACATCATAGTCACATGCTAGCACTGTGGCTTCCAAGTCTAACATCTTGTTCCTTATACTCCTGGCATTGAGGTACAAACATTTCAGGACTTTCCTACTAGCAGTTTCCCTTGGTTTTCTTTCCTTAGAGGAACATCTCTCATTGTCAGAGCTCCCTGCCTCCCTGGTTCCTAGTTTAAATGATTCTCAATTTCACTGCACATACGCTCTCCCAATGCATTAGCCCCCTTTCTGTTTAGATTTAGACCATCCGGTTTGTACAGGTCCCATCTATCCCAGAAGAAAGACCAATGCTCCATAAACCTAAACCCCTCTTCCCTACACCAAGCTTTCAACCACGTGTTACACTTTCTAATCTCTGCCTGTCTCCCTGGCCTGGCACGTGGTACCGGAAGTATTTCAGAGAAAACTACCGTGGAGGTTCTGCACTTTAGTTTTGTTCCTAACTCTGTCCTACCTTTTCCTATGTCATTGGTTCCAATGTGGACGATGACTAGTGGATTCCCCCCCGGCTTTGGCCAGTAGCCCATCTACTAGTTTAGGGAGATCTGCAACCTGAGCACCAGGCAGGCAAGATACCATGCGGGTCTCCTTGTCACTAGAACACACTGTGTGATCTAAACCTCTAAGAATTGAGTCTCCTACTATAACTACCTCCTTCTTCTCGGGGGGAGTGGGTACCATGGTGCTCTGGTGCTCAACTGCCCCCCCATCACCCTCTGAGCTGTCACTGTCCAACTCGGTGTCCAGCAGTTGGAACCTATTGGGCAATTCAAGCTCTTGGGGTGTCTCTAGGGGTTGTGCACGCCCTTTTCTGTGGTTATGACCTACTGTAACCCAGCAGTTCTCTACGCTGTCCTGCTCTAAGGTCTCAACTCTCCTAGGTTTTGGCGTGCACACCATCTCTCTCATGGGCTGATTGACCAATTCTTCTATATCCCTAATACAGCGCAGATCGACAAGCTGAGCCTCAAGATCACGAACCTTGATCTCTAGGATTTCAACCTGCCAACAACGTTCACAAATGAAGCCTTCTTGGATGAGTTCATCCAGGAAGGCAATAATTCTGCAAACCTGACACTGTAGTGGCCACATGCTTCTAAATGTATAAAAAAGAAAAAAAAAAAAAAAAGTAATGTCTCTTGGTTCCAGCTGCTAGTCAACTGCCTAACTTTTGTCAGCGAGAAACAGTGCAGCTCTTTCTCAACAGCTGCTTTAAGTATCTTTTGTCTACCTACAGCAGCTGAACTGAATTGACTTCAATTTAGGCAAACTACAGACAATGTTAACGTCAATTAAGGCAAACTTAAAACAAAATGAGCAATGCTAAGACTGGTCTGAAACTAGTCAAACAACAAGATGGCTACCTCTCACATGCACTCTCCTGTCTCTCTCTGTGGCAACTTGTAAATACTTCTGTTTACCTTCCATCTTCCATTCCAAATGTTCTGTCTTCCATTATTTTTATAACTAACCAGAACAGCAGCTGGACTGAATTAACTACAATTAAGGGAAACTAGTAATAAGATTAACTTAAATTAAGACAAAACTAAAAACACGATTAGGAATGCTAAGACTGTCTCAAAGTAGAAACACAACAAAATAGTTTTCTCTCTCACCTGTCCTGTGTCTGACTTGGGTTATTCCTAAACACTTCTATGTACAATGGCGGGGTACAGGATGTAAAAACATCACAGTCTGGTAGGAAGGTAAAATGGTTCAACAGGGATAGAAAAGACAGGAGTCAATAACTGAAGGCTACACCAGGTTCCCAATAAAAGGAGCAGGTCCCATCACATCCAGCCTGTAGAACCGAACAAAGGTGTGCGGCAAGGCCCAATTCGCAGCCGCACAAATGTCTGCCAGTGGGGCTCCTTGAAAAAGGGCCCACGACGTGGCTACACCTTGAGCCGAGTGGGCTGCCTGTTGGTCAGGCACCGGAGCTCCAGCCAATTTGTGGGCCGTGGCAATGGTGTCCACAATCCAGTGCAAAAGGCGCTGCTTTGAAAGCACCTGGCCCTGTGTCTGTGCATAGGACCGTCCATAGGACACAAACAATTGGTCTGAGCTCTGAATGTCCTTAGTGTGCTCCAAACAGCACCTGAAAGCCCGCACAGGGCACAGTAATGCCCTGCAATTCTCTGAAGAGAAGGGAGGAGGATGGAAAACCATCAACACAATTGGCCAGTTGATATCAATCAATCAATCAATCAATCAATTTTTATTTGTATAGTGCCCTTCGTAGGGTGGCCACAGAGCGCTTTACAGAATGGAAAACATACAACAAAGTACAGAAAAATAAAACACATAAATACAATAAAGTAAAATAAATAAATATAGACCTGTAAACAGTTTCCATGATCTAAAATAAAGTAAGTGAACATTTAAATAAATAAACCATTTAGGCACGGAGGAGAGAAAAACAAAAAACTCCTATGGATGGCATGTAGGAGAAAAATGAATCTCTGGGGGTCCACGGCTTAGGGTCTGGGCCTCCCCTCCAGGCAGTATAGTTGTTACAGCAAGGAGATCAGAAAGTTCTTAATCGGTGCTCCTGGCTATGGTCTTCCCTCTGGAGGAGGCCTCTCGCTGGCCATCGGGGGTGGGGGGGTTGGACTATCAACAGCCTTTGGGTGGTGATGGCTCATCAGACCTTGGGTGTGGATGCCCCGCTGGCCCTCCGTGATGGGGTGCCTCAGAGGAGGGTTGTGCCACGTCAGACTTCCGTAGTGGGAGATGAGGTGCCTCATCGGCCCCTCAGAGTGGGGTGTTGCTGGAAGACAAGAAGACAGTTGTGCTCAGATACTGGTCATGCAATGCAGGACATTTCCAAAGACAGTTGTGCAATTGCATGTCCATGGCACACCGGCGGCACTATGGGCTAGAAAAACAGAGACTAAACAGATGAGTCTTCAGCCATGATTTAAAGGTTAAGATGGAGGGGGCATCTCTTACGTTGGATGGAAGATCGTTCCACAGTTTTGGGGCCCTATAACTAAATGCTCGACCACCTGCGGTTTTCTTGTGTATTTTTGGGACCACTAAGTAACCGGCTTCCTGTGATCTGAATGGCCTACCTGGAGTGTATTCGATAAAGAGATATTTTAAGTAGGGAGGTGCCAGTCCCTTTAGTGCTTTAAATGCTAGTAAGAGAACTTTAAAGTCCATCCTGTAGTGCACGGGCAGTCAGTGAAGAGAAGACAATACTGTGAAGACAAAACAATTTTTGTTTTTGTAAGAATTCTTGCAGCAGCATTTTGGACTAACTGGAGTGCAGAAATACCTCTGTTTGTGCTGCCTGTCTGAATGGCATTACAGTAATCTAGATGTAACAAATGTGTGTATCAATTACTCAGTGTCCTGTAATGAAAGGAATTGTCTCAGTTTAGCAATGTTTCCAAGCTGGAGGAATGAAGATCTTGACACATTCTGGATATGTGGTTCAAAGGATAGATTTAGATTACAGATGACACCCAGGTTTCGTGCCATCTCCTTAGGGGAGAAATTAAAGTTATCAGTTTTGTCAGTGCATGATGAACAGTTAGATTTTTGTCCCCTAAAATTAGGACTTCTGTTTTGTCAGAATTAAGCATGAGAAAATTTCAATCTCGGACAGACAGCAAATTAGTTTTTCTAGGTCTATGGTATTGTTAGGATGTACTGATAATTGTGTGTCGTCTGCGTAACTGTGAAAGTTAATATTATGTCATCGAATTATATCACCTAAAGGGAGCATGTACAATGAAAAAAGTATAGGTCCGAGGACTGAACCTTGTGGCACTCCGTACTTAACCTCAATTATGTTTGACTGGTTTTCATTAATCTGTATATATTGGAGTCTGTTTGACAGATATTATTTAAACCATGACAGCACATTGTGAGACTGGCCAACAAGGTTTTCTAAGCGGTGTAACACGATTTTGTGGTCGATTGTGTCAAAAGCCGCACTTAAGTCTATAAAATAATAACGGTGTGCCCTAAGTCGGTGGACTGAAACACATCATTCAATACTTTTAACAAGGCCGTTTCTGTACTATGGCCGGAACGGAAGCCTGATTGAAATTTTTCATTAAGATGATTATCAGTTAAAAAAGCTTGCAACTGGTTTGCAACTACTTTCTCTAGAACCTTAGAAATGAAGGGAAGGTTTGAGATAGGTCGATAGTGTTTTAGTAGGTTAGGGTTGGCACTGGATTTCTTAAGAAGTGGTTTAATTACAGCTAGTTTAAACGATTCGGGAACAGATCCTGAGGATAAGGAGGCATTAATAATATTGTATATTAGGTGAATAATTAATTTCAGAGATTGTTTTAGCAGTTTAGTGGGTATAGGGTCTAGTGCGCAGGTTGTAGTTTTCATTTTAGTAATTAAGGAGACCAATTCCTGGTGATTTACTGCGTTAAACGAGTCCAAGGTAGGCAGGGGCTGTGAAGGACTGCATGCGTTGGCTATAATATCTGTGTATGTTTCCAGTTCTATCTGTTTTGTAATGCCATTAACTTTGCTATTCAAACGATACATGAAGTCATTGCAGGTGATATTGGGGGGGGATGACCTCTGAAGGCTTTACCTGCTGATTAGTAACTGTCGCTATTGTGTTAAAAAGAAAATGCGGGTTATTCTTATGCGTCTCTATTAAATTAGAGCAGTAGGCAGACCTAGCAGCGGACAGGGCCTGCTTGTATCTTATTATACTGTCATTCCATGCCATATAGAAGACCTCTAGTTTTGTTGCTCTCCATTTACGTTCATATCTACGGCATTCTGTTTTAGGTGAGCGAGTGTGTTCGTTAAACCATGGTGAGTGTTTCGTTGGTTTAATTTGTCGTGTCCTTAATGGAGCTACCGTATCTAAAGCAGTGTTTGACAGTCGGACACAATACGCGGGGACGGAGAGTCTCGAGTACGGCTGTGTCCGGCTTTTATTGAGCTTTGCAGGCTCGTACAGGGGAACACAGACAACCAGGGGGGGAAAAACAAAAGCAAAACAAGAAAATAAACGTCCAAACAAATGTCCACACAAACGGGGAGCTCCGGGCAGTCAGGGGTTGCAGGTTCGGTCCTCACTCTCATTGGTTAGCTGCCTTTTTCCTAGGGAGGGAGCGAGAATAAATAGAGAAGGCACAGCTGCCGCTGACATCACAATCGCCTCGGCGCTCATTGCCCGCAGCCATGAGTCCGCAGCCTGTTAGCGAGGAAGCGGACAACACAGCTGCGGCACATGAGCACCTAATCAGTGGATGTCAGCAGCAGCCGTGCCGTGACAGACAGTGGGCTGTCACACAGCGCTTAGTGTATTGTTGAAATTATTTAATAATTCATCTACAGATCCTGTTTTGATGAAGCTAACATTTGGCAACAGAGTAGTACATTTATGAATAGCAGAGGGATTTAGGCAACAAGTTTCTATGTTCCTCTCCTGTGTGTCTGATTCTACCCCAGGTAACTCAAATGTAATAAGGCAGTGGTCAGAAATCGTCTGGTTTTGTGGTGATATTATTAGGTTGTGAATCTGTACCCCACGGGTAATAACTAGATCTAGTGTGTGATTGTGACGATGTGTAGGTCCTGACACATGCTGAGTGAAGTCTACAGACTCCAATAGGGACAAGAGACTTAACAGTGAGGCGGTCATCTTTAATGTCAATATGTATGTTAAAGTCCCCCAAAATAATTAGTTTATCATAGTGTATGGCTAAGTCAGATAAGAGATCGCTACATTCGGTCATAAAAATGGAATAGGGGCCTGGTGGCCTATAAACAGCTATAAACTGAAGATGTGGATTAAGCCTAAATTATACCTGGTGAATTTCGAAAGATGTGAAGCTGTCTAATGGCTTAATATGGTGGCTAAGGCCCCCCCCCACGGCCTGTTGTACGGGCCTTCTGGTAATAAGAGAAGTCAATAGAGGAGGCTTCTACTAATGGAATACTGTTGTCTGGTCTTAACCAGGTCTCAGTCAAGGTCTATGTGTGTCTATGCACATCTATGTGTGTGTCAATTATGCTGTCATTTATTAAGGCTGCTTCGCTAGATAGTGAGCGGATGTTTAAGACAGCAAGCTTATACATGGGAGTAGTAATGTGAGCAGGGAATGTCTGTTGTGTAGTTTTAACTTTAATTAGATTTTGGAAGCAAGGTCCCCGAGAGGAAGGAATACATCCAAGCCTAGGAAAAAATACTGTTTTGATAGGATAACTATTCATTTTGTTTGTGTAAGATTTAATTTCAGGACTATGTACTTTATTGGATGCCCCCAGGAAGGGATCTAGGATCGGGGTCAGGCTATGCTGGGAGTTACAGGCAGACTGCAGTGTAGGACTGCGAGGCTTCAGCCTGACGGGTGGATATGGAAAAGAGACAGCACTTTTGGGAGGAACGTAGGATTAGGCCAAAGCTTAACCCTGGAAACATCTCCCACGAAACGGACACACGAAGGATGAACGGAGAGGGCATGTAAGTCGGTCACGCATTTTGCAGACATGATCACCAATTAAAACACCATCTTCACTGATGCTAATCTGAGGTCAGCTGATTGCAAGTTTAGCACTACATCAAGGCGCCACGCAGGCAGAATCTGTGCTCCCAAAAAATGAGACCCCGGAGGCTCGGCATCAATCCTGACACGACATGAGGAGATGTCACCCAAATAAACCTTGAGCATGGACGGGGACTTGCCCTGGTCCAACAGCTCCTGCAGGAAATGCACAATGACACCTATATGACAATTAACCGGGTCATGAGACTTCTCCTGACACCAAGTTTGAAAAGTCCACCAGCGGTAGGAGAACTGCGACCTCATAGAGGGAGCTCTCGAATAGTGGTCACTACCACGTCGGACAGACCCCAAGCCATCAGGCGATCCTGCTCAGGTTGGGATGCCACAGTGTGCTCTGCACCTGAGACAGTAAGTCCACCTGCAGGGGAAGCTGCCAAGGCTCTCAGTCCAAAAGGGAGACCAGGTCTGCAAACCACATAGCCACCAAGGTGCTACCAGCAGAACTTTTACTCATTCCCGTCTGATCTTCTCCAAAACCACCTGGAGAAGAGGGAACAGTGGGAATGCATAGGGGAGACAGCGCAGCCACGTGTGGGCTAGTGTGTCAATCCCCAGGGTCCCTGAATGTGTGGACACTGCGGAGGCGACGAGGTCCACCTCTGCCCTGCTGTAGTGGCTCCAAAGCTAGCCACTAGCGGGTGGAGGCGCCATTCCGACACCATGTTGGAGATGCCCAGGAGGTGAGCTGCTCTGATAGAACAAAGCAGACGATGCACTAGATGATATAGGGTGTTGACCATAGACCTCCCTGCCTGTTGATATAGGCAACCAACACTGTGTTGTCTGTCCGCACTAGAACATGACTGCCCCGAAGGGCCAGCATGAAGTGAAGGAGACCGAGGAGCACAGCTTGTAATTCCAGGACATTGATATGGAGGGCCCTGATGGGTGCTGTCCAACATCCCCAGATTCCTTGTCCATTGCACACAGCTCCCCAACCCTGCTTGAAGGTGTCTGTTGTCAAAACCACTTGGTGGCAGATTGGCCCCAAGGGCACACCGAGGGTTAAATTTGAAGGGCTCCGCCACCAACGGAACCAACGGACAGGTCTCCTCTCTGTTGACCCGAAGGCCCAACTCGAAGAGGCGGTCGAGGATCAGGCTCGTGTGGCTCTGAACCTGCTCCCTGGCAACGCAAGGGGGCCAGCACTGCGTCCATGCACTTGGAGAAAGTGGAATGGGAGAACAGCGAACTCATATGCTTAGCCTTCAAAGACGAAGCAGAGAAACTTCCTGTGCACCTGCGCGATGGGAATGTGAAAGTAGGCATCTTTCAAATACACCAAGGTGAACCAGTCTCCAGGCTTGATAGCCTGAGACATGGCACGCAGGGTGAGCATCTTGAAATACAACACCTTGAGGCAGCGGTTCAGGTACCACAGATCCAAGATGGGGTGGAAACTGCCATCTTTCTTGGGCACAAGGAAGTACGGGGAATAAAATCCTTTTATCCGCTTTGCGGATCGCGCGTTTCTCCAAGACAGCGGCAATTTCGACGCGAAGCACCACACACTGCAATGTGTCCCTCACTCACATCCACACCACGCCTCTGATGGGGGGTGGACGGGTCTGGAACTGTAGGGAGTAACCAACTGTTAATAATTTGCGGCAGTGCCAATTGGAGAGTTGCTGGGAGGTGTATGTGTGGACCAGAGGCTGCTGGAACGCTTCAGGGCCACGGTGCAGGGGGCGGAGGTCCGCTGCCCGTTCTCTTGCTGTGGCTCCTGGCATTAGGCCTGGCTCTACCGCGGCGGGCTTGGGTAGGCGCCTGCCTGCTGGTGAGTCGCTGGCGCAGGTCAGCAGGAGGGTGGGGCTGCTGCTGCCTGGGGGCTGGCCTTCTAGGCCCTGCAGTTTGTCTGCGGGCCTGGCCCAGAGGTGCTGCTGGGGGTATACTCGGGCTAACTGTAGCGACTGCTCTCTCTCCTGAAGGGAGCGTGCCAGCATGCCCTCCACAGACGGTCCAAACGTGAACTTGGGCGAGATGGTGGCATCCATCAGCCGAGTCCTGTCTGCGTCTGGGACTCGCCTTGCCTGGTATAGCCAGAGTTGACAGCATGCCACCACAATGGCTGCCAGGGAATGGCCATTCACACGTGCCCCATGGCACATGACCGTCACTAGGACGTCTGCCGCCACAGCCAACTCCCCAGGGGGAGTCTTTTTTTTTTTCAAGAGTAGCACAGTGCTGGTAACACAGAAAATGTTTATAAAAGGCCTGTACTCTAACATGTTGATTGGAGATGATGATGATGATGATAATAATAACAATAATAACAACAATAACAATAACAATAATAATAATAAACATTAAGAAGCCCTATTCATAAACCTTTAAACCACAAGTTTGGTTATATTCATTATGTGAAAGATTGCATCTCAAGACAAGAAAGATCACACAAGACAAGTTAAAGTTAGAGATTTGACAAATGTCATATGTATCAATGTAAATATCTAGGTAACTATTTACCTATAATGGTATATAACATTTTTTACATTACACACAATTTATTTAAAAAGTGTCCTAAATAAGTAGACAGTACATATACATGAACTAAAACATTAGAAGTAAAGTATTTCATAAAAGGAAAATGTTTACTAATTTATTAGACTGAACTTCTTATTCTAACTATCAACACAGAATAGTCAGCATGTGTAATGACTAATCAGTTTGTGTAATTCACTTATGTAATTCACTTTTAATTTTGAATTTTAAACCCTTATTTTTCAAGTGAAGTAGTGTTGTTCTAATGCTCATGTCTTTATTATTTCTTCAAATCTGAATTCAGGACCACATGAATCAGGAAACAATGCATTTTAAAAACCATTATAAGCATTTGACATTACAGATATGTATTAGGGTTGGTCCACATACTCTACCAGACCAACAGCAGCAACTATAAAGAAGACATTACAATTTATTGTCCTTACTGCTTATTGCCAATTATTTTTCAGAATTTTTACACATACTGCTCACAGCTTTCTAATTTCTCAAACAACATGCAAGGACATGCACAGCCTCAAACGAAAGACAGTTGCAAGAAAACAGGTCATTACATAATTTGCCATGTTTTTCTGTTTTTGACACTTCTGATTACCATTAATCCTGGGAGAGTTTAAACACCACTGATGTAGAAAAGCAAGCAGAGGTGCTAATAGTGCCCTCTGGTTGGAACATTACGTTTGCATTATTGCAGTAAACAACATGATTATGAAGTTGTTTCCGCAGCTGTCTCATCAAGATTACTAAACTTTTACTACTAAACTAAACTAAAGACATTTGTTGATGAATTTGTGTTGGAAAACATTAAATGATGTTCCTTAACTACAAACAGGCCACAAAGGGAATCACCCTGCAAACATTAAGATTACAGGCAGGTGCTTTTGCCAGAAAACCTTAACTGAAGATTTATTATAATTTTTTCGTACTTTAAAGATGTACATACTACTACTACTACTACTACTACTACTACTACTACTACTACTACTAATAATAATAATAATAATAATAATAATAATCTATTTAATCCCTCTCCTTCCCCGACGGAGGCAGCTAACTGCTGAGAGACCTGACAATCCCACGTTTGACTGCCCGGAGCAACCCGTTTTTGTGGACATTTGTAAGTACTGGATTTGTCTTGTTTCCCCTTTTTGTGTTTTTGTTTTGACCCAGTTGGAACCCCAATAAAGTCCGGACACCGCCGGAATCCAAGACTCTCTCTCTCCCCGTCATTTGTGTCTGACTTTTACACGGTTGAAAATGTATTGGTCGTGGGTGGCGGGTTTTTGGGCTACTTCTAAACCTCACTGCGGCTGCCGCATTTCTGCTCCCTGGTGGCCTGTGCTGGGAGAGAAGGAAACAGCATGGATGGGGAGAGTGTGGGTGGGAGTGTGCGTGTATCTGAACAGAGTGCTTCATGTATCTGCAGTGTGACTGTAGTAGGAGCGCAGCAGGCAATAGCGAACAACCCCCTGAACACGCGCTATGTGCACATCATGATGAGTGATGTGTTATGGTTTGAGGGAACAACTAGCAGGCAGCACTAGTTTGATAGCTACATACATTGCATCATTGCCTTATTACATTTGAGCTGCCTGGAGTAGAATCAGACACACAGGAGGGGAACATAGAAACTCTCTGGCTAAATCCCAATGCTATTCATAAATTCACTACCCTGTTGCCAAATGCTAGCTAGAAACAAAACTAGAGGTCTTCCATATGGCATGGAATAACAGTATAATAAGATACAAGCAGGCCCTGTCCTCTACTTGGTCTGCCTACTACTCCAATTTAATAGAGACACATAAGAATAACCCACGTTTTCTTTTTAATATAATAGCGACACTTACTAACCAGCAGGTACAGCCTTTAGAGGTTCTCCCCCCCAATTTCACCTGTAGTGACTTCATGGATCATTTCAATAGCAAAGTTAACGGCATTAGAAAACAGATAGAACAGGAAACATACACAGATACTATAGCCGACACATGCAGTCCTTCACAGCCCCTGCCTACCTTGGACTCGTTTAACGTAGTAAATCACCAGAAATTGGTCTCCTTAATTACTAAAATGAAAACAACAACCTGCACACTAGACCTATACCCACTAAACTGCTAAAACAAATCTCAAACCTTCCCTTCCTTTCTAAGGTTCTAGAGAAAGTATGTTGTAAGTCGCCCTGTATAAGGGCGTCTGCCAAGAAATAAAAATAATAATAATAATAATAATAATAATAATAATAAAATAAAGTAGTTGCAATCCAATTGCAAGCTTTTTTAACCGATAATCATCTTTATGAAAATCAGGCTTCCGTTCCGGCCATAGTACAGAAACGGCCCCGTTAAAAGTATTGAATGACGTGTTTCAGTCCTCCGACATAGGGCACGCCAGTGTTATTATTTTATTAGATTTAAGTGCAGCTTTTGACACAATCGATCACAAAATCTTGATACACCGCTTAGAAAACCGTATTGGCCTATCTCGCAATGCGCTGTCATGGTTTAAACCATATCTATCAAACAGACACCAATATGTACAGATTAAAGAAACCACTCAAATTTAACTGAGGTTAAGTATAGAGTCCCACAGGGCTCAGTCCTCGGACCTATACTTTTTCATTGTACATCCTCCCTTTAGGTGATATCATTCGACGGCATAATATTAACTTTCACAGTTACACAGAGGACACACAATTATATGTCAGTAAATCCTAACAATATCATAGACCTAGAAAAACTAATCTGCTGTCTGTGTGAAATTAAAACATGGATGACAAAAAAAAATCTTATGCTTAATTCTGACAAAACAGAAGTCCTAATTTTAGGAGACAAAAATTGAACTGTTCATCATGCACTAACAAAACTGAGTAATGATAACTTTAATTTCTCCCCTAAGGAGATGGCACGAAACCTGGGTGTCATCTGTGATCATAATCTATCCTTTGAATCACACATTCAGAATGTGTCGAGATCTTCCTTCCTCCAGCTTAGAAACATTGCTAGACTAAGACAATTCTTCTCGTTACAGGACACTGAGAAATTGATACACGCATTTGTTACATCTAGATTGCATTACTGTAATGCCATTCTGTCAGGCAGCACAAACAGAGCTATTTCTGCACTTCAGTTAGTCCAAAATGCTGCTGCAAGGATCCTAACAAAAACATGAACACATCACTCCAGTATTGGCTTCTCTTCATTGGCTGCCCGTGCACTACAGGATAGACTTTAAAGTTCTCTTATTAACATTTAAAGCACTAAAGGGACTGACACCTCCCTACCTAAAAGATCTCCTTATCGAATACACTCCAGGTCGGCCATTGAGATCACAGGAAGCCGGTTACTTAGCGTTCCCTAAAATACACAAGAAAAGCACAGGTGGTAGAGCATTCAGTTATAGGGCCCCAAAACTGTGGAACGATCTTCCAGCCAATGTAAGAGATGCCCCCTCTGTCTTAGCCTTTAAATTACGTCTGAAGACTCATCTGTTCAGTCTCTTTTTTTCTAGCCCATAGTGCCGCCGGTGTGCCATGGACATGCAATTGCACAACTGTCTTTGGAAAGGTCCTGCACTGCTTGACCAGTATCTGAGCACGACTGCCTTCTTGTCTTCCAGCAACAGCCCCCTCCGAGGGTCCAATGAGGCACCTCAACCCCCACCATGGAAGTCTGATGAGGCACAACCCACCCCAGAGGCACCTCACCACGGAGGGTCAACGGGGCATCCACACCCAAGGTCTGACAGGCCATCGCAACCCAAAGTCTGTTGATGGTCCAACCCCCCCACCCCCGATGGCCAGCGAGAGGCCTCCTCCAGAGGGAAGACCACAGCTAGCAGCACCGATAAAGAACTTTCTGATCTCCTTGCTGCTGTAATAACTATACTGCCTGGAGGGGAGGCAACCATTAGGCCTAGGCCCTAAGCCGTGGACCCCCAGAGATTAATTTTCTCCTACATGCCATCCATAGGAGGTTTTTGTTTTTCTCTCCTCTGTGCCTAAATGGTTTATTTACTTAAATGTTCACTCACTTTATTCTAGATCATGTAAAATATTTAAAGGTCTACATTTTATTTTATTGTATTTATGTATTTTATTTTGCTGTACGTTTGTTGTATGTTTACCAGTCTGTAAAGCGCTCTTTGGCTACCCTGCAAAGGGCGCTATACAAATAAAAATTGATTGATTGATTGATTGATGTGGATTCCAGCCTTTCATTTCCTTTCATTTGATTTTACAGATTTTGTCCATAATATGATTTTTAACAAACAAATCCTTGTCCTTCTGAGTCTTAGAGGACACCATGACTATTTATTATTATTATTATTATTATTATTATTATTATTATTATTATTATTATTATTAATCTATTTATTTAGTATTATTTAACATTATTCTTATAATATAACATATTCGTTCTTACTTATTTCTGATGCCTTTGGCACTCTGTATAAAGTTAAATGTTTAGATCCTCATTAATCTGTTGTTAAAACATCAATAACTGTATTTCTTTAATATAATTCTGAAATGATTGGTTACTTCCATTCTTAGTCTTATTCTGGGCTATGCACAATATTAAATATACAATGCATACAAAACAGACATTTACCTTACATAACCTTCAGACTATATACAGTGAGGGAAAAAAGTATTTGATCCCCTGCTGATTTTGTACGTTTGCCCACTGACAAATAAATGATCAATCTATAATTTTAATGGTAGGTGTATTTTAACAGTGAGAGACAGAATAACAACAAAAAAATCCAGAGAAACGCATTTCAAAAAAGTTATAAATTGATTTGCATTTTAATGAGGGAAATAAGTATTTGATCCCCTATCAATCAGCAAGATTTCTGGCTCCCAGGTGTCTTTTATACAGGTAACTAGCTGAGATTAGGAGCACTCCCTTTAAGAGAGTGCTCCTAATCTCAGCTTGTTACCTGTATAAAAGACACCTGTCAACAGAAGCAATCAATCAATCAGATTCCAAACTCTACACCATGGCCAAGACCAAAGAGCTGTCCAAGGATGTCAGGGACAAGATTAAATTATACCATTAAAATTATAGACTGATTATTTCTTTGTCAGTGGGCAAATGTACAAAATCAGCAGGGGATCAAATACTTTTTTCCCCCACTGTATATACATAAACACACAAAGCACATACACATTGATATCCAAAGATAATTCAGATATCAGATATGTGGCATGTTTTATTGACCCTGCAGTGTCTCAAACAGCACGTATCATTTATTTATTTATTTATGAAGATTCTGATTATTTAGAATAAAATGTAAAATACTCTCTCTCTTAAACTACTTCTGTGTTTTCTTGAGCCATAGTGATCAAGTTCTTCTCTAAATTCTTATTATTCTGACAGAATTATAGAAACTTTGTCGTTTTATATCTTGTTTTTACCTGGGAGTCCAGTCAGGATCCCACTTATTCCATTTTAAGTGTAATATTTTTAAACTTCTCTTGTAGGTATTCACATACAGACAAGTCCTCGGACACCATTAAGCCAATCTTTTGCCAGCGATGGGGCTAATCATTGGTCTTACAGTACCTCAGGTTCAGTTTGGCTATTGGCTAACAATGGCTTTAGCATACAAGGATTTTCATGCCTAACATAGGGCTCAGTAGACCTTGCCATGCCGTTCAGTTCCCTTGGCATCAATCCCCGCAGATCTGTCTTAACCTGGTGTTCTCCTCACTGAGAACCTCCGCTGCGCAGTCACTTACACACAACACACATAACAAACAAACTGTACAGTCACACATTTACCCTTTATCCTCTGTGCTTCTCCTTCACAGGTTCAATTTTAAATTACACTCTGGGAGCCTCAAGAAATCCAGAGACCAAATCTAAATATACAGGGTGGTAGAATTAAAATACTCAGCCATTTTGGTCCCGGGAGTGGAGGCAAGTTCAGTTCAAGTTCAATGCAGTCTTCTTATAGTATATGTAATTAAATAGCATTATAAGATGTTTAATAGCAGCAAATAAATGGAATGGCAGATTATGATAATAGATTATTTTAACATGAAATGTGTTCATTCACATTTTCATGTCTGACTTGATGATGAACTACATATTTATTATTGAATAATGATGCTTCTTGCAGATAGAGGTTAGTTCAAGGAATACGCTTAAAACTGCAAAACTGTGTTGTTTAGGAATGACTCCAGATTTATTCTGTAATTTGGCGTTCTGACAACCAACCCTTTCAATGCAGACTTTATTTAAAATAGATAAACACTACAGTGCTACTGAATGTTTTTATTTGTATAGAATCAGTTCATAATAAGATTAGAAATAATAATTGTGAATTATTAAAATATGTGAATTACCCCTCTCATTGTGTTCTAATAAAATGAAGTATATACTACTTTAGTGGTAAAAATGAACTTACTCTGCGCACTACATTAATGTAAACACATCACCAATTTGAACATATTACACAGATTCCTTGTCAATCCTGATAAAAAAAAGTCCACAGATATACTGCAAGCAAATACTTACATAAATAGTTTTTAATCTATTTCTATGGGTAACACTGCAGCCATATATGCAGAATAAATATATTATTCTGTGTACAGTTTAATTCTAGAGGAATTAGGATAAAATATTTTTAAAGTAACAATGAGCTTCAGTGCTTTTCGAAACCATGGATAGAAAAAAGCATAAATCAGTGGATTAAATGTAGAATTAATGTAACCAAACCATATAAAAACATCAAAAATGGCTGCTGGAGTCACAAAATTTAAATAGACATCAATCATTGTATCTGTGAAGTAAGGGACCCAGCAAACTAGAAAGACACCCATTACTATTCCTAGCGTTTTAGCAGCTTTTTGTTCTTTGTTTCGCTGTGCTCTTCTTCTGTTGTCTTCAAGTGAAAATGTTCTGTCTTCCATAGTTTGTATAAGTCTTGCTTGCTTTCTAGCAACAGTGTAAATTCGTGTATATATCCCAATCATGCCAAAACAGGGAATAAAAAAAGTAACTGCATCCAGTAATGCCCACAGCTTATTAAAAATAAGTAAACAGCCACCCTCACATGATAATACTGCAACCAATTCTTCTAGACCTCGGTCATTGGATTTGGTGTAAATCACTCCAAAGCTATATATTGCTGGCAATACCCACCCAAGAGTTATACAAATCCAGGCTACTCTGATATTGATTTTGTTTGCATAACGAAGAGGCTCACACACTGCATAGTAGCGATCAATAGCAATAAGACACAAGTGAAAAATTGAAGTAGTGCAAAGCAAAATGTCAACAGATGTATGAAGTTTGCAGAAGAATGATCCCATATACCAACAAGTTTCAACCATTCTGATCATGCTTAATGGAAGAACAAAAAGCCCAAGGAGGAAATCAGCAATTGCTAGAGAAAGAACCAACAGATTATTTGGTGAATGAAGCTGCTTGAAATGAGAGATAGAAATAATCACAACCAGATTGCCAGCAATTGTTGTAAACACTGATGGAACAAACAAAAAATACAAAGCTGCTCTTTCACCAACCGATCTGGACAGTTTAATGCAGGATTTGGTAACATTTTCATAGCAGTACTCTACTGAGTCCATCTGAATGAAGGATGAATTCATCTTTCTGAGGTTGAAAGCAAGGTGTTAATGAAACCAAAAGATGTGTGTTTCAGTCAGAAGAAAAAAAAAATCCTCTGTTGGAAGAAAGAGGTTACAATTTAATACACTTACTATAATAAAATATCTGCTCAATTAAAAAAAAAAAATCTATTCATATATTAAAATATGAATGCCTGAAACATTGCTTCAGTCTTTACCTGAGGCTATTCATTCACAGGATATTTGAATTAATCAAAAGACACTCCAATTTAACTAGCCTAAAAATCATGCTTTTATTTTGTTTGATTTTTTATCTACTCTTTTATTGCTCCCTGTAGTAAAATATAAACTGTAGAACAATACATTACCTAATATCACTTAATATATTCTTCATTTACAAAGACCTCTTTACACACGTCTTATTTTCTGTATTCCCTGTTTGTAAAGCAGACTTATATACAGTGTGAGAGCTTCCTGGAGTTCAGTGACACTTGGATATCTTGATGGATAACGAAATGTGATTGGTTATGAAAAGAAGTTGTACTTATCATATAATTTGAATTTCTTACTGACAGACCATAAAGGAGCAATGGGTTGGTGGGGATTGGTGTATGTGATGTGGCATGAGTTTGGTACCCACTAGTTTATGCTAAAGGACAATATGACATGCAGCATGAAAGTAATTCAGGAATGCCTCAATATGGAATGTTCTTCAATTTCAGTGTTGCCTATTTAATGGCATCGCGTGACAAATGACGAGTCAATAAAAGCTTTAGTAGCATACTGTATGGGATTTAACAGTATCTCAGAGAACAACATTTATGTGAAATGCTTTATTGTGTAGTTTGTATAATTGATAAGAATAATTTATCATTTTTTATAAAACATGAAGAATATTATTTTTAATTCATAAATATAAAAAAGAGATAAGCTAAAATGCCTCTAAAATAAGCACAGTCAAAAAATACTACAAGGCAAGCTTTATTTACCATTAATAATTCAGTTCAATTACAAGTCACACAAATGTACTGCAATCAAAACTAACATGGTGCATAACTAACATTGGCACCACACACACACAAAAATCACAAGAAAGTCCAGCGAGCATAAAAAGCTATATTTAATATTTAATTATATTAGTATGTACATGTTATAAAGTTAAAAAACAAAACATAACATTCACAAGTTGAATTTGCTGCCATCACAGTCTGTTGAAAGAGACTGTTATGATGGGACATTAAAAACGATTGGTATGTATTACTATGACTATTATTACTATTAGGGGGCCAAGCTACTTTGTTGCTGGAACCTTATTGTAATTGTTAGGATTATTATTAGGGGGCCAAGCAACAAAGTTGCTGGAACCCTATTGTAATTGTTAGGATTATTATTATTATTAGGCTTCCAAGCACAAAGTACCTACAAATACAGTGAAAACTACACGCATTGGTCACATGTTGCTGCCAACATATTGCATTTAGCAGCAAAATTGTGAAATGCTACTTCATACTTATGCATAACTTATGCCCCACTATTACACTTTTTCATTAGAAGTTGCTCGGTCTCACGCTTTGTTCACGATGTTGCGTTCTCTGATTCAACCTATGGTGCCTTCTACTCCATGCCACTTATACCCACTGTGACACAAATGTGCATGCATAACACTAGTACAGAGTACTATCAAGGTTGTTAAAGGTTGCCCCAGTGAAAAATGTGGGTGCTGTGGGCCAATGAAAAAAAACCTATGCGTGGCGTAAGACACATTACGCATTTCCTACACACTGGAATACAGCACATAAATGTAACTCTGCACATATCTTTATGCCTATGCCTTGTGGGGTACATAGTTAAGCCACCAAATTGCATTTAACATGTGTCCACGTGTGAATATGAAAACGATTACTGCTCCGGAACTCTAAAGCTCAGTGCCCTTGAAACCAGTGGTGATTCTAGAATATGTAGGGGCCCTATGCAAACATATTTTCTGATGGTGTTTTCTCCAGTGAGGGGGGGAGGACGGTGTTCTGATGGTGTTTTCTCCAGTGAGTGCGGGGGGGGGGGTGTTACGGTGTTTTCTCCACAATTGTCTGGGTTGCCTACCGCCTTGCGACGCCCCTGCCTGAAACTTTGCATATCTTACATAGACACTGGAATCTATCACATCTGCAAGAGGCAAGTGACTGTGTGCAAAAACATGGCAGCCACAAGAAAATGACACAAAACCCAGCTGCTGTACACCAACCAAAATGACAGCTTCACATGTCGGCCACATCATGACATTCCTTATGTAGATCTTCGTCTCCAAAACCAACTGACACATGCATATGCCACTTCATAATCATGCATACCTTATGCCCCACTATTACGCTTGTTCATCAGAACTTGCTTGGTCGCACGCTTTGTCCACCATGTTGCGTTCTCTGATTCAATCTATGGTGTGTGGTGGGAAAAAAGTTTTTGTAAGGATTTTTATATAACATATTCATATACTAACTGTTGGGGATAATTGAATTTGGTGAGCATACTGATTATTTAACCTACTGTAACCATGTAACTCATTGTATTGTATTCTTATTGTAGGATTAGCCTTTAACAGAAGTTGCAGACTTAACATTGTTAAAATATCTCACTGGAGGAAATGTTGCTGTGGCAAGGGGGGCTGAAATTTGTCATTGTTGCAGAAATAATATCATAAATAACATACTCGCGCATAACTATTTCTGTGAAGGTCTAGACAATTGAACTCATGGCCTTCTTGACTCTATCTTGGAAATGTCAAACCGCAAAATATATTTAGATTATATTTTGAGGAACAGCTCAGAGCTAATAATATAAACAATATACATGCTGCTCTTCAGACAAACCAGAAATGAGATCTGTAATCCCATGTCATCTACTACTAGGCAAACCGTGCAGCTGTGTCAACTGAAACTCTTGAGTGTGTTATGAATGTTATGACTTATGAGATCGAACACATTTCATGTCTGCCTAGCTACTAGATCTGTAATATGTTTGTAATATCTGTATGTACCTGCCCCGGAACTCTTGACAATCAGATTTCTGACATGTATAAAAGTGTGTGTTGTTGCAAAAATAAACTGAAGACAAACGATCTGGCATTGTGTCGGTGACTTTACTTCCCGGGCTCGTAATGCACTGAAGGGTTCCTACTGTTGCTGTGATAAACTTGGGAAGCGATCCACATGTACCTGAAGGGTTTTGACTGGCAGTCAAGTTGTACCTTAACAGTTTCGGAGTTGGGAGTTCTTATCAGAATTTATTATGTGCACTGGAGGAACAGCACAACACAGAACTCAAAGGATTTTAAGCTAGGATGACACTGTTCCCCAAACGTTTTAAGATAGAACAAAGCTTTTATACCCCCTCTGGGACATACCCTCAAGGGGCCTTAACATATAACTTATTATTACTGTCTGAATGGTCATTTCCAATAACTATCAGTGATTTCATTGCCATTCTAAACTAAGCCTTTCCATCTCATCAATATTATAATCAATACTCATGAATAATGATCATTAATCTCTGAATTGCCAGTTCAATTGGAAGGTAATTTGCAGATAATACATTGCAAGAAAGGAATGCTGATAACCAAGTTAGGAGTAACAGCACACCAAGGACAAAGACAGGATAGGATTTCTATATTTTCCCCCCACATTCCCTCCTTTTGTCACAAAGTGGCAACTATTCCCTATTTCCCATTTTACCCAGTGTGTACATGGCTACTGTTGATCCCTGCAACCATCAACATCGGGAAATAGGTTGACAGGAAAAATCAATTACAGATTATCACTATCAGCATCATATAAAAGTTCCTTTAAAAAAACTTCTTCAATAGGGTTATTGGGATCATGCATACAAATGGCAGCAGTTGCTGTAATACATAAATGCTTTAAAGAGAACCTCTGGCCCCCAGCAGCTCATGGTAGGAGGGGACCCGGCCCGGCCCGACCCCACCCCCTCCACCACCCGAGCCCTGCCCCTGAAGTGTTCCAGCAGCCTCTGGCCCACCCTTACACCCCCCAGCTACTCTCAAATTAGCGACTCTGCACCCAAGACTCTTGGGTACTCCAAATTATATCAGTTGGCTACTCCCTGCAATTTCAGACACGTCCACCCCCCTTCTGGGGCGTGGTGTGGACCCAAGTGAGGGACCCGTTGCAGTGTGCGGTGCTTTGCGTCAAAATCAACACTCTCCTGGAGAAGCGAGCAATCAGTGAAGTGCCCCCGACGTGGATGTACGATGGATTTTATTCCCCATATTTCCACCCCATCTTGGATTTGAGGCACCTGAACCACCACCTCAAGGTGTTGCGCTTCAAGATGTTCAACCTGCGCTCTATGTCCCAGGCCATCAAGCCCGGTGACTGGTTCACCACGGTGGATCTGAAAGATGCTTACTTTCACATCCTCATTGCGCAGGTGCACAGGAAGTTTCTCCATTTGACCCTCAGTGTGCCCCTGGGGGAGTATTTGTAGAAGCATATTGTTATTACTTTGTATTCTGGGGTTTTCTTCTATTGACAACTTTTCTATGATTTAACCCATAGTGTACCTTACCTTTGCCAATATCAACATGAAAAGTCATTTTTGAATACACTTTCTTTAAAATAACCTCATATCAAACATAAAAGTGGAATGACATGGAATGACAGGCCTGGAATATTGAAAATGCACTGAAAACATAGCACAAATAGGTTTGACTGCATATATATATATACACAGCTCTGGAAAAAATTAAGAGACCACTCCAAGTTCAGAAATCATGTATATATTGTATTGACCTGACCAAAGCAGGGGAACTGTTTTTGTTCTGTTCATGTTTATGTGTATTTAAAGGCAGACCCACGCTTGGGGAGGGCGGGGGATTGTATATAGTTACCCAAATAGTTCACCTTTTAACAGGGGCTAGGTTGCACTCGGTCAGGTTAGGTTGACAGGTAGACTGTGTGAGCATAGCGATTGGTGAGTGTGTGCCGGGGGGCGTGTCTGGCGGGGAATTGAGAGCAGGGGATCGTGTCTGATGATTGAATTGTCGCGCAGCAGCGAGAGTGAGTGGATGCTGTGTGCGAGTGAGAGAGTGTTAGAGAGCACAATCAGTGAGACAGAGAGGGGTATTTGTGTTATTTTGGCATGGGTCCCAGCCAATAGGGATCCCTAGTCTGTGTTCCAAAGGGAAATAAACTCCTGATGTTGCTTTGAACAGTTGTCTGCAGTCCGTCATTAAAATAAATAAAAAAGACCCCCATTCGCTACAATATTATATGTATATATTCTGTCATCTATGTTTATGTACACTGCAAGTTCAACCTTGTCTGAAAAAATAAACTGTGTAAATGGGCAACTGTATGTAAAATAATGCAATATCTTGAAACAATTGTAAATCACCCTTAATAAAGTGTCTGCATAGAAATATTAATAATAAAGAATATTAATAAGCAATTAACAGCAATAAAGACATCAGCATAATGGTAGCACGTATAATCAATTCACAGTAATTAGCATTCAGTAAGTAATTTCTATTTAATTCCATTTTAATATTAAAGCAATAGGTTTTATGAAATCAAATATGAAGTATTGTGCATTTTTCTGCAGTAGATTTGAAAATAAATGAAAGAATCCAATGAGAAAGGGCATGTTTCTTTGTTGTCAATTCAGGATGTGGTATCATGGAGCTTGCCTTTCAACAAATCATACAACGTCCAAAGTATTTCGTTTGTGAGACCTGCTTGTTAATCAATTTGAGTGTGTGTGTGTGTGTGTGTGTGTGTGTGAAAACAATCCTATTTATGTTTTTATTATTATTATTATTATTATTATTTCTTGGCAGACGTCCTTATCCAGGGCGACTTACAACATAAGTGCAAAATGAAGTGCAAAAATACAGTTAAGTAAAGGCATTACAAATCAATTCACATAAAACCTATCAATTCAAAATAATACATTTTACAACTTCCAATTTACACAGGCAAGTACAGTGTAAAATGGAAGTTGTAAAATGTATTATTTTGAATTGCTATGTTTTAGTGTGTTTTCAGTAATCCAGGCCTGTCATTCCAAGAAAGCAGCTGTCATTCCATGCCATTCTACTTTTATTTCAAAGAAAGTGTATTCAGGATTGTAGGATTCCTGTTTGGGATTTGGAGATATAGACCACCCTCCTGTTTTCCCCATTGTAGTCTAAGGGCATTCCCCCATTATAGTCAATGGACATTCAGTTTTGTCCTTTGTTTTAGTCTGTCCCTTTATTTTACAGAAACATCTCTTTACAAAAAACAAATTGCTATTAAGTACAGGTTTGTAATGTGTGATATTGTCTGATATTTTGTCAACATTGCTTCATGATGTGTTCATTGTGATTGTTTGAACATTTACTGTTTCAGAGATCAGTGTTATTTTGAAAATGGATATATTGCCTTTTGATATAAATCAGGAATGTCAAATGTTGCGTTTTGGGGGGTTGGGGAAACAGTTTTTAGCATTGAGATTACAAGACATAACTCGTTTTAGTTTACAGTGTGTATACTATGTGAAAAGGGTACCCTCTAGGAGTATATCTATAGCAAGAATGTATTGTTCATTAATTTATTGGTCTTTTTGTCTGTCATCCACATTTTTTTTTCCATGACAGCCTACATACTACAAAACATACTTAAGTAAAAGTAAAATTACCAAATTTTAAACATACTCAAAAAAGTACAAGTACATGAAACATCTACGCAATTACAAGAATAAGAGTAGTTGTGATTCGTTACTTTCCACTGCTGATATAGTATTTTAATATATAAAAAAGTGAAGAAATAAGTATTCATGATTAATTTAAAGGAATCATTAATAAATCAGAAATAAGTTATAATCAACCATTACTTTATAATACACAAATAAATAAATAAATAAATAAATAAATACATAAATAAATAAAAAGGAATAAGTAACCATTACTTATTTTTTGAAAAAATAAGGAATAAGGAATCAACTTCACAGAGGTAAAGATCAACTAACATTCAATGGCATATGTTGTGGCTGAATGTGGCAATATTAGACATTCATCTATTGTAAGTCTCCATTGCAAATATTTTAATAATGAGACTTTCGTAGAAATGAAACAATGCATACAATGCATTCTAGTGTTCCACATGGAGAAGGACCACATTAAAACTGCCACAGGAAGGTCACAATTTCATTTGCCGGTTTGTATTCTTCACATAATTGCAGATTTGTATCTTCTGGGATCCTGAAATTGTGCCTTCCTGCCTACCAGATTTAACACAGGAACAACAGAGTGATAGCCCTCAGATCCATCAGATACAGGATAAAGTTATTTTCCATGATATGCATGTCATTCACAAAATTCTTGTTAATCACACTAACCATATAGTTGTGTGCTTCTCAATGGAGGATGGAAAGAACAATCTTATAGTTGTTGATGGTTTAGTTAAAACAACATTGCAATTTAATTAAGACTACTATGGGATTATGGGGTCATGACAACTCCAGTTATTCTTTATTTTTTTTAATAATTATTCTCTGTAAATAGATTTATGAATGAAGAATATTTTTTGAAGACTTTTCCTGTTATAATTATTTTGAATGCCTTCTGAAACCAAGGATAAAATAATCCATAAATTATAGGATTGCAAGCAGAATTAAAATAACCTAACCACATAAGTGTATCAAATAGAATTATTGGTGTAGAAAAATTAATAAAAGGATCAATAATAATAGTTATAAAAAATGGTAACCAACAGAGTAGGAAAACTCCCATTACAATACCCAATGTTTTTGCAGCTTTTCTTTCTCTGTTTTCAGCAATATCATGATTACTTGGCTTACTTAGTATCTTATCAATGACCTTGGCATGCCTTCTGGCAACAACAAAAATTCTTATGTAAAGGAATATCATCACTGTTCCTGGAATTATAAATGATACCAGTGGACCTAGTAGTCCCCACATTTTGTTAAGTATAACAAAGCATGTACCAACACAATGGTTTAAAATGACAAAACCCTCAATGCCTTCCAAATTTACCTTAGAATAAATTACCCCAAAACCAAAACCAAGAGAAACAATCCATGTGATACTAATGAAAATGGTAATAATAGACATGGTAATTTTACTTCTGTATCGTAGTGGTTCACATATAGCATAGTATCGGTCAATGGCAATGAAACCTAGGTGAAGAATTGATGCTGTTGACATCATCATATCAAAACTGGAATGTATTTTACAAAACATTTCTCCAAAGTACCAGCAGGTTTCTACAGAGCATATCATGCTATAAGGCATGATAAATGCTCCTAAAAAGCAATCAACACATGCTAAGGAGAGGATTAGAAAATTAGTTGGAGAATGAAGCTGTTTAAAATGAGAAATTGAAATAATGACCATTATATTACCACAAACTGCTACTACTATTGTGCCTACCATAATCACATATATAACAGCCTTAAAAATAACTACCCTCTGTGCTTTTGGGCAAGAACCTTTCACATGTTGAAAACAGTACTGCATCTCTTCAGACTGTCCTGTAAAATTCATGATGAAGCTCTCCAGTTAGTGATGCTCCTTAAAAAAAAAAAAAAAAAAAAAACACATCTTATTCGTATTTTGTCAAGTGATACTTGCTAATATGGTTTATTACATATTTAATAAACCTTATTTCTCATTCTGTGGCATCATGGAATACTTTTTAGAAAGGATACTTATGGGTGATGTTTTTGTTTTTCATAGTGTTTTTGAATCAACTAAAGCTAAACTTACTTAAATCAGAAATAAGAGTAATGCATATGCAGGTTTTACTGACATGAACATTTAATTTAATTTCATAAGAGAATGAACAAGAATTGTGCAACCCATATGTAAAAGTTAATTTATAATTATCAAATACAATCTGTGTTTCACAAGGGCAGAGCGAAGTCCTTAGGTCCTGATTGAGGTCTCTTAAAATGTATTTATAGTATATTCTAAAAGGGTTTTGCACTTTTTAACTTTTTAATATTTGATGTTGGTATTTTCTCATACACCATGTTCATGTGTATATTTTATAAAGCAGATATGTAGTTTAACAATCAACAAATTCTATTAACAATGACAAAAACTGAATTAGTGTAGTCTGAAAATCACACACTGTAACATACTGTACTGTGCAAAAGTTTTAGGCAGGTGTGAACAATGCTGTAAAGTAAGAATGCTTTCAAAAATAGACATGTTAATAGATTATATTTATCAATTAACTAAATGAAAAGTGAGTGAACAGAAGAAAAATGTACATCAAATCCATATTTGGATCACAGTTTTTGAAGGAACTCAGCAGATAGGCTGGTCCAACATCCTGGAGAACTAACTGTGTTGTCTTCGCTACAACGTAGGAGCTGCAGCTATCCAACCAGCTAAACTCTTGCTTGCAAAATGATGATGAATTCTGTGACTGGTCTGAGGAAAGTTTTTGAATGTCCTTGATCTGTAGTCTTTAATTCCACCTTTCTCACTCTTCCATCTTCTCCAGGGAAGGTCTTTGTGATTATAGCCATAGGCCAGTTGTTGCGGGCAGCTTGATTGTCTTTGAGAAGAACAATGTCTCCTTCTTGCAGGTTTTGGTAGGACTTGGTCCATTTCTTCCCGGTCTTGCAAGGTAGGCAAGTACTCTCGACTCCAATGGTTCCAGAATTGGTTGGCAAGGGTTTGTACTTGTCTCCACTGGTTGGTGAAGAGGTCTTTGTCTGTAAAGTCTCCTGGTGGACGTGGGACTCCAACTTTCGGGGTTAGGAGCATTGATGGAGACAGAATGAATGGATCCTCAGGGTCATTTGAAACTGGGATTAGTGGCCTCGCGTTTATGATTGCTGTCACTTCTGCCATTAGTATGCACAAGAATTTGTGGGTTAAGCGGGTGTACTGTTCAAGAAGCATTGAGTCCAGAATTCTTCAGGCCACTCCAATCAGGCGTTCCCAAGAACCGTCCATGTGCGAGGCGTTTGGGGGGTTGAATTCCCAGGAGCACATTTGTTGGTTAAGGTACCTCGGCACAGTGGCATCTGGTTGGTCTTTGCTCATTCCATGTTCTTTGCAAGCCCCTATGAAGTTTGTGCTGCAATCCAATCTTAATTGTTTGACAGGTCCTCTTATTGCAAAGAAACACCTTAAAGCATTGATGCAGCTTGAAGTGTCCATTGAGTCAAAGACCTCGACATGCACGGCTCTGGAGCTCATACAGCAGAACATTATGGCCCACCGCTTGCTCTCAGCCTGTCCTCCTCTTGTATGTCTGGTGGTGGTGGACCAGGGTCCAATTACGTCCAACCCCACGTATGTGAAGGGAGGGCAGGTTTCCAGGTGTTCTTGTGGCAAGTCTGCTATGCGTTGTTCTTGCATTTTTAGTCTAGTCTATGAAAGGTTACACATTTGTGTAGGACTGAGTTGATAAGCCTTTTCCCTCCCAAGAGCCAAAGTCCTGCTGCTCTGACAGCACCTTTCGTCAGGTGACAGCCTTGATGTTTGACCTGGGCATTATGGTGTCTGACAAGTAACAAGAAAATGTGGTTGTCTTTTGGGAGGATTACTGGGTTCCTTTCACCAATATCCAGGTTAGCGGCCTCCGAGGCAGATGAGATTGTTCTGCAAGATTGGACTGAGGCGATGAAGTCTGCTTTTTAGAGGGACAATCTTGTTTGTTTCCAAAGCTTCAAACTCCTTTGTGAATGCTCACTTCTGAACAGTTCTGATGATGACAGCCTTTGCTTGGGATAGTTAATCTGGAGTTCGAGACGGATCGCACTTATGCCATCCCTTACACTTGTCTATGCTGTTTGAAGGCTTGTGAGACCTTGCAATATGAATTAAGAGTGCTATGGCTTGTAAAAGAGTATTGAAGCTGGAGAACCTTTGGAAGCATTCTGTGCTGAGGCTTTTTTCTTGGAGCTGCGTGGCATAGCTTCTCACACTGATCTCCACGTCTAGTTCTGGTTCGACTAAGTCAAATGACCGAACGAACTGGTTCTGGTTTGCTGGAGGGTTTGAACAGGGAGGTGGGTCCTGTAAACCACATTGTTTGTGCCAACTGCGAGGTAGGAACTGACCTTGACGCATGCTCAGCAGGATTATCCTCTGTGCGCACGTAGTGCCATTGTTTGGGTCTTATGGTTTGGCGAATATGCTGAACTCTATTGTGGACGTAGATGTAAAAACGTTTGGATTCATTGTAGATATAGCTAAGGACCACTTTGCTGTCAGTATAGAACTTGGTGGAATCTAGTCTCAAGTCTAGTTCATCATGAATTAGTTCTGACATGTCCACAGCTAAGACTGCTGCGCATAGCTCAAGTCTTGGAATGGTTGGTTCAGACTGAGGTACAAGTTTTGACTTCCCCATGATGAATCCAGTATGAGCTTGTTCATCTTCTTGTATGGTCTTCAAGTACACCACAGCACCGATGGTCTTAGTAGATGCATCGGAGAACACACAGAGTTCTCTTCAAACTGCCTCAGCTAGAGAGGCTGCTGTGTAAGTTTTTGGTACATGAAGGTGTCGCAGGTCCTGGAGCGAGTCTCGCCAGGCCTCCCACTCATTGAGTTTCAATTCAGGTAGCAGCGTGTCCCACTCGGACGGCACAGCTGTAAATTCCCTGAGAAGAGCTCTTCCTTGGATTGTGACTGGAGCCAGTAAACCCAAGGGGTCAAAAACACTGTTTACTGTGGAGAGGACTCCATGGTGAGTAAATGGCTCGGTGTTAGTTGACACAGAGTAGGTGAATGTGTCGCTTGTTATCTCCCACAGGAGACCCAGGCTGTGTTGAGTGGGTGCAGCTTCTCCACTGAGGTTCACGTCTTTCGACGTGCACAGTCTTCAGGTGGGAAAGCTTCCAAAACTGCTTGACTGTTTGAGGCAAACTTGTGAAGCCGGAGGTTTGACTCAGCAAGTGAAGTCTGTGTTCTGCATAGCAAGTCGATGGCTTCAGCATCGGTCGGCACAGAACGAAGGCTGTTGTTGATGTAGAAGTGACGCTCTACAAAGTTGACTGTCAGTTCCATGTTCCAGCGCACCCTCTCGGATAGCTCTTCTAAGCCCGTTGATGGCTATGGCAGGAGATGGGCTGTTGCCAAAAACATGAACCTTCATCCTGTAGTCTATGATCTCCTTTGTCACATCATTGTCCTTGTACCACAGGAATCTCAGGTAGTTCCTGTGGTCTTCTCGCACCAGGCAGCAATGAAACATCTGCTGTATATCTGCCAGGATGGCAAACCTTTTCCTTCCTGAACCACATCAGAACTCCCAGAAGTGAATTGTTGAGGTCGGGGCCTGTGAGGAGCACATCATTGAGGGAAACGCCTGAGTGTTGGGCACTTCAGTTGAACACCACCCTAATTTGACCTGGTTTTTGTGGATGGAACACCCTAAATGTTGGCAGGTATCAGCATTCCTCATTTTCTCCCAGTGATGGTGCTACCTCAGCATGATTGTTCTCGAATATTTTTTCCATGAAGGCCACATATTGCTGTTGCATCTCTGGCCTCCTATTTAGGCTTTGTTGGAGTGATGCAAAGCATTTGATTACTTGTTCTCGGTTATTAGGCAAGCGTCATCTTGGTAGTCTGAATGGGAGCGGGGCTACCCAACTATGTGACTCATTCCTGTAGACTTCTCTGTCCATCAGTTTCAAGAATATCTTCAATTGAAGGTGTCAGCTTGTTGTCATGTTCGGTGTGATATATGGTTTGTCCCAACATCATTTCTGCTGCCTTACTGGACTCTGAGATCCTGTCTTGTGCCTCCTCGCCATGATGAATCGTATCTTTGATATGTATAAAGCTTGTGCAGAGTTGGAGGAGTGAGGGCCGGCCGTAATCAAGCACAGTTGTTTTGAAGGTGTTGACTGTTGGCTTGTGTGCATTCCCCAAGCAGACTTCTTCAACTAGCACCCAACCCAGGTGAAGGGCGCGTTGTGGGGGCTGTTGACTTGTTCCCGTACCTTGTGCACTCTAATTATGTCTCTGCCTAACAGCAGGAGGATCTCAGCATTCGGGTCAACCTCTGGGTGGTGCTCTGCTACCTTGACAAGATGCGGGTTATGTAGAGCTGCACTCGTGTTGGGATTTCTGACAGGTTGTTAAGGATATCATTGCACTCAATGAGTGGTGGGAGAGGGATTGTGAACTCTCCATTGAGTGACTCAACCACAAAGTCTTCGGGCATTTGTTGGCAACATGTGATTCTCCTGATGTAAATATATGTAAATAAAATGTTTTTAATTACAAATTAATCAACACCTTTATGTAAATACGGTTTTTAACATTAACTTATAAATACAATTATGAAATGATTTACTTACGACATTGCCTTTGTGGTGTGTACAGTGAGGATTAGTGTGGCTATACAGGCATGTAAACAGATTCAGCCGGCTTCCTCAAATGGCTAACAGGAAGTGATCTTTGCGAACTCGGAACTCCTTAAGCATGACAAACACTTATCAAAATAAAAGTCCATCCAACATTATGCCTTAAAGGCAACACAGTTCTGTGGATTTATGCAGCCTCAGTTGCTTCTCTCTCTTCATGTAATCACAGTGAGATCAGGGCTCTGTGGGGGCCATACCATTACTTCCAGGACTCCTTGTTCTTCTTTACGCTGAAGATAGTTCTTAATGACTTTTGCTGTATGTCTGGGGTTGTTGTCATGCTACAGAATAAATTTGGGGCCAATCATATGCCTCCTTGATGGTATTGCATGATGGATAAGTATCTGCCTGTACTTCTCAGCACCGAGGAGACCATTCATTCTGACAAAATCCCCAACTCCATTTGCAGAAATGCAGCCCCAAACTTGCAAGGAACCTCCACCATTCTTCACTGTTGCCTGCAGACACTCATTTGTGTACTGCTCTCTGGCCCTTTGGCGAACAAACTGCCTTCTGCTCCAGACAAATATTTAAAATTTTGACTCATCAGTCCAGAGCACCTGCTGCCATTTTTCTGCACCCCAGTTCCTGTGTTTTCAAGCATAGCTGAGTTGTTTGGCCTTGTTTCCACATTGGAGGTATGGCTTTTTGGCCGCAAGTCTTCCATAAAGGCCACTTCTGACCAGACTTTTCCAGACACTAGATGGGTGTACCAGGGTCCCACTGTTTTCTGCCAATTCTGAGCTGATGACACTGCTGGACATCTTCTGATTGTGAAGGGAAGTAAGCATGATGTGTATTTCATCTGCTGCAGTAAGTTTCCTTGGCCGACCACTGTGACTATGGTTGTAACGTTGGCGTTTTTTTGTTTGCGTTTTCAAAAGATCTTGGATAGCACATCTGGAAACCCCTGTCTGCCTTGAAATGTCTGCCTGGGAGAGACCTTGCTGATGCAGTATAACTACTTTGTGTCTTGTTGCTATGCTGAGTCTTGCCATGGTGTATGACTTTTGACAGTAAACTGTCTTCAGCAACCTCACCTTAGCTGCATTTGGCTGTTCTGTTTTATTCCTCCTACACAGCTGTTTCTGTTTCAGTGATTGTGATTCAACCTACATATTGAATTGATGATCATTAGCACCTGTTTGATATAACTGTTTAATCATACACCTGACTATATGCCTACAAAATCCCTGACTTTGTGCACATGTACCTAGAAGAATTGATGCTGTTTTGAAGGCAAAGGGTGGTCACACTAAATATTAATTTGATGGATTTAACATCTATTTTTGAAAGCATTCTTACTTTACAGCATTTTTTCACACCTGCCTAAAACTTTTGCACAGTACTGTACATTACTGTGGGATGAGTCTACTAGTGATGCAAAAGTTGGATTGCACAGTGATCTGAGTGATTATTGCAGATTGTTTTCTTTTATTATTGCAAAATCTGAATTTGCGATTATTCTCTTCATTCAACTAATACCCCGTTTCCACTAGCCAGGTTCAGGTGCACCTCAGCATGGCCGTGCTTTAACTGTGCACGGCAGCGATTCCACTCATTGTCGTGAGGTACAGCTGCCCTAAGAAGTGACTGTGAGACACGGAAGGTCAAAACGCAGTCTGGGACACTCGGCACTCTGGGATTTAGTGTTTTAAACTGGAGGCTGAAATACTGCAAACATTAAAGTGCAATAAACTTGGTGAGCCGAAATGTTTTTACGATATCTAACACAGTCTTACAGTATAAGTTATACCAGATATTCAAGAGTAGAAACCGGGACACATTGAAACAGTATATCAAACAAATTACATCACTTAAAATTCAATCTAGTTTATTTTGTTTACCAGTGCATCATAAATAACCGTGTTACTTCTCCCTGTATCATGATCCGATTAACTTTGACAATATAGCTTAATTTAAGTATCCTAGATATCCTCCCTTATTATATATCTGTGGGAGAATGAACTGCGTTGCATTATTAAATACAGTGCACTGTATATTTCTACATCATTAAGCAAAACGAATACATGTGTATATAAATACAGTTACAACACTGGGATCCATAACTTACTCGAACAGTTCTTCCACAAATTCAGTGTTAGCATGAATTCTCTGTATACCTCCAATGTCGCAAAATAATAATAATAATAATAATAATAATAATAATAATAATAATAATAAAAAATCTATAACATCGCGGGTAGCATCAACTCTTATTGTGAATGGGATTCCTTTAAAAATACCTTTGACACCGTAATTAATGGATCAGTTGCATTAATCATTACATTATTTGTCATTTAGCAGACGCTCTATCCAGGGCGACTTGGATCCCCACCTGGGATTTGAACCCACAACCTTCAGTTGGTAAAGCGTCTATATTTGGATTACAATTAACATATAGTTATAGCGATAATGTCGGATTACAAATGTAATTAAAATATACAATTCTTCATGCGCTTGATCACTTAAAATTAACCTCTGGTTTAAATATTTTAATAGTTTTTAAATAGTGTAAACAGGGGGAAGCTAAAAACTGTGCCATTTAAATCATTTTGAGAGAATTTACAAGACATTGAGACATTTAATTTAAATCCAGGACAAATATTTGCGTGTGTTTATATATAAAAAAAAGAATGTATTTCGCCACGGCACATTGTATTGCAGTCCGATGCAGTCCTTTCTCCGGCAGGATTTTCGTAATCATTTCAAACACTGTTAAATGTCTTTCTGCTCCAAGCAATTAATCCTGTGTGGCACTTTTCCACCGTACTGCTCCAGATTAATCCTTTTCCCAAGGTAAACACACATATTCCTTCTTTGGAAAAGTTTCTACCGCATCTTTCGCATCGAGATCGGCGGCCATTACTGTAGTTACAATTTCAGAATGTAGACGCGTTGTGTCAGACTGCGTAAGGGACGTCACAGTACATGCCCCAGACCAGTTTGGGACTCAGCCGATACAATGTACGAAACTTTGCCTCCTGAAACTAGTTCAGGCACAGGCGGAGGTACAGCTGAGCCTTAGTGGAAACCCCCTGGCCTTGCATGGCCACGGTGAGATGCATCTAAACGTGACTAGTGGAAACGGGGCATTATTGTGTGAATTCTGAAGGCAACTAGTTGCATCTGAGCTTTTTTAGTGTCATAGCATTTGGGGTGAATACTTCTCTAACAAGGTTTTTATTTTTGATTAGATTGTGTTTCCCACATTGAAAGTGTGGAGTAGGTTGTGTAAATCTTGGGAAAAAATCAAATTGAAATGCATCAACATTTCAGCTTGTTACACTACTAAATGTTAAATTGGGTTGAAAATGGAAGGTGAGGCTTGTTGTATTGTAATATCAAAAGCCACAGGCATTGTTACATTTGTAAAGCATTGGGTTGTTTGGTACTAAAACAAAATATTTTATTTTACTAATCGTAGGGCTGAAACAGGAGAAACAGTGATACAATATTCTGGCCATTTTGCCCAGCCCTACTCTATCGATATGCAAATAGATGTTTTTCTCCTTCTTACAAACATACAAAACATTTACAAGGTATTCCCGATATTTGTTCTTTTTTATGATTAATCGTTTAACTATCACAAAATCCTAGACCTAAGAATTATTTGAAACGTATGGATAAACATTTATCACATTAGTATGATTATTATTACTACCACTATTATTATTTAACTTAGCTGACACCTTTATCCAAAAACTGAAATACAATGTAGGCCACATGCCAGAAACCACATGCTAGACACTTTTTAACCATGTTTTTCATGTTGTTAACAATGTTATATAGCAGTGTACAGAAATAATCAATACAGATATCTTTTAAGAGCCTGCCAGAAATAAGTTAAATGGAGAATATTTCTGTACAGTATTATGGGCTTCAATGAACAATGCATAAATGATATTTCTACTATAATATATAATGGTCCAGATTCAGAATGATTCCAGAGAAACTTCAGCATGTTTAGAAAATGTTAAACACTTACAAGCCTTTTAAAATGAATTTCATCCATACTTATCAGAATAAAATATGTAGGATTTTAAAACAGTAGTAACATACATATGTACTTACTGTGATATCTCTGCTGTAAACCCTTTTCTCTAAAAGTAATTCCACATACCAAAGTCATATTAGATTACTGCTGAAATATATGTATGTTTAATCAACCTTATTGACACAGTGGAACTGCTGCGATCCAAATTAAGTTTATATGGGCATCACTTCAGTTTATTAAGGATAACTGTCAAACAACATACCCGTATTCCCAAACCTCTGGCAGCAGGATTTACCCACAGCAATCTGAAGTGTGATTTATGGAACAGGTGCTTAATTTGCTTAATATTTCCCAAAGGTCAGTTTATTTGCTTTGAAAAGGGCACAATTGATCCTGTATATGAACAACTTGAATGTGACTGTTATGCACGTGCTATGTTTAAATATTAAAATGCAATAACTTCAAACAAATTCTACATTTAGGTATAATGGCCTTTAATTAGCTGATAAAGTTTAAGTTCATCAACCTTGTTTCTGCAATGCAATGTTTCAATTAATCTTCACACATCCTGCAGGACCATATTGGTCAGGTTAGGATCTTTGCAAGTTTAATTTGTTTTTCCATCATAATATGTCCAAATCCTTCCATGTTGTAGGATAAGCATATCACAGCCATAGACATGCTAATGCATAGTAATTTAAGTTATGTTATGGGTTTAAACTACTATAGGAGGTTCAAACTTAATTTACAATATTAATCTTTGACCTTATTTGTGAAACATTAAATGTTATTAATTACACCTATTGCAATGCTGAAAACTTCAGTATCTTTAATATATTAATGTAATTAAAGTAATTATGTACAATAAAAACAACCACATATAGGTCTACATAGGCTTTTTAAGGTTAAATCAAAAGTTGAACCCTCTATATGTATAAATAAATAGTTGGCACTATACTAGCAGTAGCAATTAATCACAAAAGGACTTAGGGGGGTATTTAGAGAGAAATGTCAACAGGCTGACGTTTAGACGCTGTACTGTTTTCTTCTCGAAAAAACTTCACTTGGATAATGTTTTCACTTTCAACCACATTGGCTTGTGGCTGTTTCTACCATGGAGATGGAATAAATGTGCCAATAGAAAGCTACATAAACCTACCATATACAATAAAAAAATAAAAAATAAAAAATAAAATAATAATAATAATAATAATAATAATAATAATAATAATAATACGTTTGACTTTGATTCCCATCCTATAAATTATTATTATTATTATTATTTTTTTTTTGCTTTACAATTGTTAATGTTTTCATGTTTATGGAACAAAATCAATGTACACTTGCATTTTTTGGTGCTAAAATCTACTTTTAATTACATTGTATGAAGGGTTATCTTTCAAGTCAGAAGCACTGCCCACTCGTGTTGGCACCCAATCAAAACATCTCTCTATCAAAGATGTGTTTGTTTGTAACACAACTTCGTGCTTTCAGTTGGCTGGCTGCACAAATGCTGTTCACCCACCGAATCGCCAAATTTCTCTGTCTCTGTTAGTGCTTTTCCACCGACAAGGAGCCGGTGCCTAATTTGGAACTGTTCCTTGCTTTTCCACCGCAAAAGAACTGGATCCGTGCCAGCACGGAGCCACTTTTTCTGGCACCAAAAACTTGCTGGTCTGGAACCAAAGAACCAGTGACTTCAGGGGCCAGGGGGCAGTGTAAAGACATCTCCACCAAAAGTTATTTGCTGGAGTGCAGCCACCATTTTTGAAATGCCAGCAGAGACGCGAGCAGTGAGGAGAGTTTTGATTTAAAAATGAGTGAAATCAGTGTAGCGTTATGTTGGGTGTATTTGGATAAGAGCATTTGGGCTCTGAGCTGAAGCACTGATCTAAAGAAGACCTCTCCCCCCCCAAAGTTATCAGATTTCCTTAGCTCATCAGCTTGGAACTGGTTTGCAAGTGACAGTTTTGGGGAGGATGGCACCGAGAAGAGGCCAAATAGTTTGGAATTCTGCTATGAGATGTCTGGAGAAAGGGGCCTGTAGGTGATAAAAACTCTTTGAAGTGGATGAGAGCCGAAATCCCGACATAGAGCTACGAACCCAGGCCAACCGGCATTTCCAAAAAATGGCATGGATTGACATCAGTCATAAATCAAGCCCCCCTCCAATAGGACACTGGGAACTGAAACCGAAATCCAATCTCAAGAACTCAGGAACCAATCACCTATTGATCTGACAGACTATAAGGAACAGCGGACAGTCTTTCTCTCGCTCTCTCTCTCACCTGAACCAGTAACTCGCTGCCACAGCTCAACCTGTAGCTCTGTTGCCAGAACCGGAACCAGAAACCAACTAAGTCTTTGCCGGCAACTAGAAGAGTTAAACTGGGAGAAGGAGATTGAGCTGTACGAAGAATTATTTTAAAGGACTTTATTAAATAAAGAACTTTACAGACTGCGCATGCCCGCCTGTGCCCACCTGATCAGTGGAGTTTTACAGCTGGACAATTGACTAAGTCGACTGTATACGAAAGTGTTCAGTCATTTAAATAGCTATTGAGTCTTAAGAAACTTGACCCTTGGAACCAAACAGGGCCCTGCTTTCCTCAAAGACTTTGTCTTCAAGTAACTACGGTGGAACCCTGCTTACAAAGAAGATTTTGTGCACAACCTTGGAGCCTTCAAACCAGTGGAAAATCTGTTTGGAAAAGACTCTACATTCGCGAAACCCCAACTTCCAGGTGCATTGACTGAGTGGAAGTTCTTGGACAAAGCCGAACCGGACTGCCTTTGTTCCAAACCACACGGACCTCGTAACGTGTGCCGTTATCTGAGAGAGGCCTCTCTGCGACAAAGTTCAGATAAGTTTAACAGTTTGGAGTTCATGATTCATGACATTTGAGAAATCAATTAGAAATGTTAATCTGTGATTCATAACTCTAGAATGTGTAATATCATTTAGTTTTCTTAAATATAAATGTGTGTTGCATTAAACTGTTGTGTTGATAAATTTGGGAAATAAAATCTGTCAACGCTGAGAAATATCTTCTCATTCCTTTTTAACTGTTTAGTCTGAAATTGACACAAGTTAATAGACGTTAGATTATTGGTGGTTCTGCCTATCCTTAATCATTGAATAATAATCAGTTAAGGGAAATTGTGGTAACAAGTAATGATAGGATCTTTCTCGGCACTTAAACGTAAATGAGACTGATATATATATATATATATATAATGAGAAGTTACCTGACATAAATACTAACCTGTGTAGTTATTTAATGTCTGACTAACAATACTAACGAGAGACTCACCTTCGTCTTACTAACCGGTATTGTAGTCAATGTGTTTATAACCTTTTTTGTTTAACGATTTGTGTGTTATCATATGCGATCCCATGGTCTTTGATTTGGTCACGGACGTGATTTGTCTTTGATTTGTTGATCTAGAGTTGAATTTTAATTAGTTTTTCCCTTTTGTATAATTAGTGTAGTGCTACATTTAGTCTTTGTTTTTGAATAAATTTGACAATTTATATCTTTGGAATTGGTGTCTGCGTCCAATTATTACAGAAATTGAGTACTACAAGATTCCAGGATTTGTGATAAGGTGATACTATAAATTCACTTCTTAAATTGAAATTTATAAGTGTACCTTACGCTACATCAGCAGCAAACAATGGACACTTCAGTAACAATATGGTCTCACCAGGTCCACTAACTAGTTAGGACTTGGCAAATGGCAGCAATGAAAGATGACTGAGCTCACCTTCCGTGAAAGGAAAGACGTGTTACTGCGATATTATGATGATGGAGAGTTAATGTGATAATATAGATTAGACAGAAATGTTGTTTGTTAATGAACTGGTCATTAAGTGGTCCGGTGTTACACCGAATCCAGTGCCCCTACAAGTCATGTGTCCTGGGTTGGTTTGCACATGATTAATAATTTATAAATAAATTCATTTTCTTAGCACAGGGCGAATTACACAAAACATACATATTCTACAGTAAGAGAAGACCAAATACACAATAAGATCTGTTACAGTGATGCGCTTTGCGAGCGATCACACGCCAGCAGTGCTGACAATGGATTATTATTATTGTGTATTTGTTAGCAGACGCTCTTATCCAGGGTGACTTTCAGAACATAAGAGCATTGATGCGTTTCTGGCAACAGGGACAATGCAACAGTGATATGGGATCATCATCCCAGACTTCATCAATAAGCATAATTTCCCATCAAACCATTAACATCACCTGAGATCGTCCAACAGTTTACTGATCTGCCCACAAATACCCCCAAAACAGCCGCATCCATAATCAATAGGCTAGCCTATAGTGATAGTTTTTTTAAACAACAATAAAAGTAAAAATACGCCACAAAATGAATGAAAATGTGAACTGTGTGCACGGTGACGAATGCATGTTAACTCTAACTTGTATTTTATTCAATACAGTAAAAGTGTCTGAATTAGCGAATCGGTGTAAATCCCTTAATGCATCAATAAAAATAAATAAAGGCTGAGTTATAGTTGTATTTTCGTTTCTGCTTGTCTACATGTGATTTTGTGTTTTTTGTTTTGTTTTTTACAGTGTATCTGTGCTTTGTGTAGATGCTGAATGAGTTTGATTGTGATGGTTAAATAGGGTTTCAGAGACGCAGTCGCCTTGGTGCTGATTATTACTGCCGTGTGTTTCTCCACTTCTACTCCGTGCTTGGGAACGCCCACATCCAGTGACGTCAGCGTTCGGTTCCAAAACCGGTGGAAAAGCAGGCCGGTTCGCAAAAAGATCATCTGGTTCCCAGGCCGAGCACTGGCACCATGTCGGTTGAAAAGCGCTATGTGTGTATTTTTAGTTAGTTTATTAACTAACACCATTCTGTGCTGTCTGCAACCCAGAGGTCTGACTATGCTTCAGTTTCAGTTTTCACCACGTCCTAAGACTCTCCATGTCAATGAGCGAAAGTATGGGCTCAGTG
This sequence comes from Amia ocellicauda, assembly GCF_036373705.1. Classification (NCBI taxonomy): domain Eukaryota; kingdom Metazoa; phylum Chordata; class Actinopteri; order Amiiformes; family Amiidae; genus Amia; species Amia ocellicauda. Next base: position 23,919,655 of record NC_089850.1, read on the forward strand.
GATCCGAGTTCCATCTCTCCCTGAGCCACGCCTGCTGCTTAAGCTGTGCCTGCCATTCTTGCAGCGCACACTGCTGTGCAGGCAGCCGAATGAAGAGGGAGACTATCGGAGTGGCGCCCTTGGGCCCCCCTCCTCCTCTTCCTCATTACAGAGGTGCTGGTGCAGGGGCCCCACCTCCGCAGACAGATTTGCCCAATCTTTAGTGCTCAAATGGCCCACGTGGCCCTCCTCCACTCCCTTCTCCCCCGCACTCTGTGACTCCACCGCCAGCACATGCCACACCGCTGGAATCCAAGGGGAGCCTCTCTCCCTGGTCTCTGGACTAGGGCAGTCAGCAGGCATCCTGGGAGGAGGACCAGCTCTCTCTCAGTCCGCACGCAGACTCGGAGCTGGAAGCAGACCTGACATGAGGGACGCAGCTTGCCTCCCTCACCTCTGCTAACTGAGTACATTCCTCCTGCTCCTACAGGATGACAGGTGGAGTTCAGGAGGTCTTTCAGTGTGCTGTGGCATCTTTTCAGATCCCAGGGACCAATGACCCTACCCCCCCTAAACGAGAACCTGTATGAAGCGGAGGGCATGAAGCTGGTCTCCCCTTGCCCCGCTTTGTGAATATTTCTTGGCTACAACATAGTAGAGTTTGCCTTTGCTCCTGTGGTAAGCAAGGGTGCATGAATTGTTCTCCTGTTGATCTGCTTCTTTATTAACCTTGCTGACACAGTAAAACTAGCTGTCACTCCTCTCCTAGCTGTGCTACTTCAGCAGGAGGTGACTGCTCCTGAGGTAGGTGAGGGCACAAGGGCTGGTCTCTTCTTGTGTGTCATATGACAGTAAAGCTTGCTGTTGTTCGCTCCTAGCTGTGCTGGTCGAGCAGGAGGTGACTGCTCCTGTGTTAAGCGAGGGTACAAGAGCTTGGCTCTTTTTGGGTTGCTTTGTATATTTAGCACAGTAGAGCTTGTTGTAATGCCCACTTCTAGCTGTGCTAGTTCTTCACATGTGGATAAGCAGATTAGCCGGCTAAGTTTCAGGATAACTTGGCATAAACACAGGTTTTTACGTTCTCCGAAGCGAGCTTAGCAACATGTCCAGCATCTTAAACCTGATCCCTGGCAGGTTCACTTGAAGTTAGCCGGCTAAGAGTCTGAATATATTAAATCCTGACCAATGAAATGACAGCTGACACACACCCCAAAAATGTCTGCCCCATTTCTAGCAGATCCAGTAGATGTGGGTGCGATGTTAATAAGGCAAGCTTTTTGGCGACAAAGAATGTTTAGAGATTGCCAAGATCCTTTAAATCATTCAAATGAGTATATACATGAGCGTAACTGGTTCGGTCGGCAAGGGATAATATATCTAGTTAATTTATTAGGACCGCACATCACAAATTCCATCTGCCACAGTCATGCATTGACAGTGCCGCAGACCCTCTGTGTAGGGCTGCACAATTTAGCGTGTGGTACATTCCTGTACACTGTAAGTGATGCAAAAAATGTAAGCAAATCTGCAGTGTGCAACGCTGTTCGGAAAGTGTATACGGGACTTTTTGAGGCTGTTAAATATATCCGTGAGATTTCCTGGCCATACAAGTGTAGATGCAATTAATGAAGGCTTTTATGCATTTGCAGGTAAATACACTATTGATAGGAATTAAATCATTTATGTCTTGCGTACAAGCTGTTGAACCCTTCTCGGAAAGTCCTTGAGATAAAGCAAATAAAAACTTTATTAACAATCTAGGTTGGGACTACCATTTCAGGAAATTCCTTCAGTGAGAACTTTTTTTACAAACACAGGTGAAGTTTTATAAGAAAAATGACGAAGAATGTTGTGGCCGTTCATCCAATCAAAAGGTGCGAGCCTGAGTCTGTTTACAATCTGTCTTCCCCGGGAGAGGTGTGGCATCCACAAACCAGATGGCTTTCTTCGATGTACTTTGGGAGGTCCGATCTTATGGTCTCCCTGTCTGGGAAAACAATTAAGTCCACAAACAGACAGATAAACAGCTGTGGGCTACTATACCCACCTACTACACATCTCTTCACTGTGTAGTCCTTTTATCATAGGAGGAGTTTCTAACAAATGTACATTGTTTGCTTAGCCTGATAAGTCTACTTTGCTCAGTCTCTATACATGCTGTTATTTATAATGCTAGTATTAATATAAAACATTATATAGTTATTACAAAACACTTTCTTCAACTTTCCAATACAGGGTCTTCAAAGCCAATGGTCCAACAATTGTTATGCAATTCACTGCAGAGTTTCCCCATGTCATTGGCACTGTGGACTGCACACAATTTTAGAATGGAGCCATAGTCCTGCTGTTTAACACATAATACATATATACACATATATACATCACGGGTTGCAGGAGCTGGTTCATGCGCCACATGTGGAACACAGGAGCAGTTGACACCTGTCGAATAGTGCAGCTAAGGCAGGGCAACTACAGCTCTTACCGTGTGAATAAATTAACTTTGTACACAGCGGGGCACTGGAGAACTCAAGTGCCCTCCACTAGAGGACAACAGCAGCGGTCCCCTGCTCCATGGCATAATACAGCCAGAGCTGGCCACAGACCTCCTGACCAATATACAGAGCGGGGTACAGGCCAAACGCATGAACCACTGCAACACAATTATAATGAACAAACTATATACAGGGCGGCCTCGTAAGGCAACATGCCTGTAGGCCGCATGACAAGCCCTGGGAACACATTGATAGTGCTGTCTGTACATCCAGGAGCAGCTCGTGAGGGTGCTCGACTAGAAGGCATAGTCTGGTGGAAGGGAAATACATGGTTCACCAGCTCCCTCAGGATGCACTTACAGGGGCAGACTTGGAGAGGAAAGGCAGGAGCCAGAGCCCATAGGTTACTGGGGCTTGACTGCAGCCAACACTGGGTTCCCACTGGAAGGGACCGGTCCCGTCACATCCAACCTGTAGAACTGGGCAAATGAAAGCGGCGAGGCCCAAGCTGCAGCCGCACAAATGTCTGCCAAGGGGGCACCTTGAAAAAGGGCCCACGATGTGGCAACGCCTCGAGTCGAGTGGGCCACCAGGTGTTCAGGCACTGGGGTCCCGGTGGACTCGTAGGCCATGGTAATGGTGTCCACATTCCAATGCGAGAGGCGCTGCTTTGAAAGCGCCTGCCCCTGTGTCCGCGCTCCATAAGACACAAACAGTTGGTTTGATCGCCGAATGTCCTTAGTGCGTTCCAAATAGCACCTGAGGACCCGCACAGGGCAGAGCAGGTGAAGCCGACCCTCTTTCTCTGAAGCGAAGGGAGGAGGATGAAAAGCCATCAACTCAATAAGCCTGTTGACATGAAATGGAGACAGCACTTTTGGGAGGAATGCAGGGTTAGACCGTAGAGTGACCCTGGAGCCATCTCCCACAAAATGGACACACGATGGGTGTACGGACAGGGCGTGTAACTCGCTCACGCGTTTTGCAGAGGTGATTGCCAGCAAAAATGCAGTCTTAAGTGACACCAGCTTCAGCTCAGCTGAGTTCAGTGGCTCAAATGGGGCTTGGGAAAGTGCGTCCAGCACTACATCAAGGCTCCATGCAGGCAGTGAAAGGGTTTGAGGAGGCCATAGCCATCGAGCTCCCTTCAGAAACTGCACTGCCAGAAAATGAGACCCAGGAGGCTCGCCATCAGTCCAAATATGACATGCGGAGATGGCTGCCAGATACACTTTGAGCGTGGATGGGGACTTGCCCTGGTCCAACAGCTCTTGAAGAAATTGCAATATGACCCCGATGGGGCAATTAATTGGGTCTTGACCGCCGACTTGGCACCAGGTGCTAAAGGTCCACCAGCGGTAGGAATACTGCTATCTCGTAGAGGGTGCTCTCGCCGACTGAATAGTGGCAACTACCGCGTCCAACAGACCACAGGCAATCAATCGCTCCCACTCAGGGGCCAGGCCCAGAGCTGGAGGAGGCCCGGATTGGGGTGCCAAAGTGTGCCCTGCACCTGGGACAACAAGTCCGCTCTCACTGGGAGTTGCCAAGGCTCTCCGTGGAGGAGGGCAATCAGGTCTGCAAACCAGAATCATCAGCAGAACTGGCTCCACATTTGTTGTACCACAAGCGGGTGGAGGCGCCATTCCGAAACCGGGGGGCCTCCCCAAGAGAGGAGGTCCACCGCCGTGTTGGACAGGCCTGGGAGGTGAACTGCTCTGATGGAGCGGAACCGTGGCTGCGCCCACAGAAGCAGACGGCATGCTAGACAGTACAGTCTGCGCGACCGGAGACCCAATTGCCTGTTGATATAGGCAACCACCATTGTGTTGTCCGTCCAAACCAGCACATGTCTGTACCGTAGGACTGGCAGGAAATGAGACGCACCAGTCCATGGAGTACTACTTGTATCTCCAGGATGTTGGTATGGAGGGCCCGTACTGGCTCTGTCCACCTGCCTCCACCTGACTCCATGTCCGTCGGTGGTAGACTGGCCCCAGGGGCACACCGAGGGTCAAATTGTGGGGGGCTCCACCACCAACGGAGTGCCTTCCAGCACGCCGGAGTGACTGTGACTCGGCATGCTCGATTGCAGCAAGGGTGCATCCTGAGAGACCTGAACCACCACTGCAATGGCCTCAACTACAGGAGGCCGAGGGATAGGGTCTGTGATGCAGCCGCTAGGAGGCCCAGCAGCCTCTGGCAAAGGGACACCCGGACACGAGCTCTCAGTTGGAAGAGGGAGAGACGTGTGTATTGAGGCAACTCTCTCTGGCGTCAGCGTGGCGAGCATGGAACTGGAATCGAGGTGCAGTCCGAGGAACTGTGCCTGCTGAGTTGGCGTCAGACAGCTCTTCTCTCGATTGACCTGAAGGCCCAATTCGGAGAGGTGGCCTAAAATCAGGTCCATGTGTATCCGAACATGCTCCCTCGAGTGGCTGGCAACGCAAGGGGGCTAACACGACGTCCATGCACTTTGAAAAATCAAAGGCGAAGCAGAGAAACTTCCTGTGCGCCTGCGCAATGGGGATGTGAAAGTAAACATCTTTTAGATCCACCGTGGTGAAACAGTCGCGGGGCTTGATGGCCTGGGACATGGTGCGCAGGTTGAGCATCTTGAAGCGCAGCACCTTGAGGTGGTGGTTCAGGCGCCTCAGATCCAAGATGGGGCGGAAACTGACATCTTTCTTAGGCACAAGGAAGTATGGGGAATAAAATCCCTCTTGCTGCCCCGGCAGGGGCACTTTGCAGATTGCTCACTTCTCCAGGAGAGTGGCGATTTCGAAGTGAAGCGCCGCACACTGCAACAGGTACCTCACTCGGGTACACGCCACGCCCCGGAACTGGGGTGGACGTGTCTGATATTGCAGAGAGTAGCCAACTGATATAATTTGGAGTACCCAAGAGTCTTGGGTGCAGAGTCGCTAACTTGAGAGTTGCTGGGGGCTGTAAGGGTGGGCCAGAGGCTGCTGGAATGCCTGAGGGGCGGGGCTCGGGTGGTGGAGGAGGTGGGGTCGGGCCGGGTCCCCTCCTACCACGAGCTTCCATGGGCCGCCAGGGGGGGCCTGGGGGGCGCCTGCCTGCCAGTGAAACACGGGGCTGGGCGGGGCTGTGACCTGGGCTGTGGTCCTGCGGGGGGCCTGCATTGCTGGTTCTGAGGTGCCACTGGGTACACACGGGCCAGCTGCAGGGACTGCTCCCTCTCCTGAAGAGTGCGCGAGAGCATCTCCTCCACAGAGGGGCCAAAAGTAAAGCCCGGTGAGTTAGGGGCATCCATGAGGTGTGTCCTGTCCGCCGTGCCTGGGACAGCCAACGCTGGTGGCACGCTGCCACAATGGCTGCCAAGGATTGCCCTGTCGCCCTTGCCCCCTGGCACATCACCATGACCAGCTGATCCGCTGCCGCCGCTATATCTGTGCACACACGCGTGCACAGGGAAACGTGCAGCAGAGGCACTGATCCGTGTTTGCACTGGGGGCACACAACAACTGGAATGCCTCTGCAACAAGTGGAGTGCCTAGCAGGCCCGCCGCTATAAGTGTGTCTCCACCCGTCAACGTTTATATACACGGGGGCGCTGCGACACCAACCTTGCTGTTCCCGGACTGAACACTGTGTATACCAAGCACCAGGTGCTGAATACAAGCGCCGTGTAGGCCCATAGGCTTAACCACACCGTGTGTGCCAGGGTTTCTGGGGACACCAGGTGACGCGGAGTCCGGGGTACACGGGGGCCGACGGTAGTAGACCACCAGCCGTTGCGGGATCCAAAACCAAGGCACACACGCAAGGACCAGGAGGGCTAGCAGTACTCATTCTCAGCGAACTGAGAGAGCAAGATCTCCTACAGCCGCAGCCACAGGCTGTAGTGTGAGCGCAAGCCGGCGGAGGAGCACCTCACACGGCCGAGATCTCTTACAACACACCGCGGCTCCGGACGGGCAGCCGGGCTGTGGATTATACTGCCACTGCTAGCGCTCCTGCTGTGGAGGAAAAAGCCTTGTGGACAAAAAAAAACCATCACAGCAAGCAGTCGGAATATATATAGCACTATATAAACACAACTATTATTTTTAAAAGGCTCTTCTTGTGAACAAAACTGAAACCAAAAGCGCAGCCGGACCTCAGGTGCGTGGACGGGACAGAATCGAGATTAGCTATCAATAATAACTAAACATACACAAGACAGAGATGATGTGTAGTGAAAACGGTGGTGAACAACACTATGAAGTGAGCCAGCCAACCAAAATATGGATGTTTATTACAAACACAGACACAGAGAGCTTACGTTCTCAAGTCCAGCAAAATGGTAAAAGAGGACGAACCTACGCTGATGTCACGTTTTATAGAACAGGAAGTGGGAAGGGACCTGTTCTGAGTGACGAGCGCAGGGGCCAATGGCAGCTTTGATAGTGACGTTTCGATCAGTTCCTACGGAAGTGTGCAGAAACCCCTCCCGCTTGGGCAGTGCTTCCGGCTTGAAAGATAACTACAGAAATGTTCTCAGTTGCAGCTTCATTTTTAGTTAGATGCCACTATCTTCTAATCAGAAATGTAACTGCTATGATGTACATGTTTTAAGTTTGCTATTAGCGGGTGGGTCAAAGTTTTGATTTAATCCAGCCCCAAGTAAAGAAAAGGACATTCCTACCCCCTGATTATTTGAATACCTCGCCATACATAATACACACCTCATAGGTGGCAGACTGAGATGGATGGGAGCTGAAAACGCAGCACCAGACCACCTGCCCCTCAGGAGGAAAAAATCATTGTAACTGACAAGCACGATTCTTTTGGCTCTATTCCACCTTGCTTCATGGGCCAACAGGAGGGACTGAATAATCCAATATAATGATCTATATTAGCATTAAAGTAATACTGGCATGTTAATGGTCAAGCAAATAAGACTGTTTTGCAAAATAGGCTGATCGACGAGATAATGTTTTGCTGAGACACTCTCAGTGTCTGTTTGTGGGTTTCCAATTTTTCTACTTAAAGTCAGACATGTACTGGAGACAATGAAACATCTGTTTGATGACGAGGAACCAACGGTCATATGCCCAGCCCAAAGAATGTATAAAACCTATGACAGAAATTGTAAACCTTGGAGACTAAACTGAGGTTGGGGCTGCCATGTCAGGATGCCAATAAATATAATTTTATATACTTGAAACCCTCCTTCACTTCTTTAAAAGGTTCTTCAGGCACTAATAAAAGTTAAAAACTAAATCATTGATCAAAAACAATCATGTAGTTATGAAATATAAATACTACATAAACCATTTTACATTACATTACACACCACTCCCCCACATCCCATTGCTTCACTGTGGTCTGAAATGATGAGTACAACTGGTCCTCATAACCAATCACATTTAATTATCTCCCAAGATATTTGAGTGTCACTGAACTCCAGGGAGCTCTCACATTGTATATAAGTCTGCTTTATAACCAGGACTCGACACATTCAGGGAATCCAGAAGATGGGAAGTACACATGGGGTCTTCGTCAATGAAGAAGTTATCTCATAAGGTAATGTATTTTACTAATACGAACTCAAAGGATGAGGTTATATTTGTGTTTTAAGTTAATTATGTAGATTGCAGTGACTTGCTTTGTCTTTTACTGAATTACAATATCCAGAGAGTGAATAACCTCAGGCAACACTTAAGTTATAACGCAATCATCTTTGTGGCTTTTTCAACATTACAAGCATTTATATTTTAATATTTAAATTGATTAAAAATAATTAGAAATGTAGGAGATTTTATTAAAGTAAATGCATTCAATTTAAACATCTTTGTCTCAACAGATTTTGTTTTATTTACTTCCGACTGAACTTGCATCTTGTGGTTTCATCAGTACCTCACTTCCAAACTCAGCAAGATGAATTCATCCTTCATTCAGATGGACTCAGTAGAGTACTGCTATGAAAATGTTACCAAATCCTGCATTAAACGCTCCAGTTCGGTTGGTGAAAGAGCAGTTTTGTATTTTGTGTTTCTTCTAGCAGCACTAATCACAGTTTTTGGCAATCTGATTGTGATTGTTTCCATCTCTCATTTCAAGCAGCTTCATTCTCCAAATAATCTGTTGGTTCTTTCTCTAGCAATTGTTGATTTCCTTCTTGGGATTTTTGTTCTTCCATTCAGTGTGATCATTATGATTTGAACATTGTTGGTATTATGGATAATTTTATTGCTACTTTTTTGTATATATTTCAGTTGTGCTTTGCAATACTTCAGTTTTTCACTTGTTTTTTATTGCTATTGATCGCTACTATGCAGTGTGTGAGCCTCTTCATTATGCAAACAAAATCAACATCAGAGTAGCCTGGATTTTTATAGGTCTTGCGTGGGTATTGGGAGCATTATATTGCTTTGGAATGTTTTTCACCTCATCCAGTGACCAAAGTGTTCAGGATTTGTATGCAATGGTATCATGTGAGGGTATCTGTTTTGTTCCTTATGGTGGCATTTGGGTATACCTGGATTTTATAACTTTTTTTGTTCCCTGTTTTGTCATGAGTGGGTTATATGCACGCATTTACACTGTTGCCAGAAACCAAGCAAGACTAATACAAATAATGGAAGACAGAACATTTACACTTGAAGACAGTAGAAGAAGAGCACAGCGCAACAGAGAGCAAAAAGCTGCTAAAACACTAGGAATAGTAATGGGTGTCTTTATAGTTTGCTGGCTCCCTTACTACATAGTTAATATACTTTACTTATGTTTCAATGTAATGATTCCACAAATAGTGAATGATGCTGTTATATGTTTGTCTTACATTAATTCCACATTTAATCCACTCATTTATGCTTTTTTCTATCCATGGTTTCAAAAAGCACTGAAGCTCATTGTTAGTTTAAAAATATATCACCCTAATTCCTCTAGAAAGAAATTGTACACAGAATAAATAAAAAAACACATGTATACATACAGCCCTGGAAAAAATTAAGAGACCACTGCAAGTTCAGAAATCAATGTTATGTGGTCTCTTATTTATTTTTTTCCAGAGCTGTATATACTATATATAGTGCTGCAAAGTTACATATTAAAACAGATTGTGTTATTTAAAAATATATATTTTAATGTAACCATTTGCATGCAGTATATCTGTAGTATATCTGTATTTTCTTAATCAGGATTGACAATGGGTTTATAGAATATGTTGAAAATTGTAAGATTTTGTGTTTACATGAATGTACTGTGCAGAGTAAGTTGATTATTTATGGCAAGCCAAATTATAATTTAGAGATATCTCTAAATACATTTAAAAATATCTTCAAATATTTTGAGATATTTCTAAATGTTAATTTGGCAAACCAAATCTACCAAACTGTCATTAACATATATGGTAGATGTATGTGTGTGTGTATATATATATATATATATATATATATATATATAATTTGACTTAAAATTACATGTAAATGATTTAGAGATCTTATGGCAAGCCGTTGTGACATTTAATCTATAATTGCTGATATCAAGAATACAATTGGTGATATCAGCAATTCATAGTACGCCGTTATGACATTTAATCCTTAACCGGATGTTAATTAGTATGCATTTTTGATATCACGAATACAATTAGTGGTATCTAGAATACAATTGCTGATATCAAAAATACAATTGCTGATATCCAGAGTTAACTGCCAATTTTGGATATCAGAAATTGAATTCTTTATGAAAAATGCATACTAATTAGCATCCGGTTCTATTTTTGATATCAAAAATGCATACTAATTAACATCCGGGTTTTGCTGCTTTCCGTGTTATAGTCACTCCCCTTCTTCGGAAAAGTTCCCCAGTAGAGGTGAATAACTCAGCTCTCAAACTGGCATCCTTTCATTGTTAATGTCTGACATTGCCCTGTTCACTGTTGAACACCTTCAGCAGTATTGTCATTTTCTATGGCATTTTTTCTGTTTATTTGTGTGTTTCTCCTTGATAGTTTGTAGAAAAAAGACTGCACACATGCACATCTGAATACCTTAGAAGGTGCTGGGTATCGAAAGAGATCATATCAAATAAAAAGAAAAGAATACCTGCACATTTACTTACAGCTTTTTATTGAACACTTCAATTACTTTTTAACATAATTGGTGTATGTGTGTGTGTGTGTGCACTCGTCTACCTATCCAAGTGGGGACCTAGGCGTCGTCGGGGACTTGAAAACCAAGTGGGGACCTGCAAACCCTTTAAATCATGTTAGAATGGTGCCTAGACCCCCCCAGTAAGACCAAGTGGGGACCCCCTGTGTGACTTTTTTGCTCAGTGCTGCTGGTATTTCGGTCACTAAAACACACGCAAACCTAACACACTTTGTCTTTGAGGCAGCTGGGGATCTGTCACTGATGGCCTAGAAACCATGTAGGGCTGAATCTGACTGTCATTCAGAACATTGCACTGACATTTACAGTAGGTACTTTAATCTGTATTATTAGTAGTAAGTACATGCATACCATTATTATTATAATTATAATAAATCATCATAATAATAATAATATTAATATCATGAACAACAACAACATTAGGAAAAAGGAGTTAAAAAAAAAATGCATTTGGATCCTAACCCCATTCATCCAGAGCCCATTTAAAAACACAAGTTAGAGCAATATTTCAGATTACATGGTATTTATGAAAAAATATGTATATAATAATCTTAATTTCAAAAATCTTAATAAGTAAATACAACTGAATTGATCAAATAGTACAGTATTCCCCAAAATGACATTTTTTTAAAAGATTATCTATCTATCTATCTATCTATCTATCTATCTATATATATATATATATATATATATATATATATATTTATATATAATCTTTTTAAAATGTAATTAGTGTGTGTGTCATCCTGAGATCTATAAGTGGGGACTCGTGCTGCTCTCTGCTATCTTAGTGGGGATTTCATCCGACTACCTGGAGAACTACCACACAGATAGGGTTCAGATCTCATTCTACTATTGTGTGTTAATATTTCTCATATTTAAAGTGTTATTTAAAGTGTGTAATGTCATTGTGTACTATTCAAGTGGGGTCTTGTGTCGCTCTGTGCTATCGCAGTTTGGACTCCACTGTAAGGGCTGGTATTAGAAGATGTTATGAGGCCTGTGAGGATGTGGACGATACAATAAGATGATCTTGAACATGTTTTTCTTTGTTTGTTTGATATATTTATATATTATTTATTTTCTAACAACATAGTTGAACACACACCCTGGTGTGTGAATGTCGTTCTGGCCTATTTAAGTGGGGACTCGTGCCGCTTAAGTGTGGACTTCATTTTATTAAATTCCTCTGAGCAATATAAACACTTCTATTTTTTTTGGGAATAGTTCCATAATATATTTAAAAATAAATTTCTATGAATTCTGCTTCTGATGTGTTAAATGTTGTCTTGCGTTGTACTTACACACACACACTGGTGTGCTATCTAAGAGGGGACTTGGGGTCATTGGTTACTATCCAACTGTGTTGTAAAGTTTACAGCTTCTCCACGGGGAATTAAGGACCTGATAAGATGTAGCACCAATGATTACATATCATACACAAAACAAAAATATAGAATTATACTATATACTATATGGGGCACTCTTTAAGGGGGGTTAAGGGGGGATTTGACCTTTGACCTGAACTTGAGTTGAACTCGGGGGGGGGGGGGGTGCTTGTACCGCGTCACATAATAATTACCATATTGATGGGTGGAGTTGACAGGGCACCGAAGGAATGTACAGGGTGGTGGGGGTCTTCAACTGTTTTTCAAACCCTCCAAAAGATTTGTCTTTAAGCCAGACTGATTCTTTAGTAAAATAGCTATTTTTCTCTATACGTGTGAAACTCCAAAAGTGTGCTATGTATACCCTTCAGATTCTTTAGAAAACATAGATATTTTTCCCTACGCTAGTGAAGCTCCAAAAGAGTTGTATTTAAGTCCTCCCGATTTATTTGGTAGAATAGCTATTTTTCCCTACGCGAGTGAATCTCCGAAAGAGCTCTATTAAAGCCCTCCTGATTCTTTAATAACATAGATATTTCTACTTAAGCGAGATCTGCGAGGCTGTCTCTTCAACAGGGCCGAAGGGGTTACCTCTTTCAAATGGACAAGGGTTATGTCGGTCTGGAGCTTTTTGAGCTAGTGGGGGTGGCGAGGAGATGTCTATGTCTTTAGTAACCTCGGATCGGTGAAGAATTAGTATATTTGGGGGCGGAGTTGACAGGGCACTGAAGAAATAGCCTATCACGTTAGAGTTTGGTTTAAATAATTTAAATAGTTGGGGGCGGAGTTAACAGGGCACTGATGACAGGTGGGGTTTGTTTTCAATTTAAGAAGCAGCTCTGTTTACATTTGAGGCGATGTGACTGGGCCCCCCTAACCCCCTTATAATGGAATGTGGTGAGAGATAGCAATCTGTAGAAGCGGTGGGGGCTGTGGACAGCTTGAGAGACACAAGATGGACTGAACTTTAGAAAATCCTGAATATGAGCAAAATTAAAAGAAATGTAATACAGAAAATGTAAATTAAAACTTTCAGTAATCAGCATAATCTCAGTAAATACTACACCTACCCAATATTTTCTTGCATTTCAGAATATAGCAAACGTATTATTTAAAGAACAGATACAATGTAAAGATTTAATTATGAAGTTTTAAAGGTGTGTGTGTGTATTCACAACAGCGTGCAATGTAAATGAAATGTAACGTTCCTAAGTTAAGTTAAGAAATCCTTAAATATAGAAGAATTATAGAATATATATATCTCAAACTTTGATGGTAAGTATAATTCAATTAATCAAGAAATATAATTGCAAAGTGTTTAGATAAACGTACACTCGTTCAGAAATATTAAAATACAATGTGCTACATTTAAATACGTATTTAAGAAATCTAATATTTGAAATGTAATTAATAGTAGAAATGTTTTAAATATATTTGAATTGTATTTAAACTTTTAAATTCTGTTTTATAGGAAACGTTGATTTTCAAACGTCTCAAGAGCCTTTTACACTAGATATTATTATTTATTTATATATTTATTTATATATTTTAATATTTATAAATATTAGGCACAGCGCAATGTTTCTAACAAGCACCCGTGTATCTGCAGGATTACAGAGCGCCCCATACAATGTGCTCGATTTCTACACGAGCGAATCAATGAATACGGGTAAGACTAATTTAATAATGTATCGACCGTATTAATTATACGCGTTATGAATGCATGTACATTTTTATTTTCATATAATCATATTTACTTTCAGATTTGTTCCTGACATTAGATGACGAGCGACCCAGCAATATATCTTGCCAGGATATGTGATGTTAAATTATGGATCTATACGGGCGGATTTTTATATTATTTTGTGTTTTTATCAGAGGACCTATCCAGACCGGCCTGTGTCAAGTATTTACGGAAAAGAACGCGTTCCGAGGGTGAGTGAAACCTTTCTTTCATTACTCCGAGAGATGGAGCCGTGCTCATATTGTACACAGTGTGCACAATGGCTCTATTGTCTGGCGCTGTCAGCGCTTGCTGTGCTGAGGGCCTACGCTGAGCCATCTGAGCAGAATGATGCGCATGCAGGCCGGACCCGAGGCATGCTGGGATCTGTAGTGTTTAAAGGGCTGTAGTAGTCTACGTTTGAAAGTGAAAGTAACCTGGCTGCAGTGCCCAGACTAACCTAGGGTATTAACTTATGTTTATACATGTCTCCGTTTAAGACACCGAAAGTGATGACGAGCTTGAATCAGGAACGCCAGATCTAAGAAGATGTCTGCATTTAAACGGTCTGTTTGCATCGTTTATACGTTTTTACAACCGAGTATTTAAAACGATTATTTATGAAACGGTAATATTGTCCAGGTTGTTGTCATTTTACAATGTACTTACTTAGACGGTTCATTTAAAAGCTATAGGTCTACATAAATCGAATTAAGTAACGATAGAACAAATACTTGTGGTATTGGGGATTGTCATAATATCGATGCTGATAATAATGATGGGGGTGTAGAGCACGTAGACAGACCAAACGTCCTTAATTTTGAAATTGTTCACAGATTTAGCTGTGCAGAATTATTCAACAGCGACAATTATGCCGAGATATTTGATACAATGCATGATATTATACAAAATATGCTTGACCGAATTACCAAACGTATTAGACCCCAGGATGTGGTGCAGTTGGAGCTGAGAGCGAATTCATTATTTAGCAGTGTTTTTACCATAATGAGAGGTGATGAGTTAGATGTTGAGGCTTTTCTATCTAAAATTGAAAACCTGCTTCAGAGTCAAGCCTCCATCTTGGCCAATGAAAGTCTGGTCTTGGTCATTAATGTTGTTCATAACCCTGAGGGTGGTGTTCGTAGGAGATTGTCAAGTTGTCTCAAGACTGAAATAATTCATAAGAAACTCAGGCAAATAATCATTGAGGGTAATACAAATAACAAAACATGCTTTGCGTATAGTATAGTACGCCTGCTCAAACCTAATATAGCTGCAGAGCAGGTTTTGCATGATGCTTTGCAAATGCATCAGGCAGCGGGTCTATCGGAACAGGAGATGGTGACTTTTTCAGATATCCACAAATTTGAGGAGGTGACGGGTCTTAAGATCATAGTCTGGTACCGTTGTGAGATAAATTATGTATTTCAAACTCACTCAGAGTTTAACCCCCCCACATTGTTTCTTTTCCTTCACGAAAATCATTACTACGGTATTAGAAATTTGAAGTCTTTTTTGGGGTGTTCGTATGTCTGTGATTTTTGCTTCAAGGGTTTTAATGATAGGAAGAACCATCAATGCGCCGGGTACTGTAATGTGTGTTACCATCCGCAATGTCGAAAAGGTGAAGCTCCCACAGTGCGGTGTAAGGATTGTTTAAGGATCTGTCGGTCCGCTTTCTGTTTTTCCGAACACAAAATACCTAGAGGAGGTACGGGTCAAAGCACTAGCCCTTGCGATAAAACAAAATTCTGTCTCCAGTGTTACAGACAGTACACCTATAAAGAGGATAAACCCCACAAGTGTGCCACTCTGAGGTGTCATCTCTGTAACACAGACTTAACACCCGAGACCAAACAACAATGTTTCATACAGTCTGTTAAACCGGCACCCCTACATAACAAGCATGTCTTTTATGACTTTGAGTGTAGGCAGGAAGGAGGCGTTCATATAGCAAATTATATTCACTGTATAGACATGTTGGATCGCAAGTGGGCTGCGGCCGGTGAGTCATGTGTTGAGGGTTTCTTTCAAAAATATCGCTGTCCAAAGTATCGAGATTACACATTCATAGCTCATAATGCTAGGGGGTATGACTCTTATATCTTGATGAAATATTTGGTGGAAAACGGTGTAACCCCCGACATCATAGTGCAGGGTTGTAAAATAATGTGTTTCACAGACCATGATTTCAACCAGTGTTACATAGACTCACTCAACTTCTTACCCATGAAACTAAGCGCTTTACCTAAAGTGTTGGGGTTTGAAACACGAGAAATGGGCTAGTTCTGCCACTTTTTTAACACGGTCGAAACACAGAATTATAGAGGCGCCTACCCAGCACCCAGTTATTACGGGGTTGAATCCAGGATGACTCGAGAAAGGCAGGACTTCTTCAACTGGTATGACACGGTTAAGGATGGCATTTTTGACTTCAGAAAGGACATGGCCGCCTATTGTAGAAACGATGTGTTGATCCTTAAAGAATCATGTGTTAGGTTCAGGCATGAAGTCATTAAGACTGCGGGTCTTGACCCTTTACAGTGTATGATAATAGCTTCTCTCTGTATGAAAATGTTTCGAGCCAATTTCTTGCAGAAAAACACCATCGCCATTACAACTCCGGACAATTACAGGTGCCGACAAAAGAGTTTTTCTACGACCTCCATCCAATGGTTGGAATACATGTCCGACAATCATAACATCTTGTTCAGACATGCTTTGAATTATGGCGAGGTTAGAATGGGCCCCTACTTTCTGGACGGTTTTTCGGAGGAAAATGGGGTTCGTACGGCTTATGAGTTTGCCGGTTGTATTTACCACGGTTGTCTTCGGTGCTATGACGCAAACACTTTTAACCCTGTCACTCGTCAAATCTGTGGAGATATGCACTTTGATTTCTTACAAAGAATCGAGACTCTAAAAAACACCTATGGTTTAACTGTGAAAGTGATGTGGGAACATGAGTGGACGGCTATGAAAAAGCAGGACAGTAGTGTTCGAACGTTCATGAAAAAATTTGATTTTCCCGAACGTCTCGAACCGAGAGACGCTTTGTTCGGAGGGCGCAATCTGTTTACATTACGAGGCGAAGGCTGAGGAGAGAATAGATTACTATGATTTCACTAGCCTGAATCCCTTTGTTAACAAGACAAAAATTTACCCCGTAGGACACCCCACCATAATTTATTGCGACTTTCTCGAACTCCAGCAATACTTTGGCTTAATCAAGGTCACGATGTATCCACCCAGGGGGCTTTTCTTGCCAGTTTTGCCTTATAGAGCTTCGGGAAAATTGATGTTTCCGCTATGTAGAACGTGCGTTGAAACTGAAAACCAGATGGTGGAGTGGCCACATGAGGATGATGAGAGGTCGTTGACAGGGGTATGGTGCAGCGTGGAGCTTAATAAAGCAATTGAGAAAGGATACAGAGTCGGTAAAGTGTACGAGGTCTGGCATTTCTCTGAAAAATCTGACACGCTTTTTGCCGATTACATCATGACACACCTTAAAGGGAAGCAGGAGGCTTCCGGCTACCCTTCATGGTGTACTGATGAAACCAGTAAAGAGAGCTATATTCTGAAATATCTTGAAAAAGAGGGAATCAGGTTGGATCCGAGCAACATAACTGTAAACCCTGCTAAGAGACAGATATCAAAACTGATTCTAAATAGCCTGTGGGGTAAATTTGGAGAGCGATCTAATAGAATAAACACTACCTTGATTAAAGATCCGTCGCAGTTTCTTCAATTTCTGTTTTCCAAAGAGCATGATGTGTCACACTTTAGCTTTGTAACTGACAGAGTAGCTCAGGTGCAGTGGCGACGACCTCAAGATTTCCTGACCAAGCCGGGAAATGTCAATGTTTTTATAGCTGTTTTTACAACAGCTTATGCTCGATTAGAATTGTATAGTTTAATGGAGCGTCTGCAGGAGCGAACTTTATATCACGATACAGACTCTGTAGTGTTTGTCAGCAGACTGGGTGATTGGATGCCGCCGCTTGGAGATTATCTGGGCGAGTTAACAAATGAGCTAGACCCCCAAGATCACATCGTAGAGTTTGTTTCTGGGGGTCCAAAGACTTACGCTTATAAAACAGCTTCAGGAAAGAGCTGTATGAAGGTGAAAGGTATAACTTTGAATCACACTAACAAGAACCTGATCAATATCAAGTCTCTAATGACTTTGGTTCAAAATTATGTTGTAGGCCTAGATCAAGGCGTTCAACCTCAAGAGGTGATTACTTCCGGAAATCAGATCGTCCGAAATAATAAGCTCTACACTCTCGAAAACAGGCCACTACAGAAAAGGTTTTGGGTAGTGTACAACAAAAGAGTTCTTTTGGCAGACTATAATACGGTACCCTATGGATATTGACGGGGGATTCGATAACAGACTGCAACACCCCTTTTCATGTATTATATCGGGCCCTTGCAATTCTGGTAAAAGCTTTTTTTTTTAAGGCTTTTAGAGAATTCTACCATGGCTATAACAGAAACTCTCGATAACATAGTTTGGTGTTACTCATGTTGGCAACCTCTGTACGATGAGCTAATGGTTAAAATTAAAAATCTAAAATTTGTGGAAGGTGTCCCTGAATCGTTTTGCGACGATGATTTGTTACACCGTGACAAATGCAATTTAATAGTGATAGACGATCTCATGGAAACGGCTAGCGACAATAGTGAAGTGAAGAAAGCTTTTACAAAATAAACACACCATAGAAATTTGAGCATCGTCTATCTAGTTCAACATTTATTTTTTCAAGGTAAAAAGAGTCAAATGATCAATTTAAATGCTAATTATATTATTATTTTCAAAAATCCTAGAGATAAGCTGCAGGTGAACACTTTGGCCCAGCAAATGTACCCCAGACAATCTAAATTCTTTTTGGAAACGTTCGAAGACGTGACTAAAAACCCTTATGGATACTTACTAGTGGATTTAAAAGCATAAAATCCCGAAGACTATCAACTCAGAGCGGGTTTGCTGCCCCCAGATTGCCCTTTAGTCTACGTGCTAAAGAGAAGAAATAAAAAATAGAATGTCGGCTAGGATAAGAAGAAACCTACCGCTTTTAAAGATATTATATGAGGGTAATCCTCGTCAGAGGAAAGCTGTGTTGTTGGCCGCCCCTTCTGATCTGATAGAAACTTTATGTGAAATTGCCTTAAACGTTCTACGGGGCAACATACCCTTAACAGCTTTTCAACTGGGTGAACTAAAGTAACAAAAGTCTGTTATAAAGATCCTCACTAACAAGAAGTTATCTGTTAAAAAGAAGAGAGGCTATTAATCAGAAAGGTGGTTTTATCGGCCCCCTCTTGAGCATAGCCTTGCCTTTCTTAACCAACCTTCTAGCTTCCAGATCCATATAGTAGTGATGGAATACACCCAAAAAAATGTTTAGGTGCCTCAAGAACAACTTAACAAACTAACAAAATCCTTGCCGCTTCCAGAATCCCTCCGACAAACTGTGGAAAATAATCTAGACTCTGAAATGAAGTCTATATTGTCGCGATACGATTTAAACCCTTATGAAAAAGTACAGCTTTATACAGCCGCCTTACAAAGATATCTGAGTATCGTTAAACAGGGTGCAAAAAGCTAGAGTACTCTAACTTTAATGTTGCCTTCGGAAAAAGAGCAGCTTTCTGAAAGTAGTGAGGTTATTGAAATAGAAGAAGACCCTGTAGAGACTGATGTGGTTTTATCAGATGTATTGAAGCATGCCTGTAAGAAGTCAAAGAAATGCAAAATATATTCTACATAAAATGTTTAACACACCTCGGTTGATCTCCTGGAATAACCAAGGTGAATTTATTTTTAAAGGACAGGTGATTAAAGGATCGCACATGTTTGATTTGATCAAGAATGTAACGAGTTCTAATAAGATTCTGGATAGTAGAAGGCCTACGGGATGGAGAGATTTCCTCCAAGCTTTGGCGTGTCTGAACATGCCTCAATCAACAATCCCTAACCAAACCACCCGTAACAAAATCCACCTCTGTAAGGCCGGTGAAAGTGATTGGGTTGAACCCCCCGCCAGAAAGAAAAGAATGAAACCCGCATCAAAACATAGATGGACACCTTATTAATGGTATAAATGTGTACTTACAGTTGGAAAGGGGAAAAGCAAAGTCTTTGTATGTATTGTTTGATACTTTCATTACGATGTATATCCATATTTTGACATGTATTACACAATTTTTACAATGTGATTTTTTCTTTTATGATATATTCTTATTCTGTAATGTTTTTTTTCCACATTTTATAATGTAATGATTATATTGGATTATGTCAAATAAAAATGCTTTTGTATTAAAGCGTTTATTTTCTTTAACACGCATGACATTTTTTAAAATCTTTACAAGAACAGACATTCTGTATACATGTTAGGTATTTAACATAGTTATTATTAGGACACAAGGTTTGAACAAACCAGGACACCGTTTTATCATTTTTTCCTAAATCAGTGCCATACAGCATCATAACATTTGTGTAGGGGAGGCCTTTAGCTCTATGAAATAAGAAAAACACATAGTGTTGACCGCAGGTTGTAGTCTGTAGACTTTGCACTTGGCGGCAGTTATAAACCGGTTCATTACAATTGTTTATTAAAAAGTTGTTGATCGTAGCTGGAAAATGAATAAAATCTGGAGGGTTTCCGTAGGAATCAAAAAATTCACCGCAATGATCTTCAGTCAGATAAATAGCCAGCCAGTGCTCTCCGGGCATGGTTTCAGGGTGAGTGTTAATTATAAACATGGCGGGTAAGTTCTTTAGCTTCAATTCAGGTAACTGATCGCAGGCATAGACTCCATGAAACAGCTTCTTAGTGTGGGGGTTACAGTTCATGACAGCCGTGAGCTCTCTGGTGTTCATGTTTAATAATAATCATAGAGCACATTCCTTCTCTGATTCACTTCTATAATATTGTCAAACACGGCGTACACAACCATATTTACAGTACCGGTTAGGGGTTGCTTAAAACCTATTTCCAGTCTCATGTTTCATGTTTTCACCAGCGAGAAATGCTGCCCGCACTCTTCATCGGGGGTTAGGTTGAAGGCGTACAAAGTGTAGCCGTTGATGTATTCAGCGCGGTTTATCAGCAGAGGCTGGTCCTTCAGATAGAACTAGACTGTAATATTCATGGACCGTGCAAACATTTTCAAAATCGGGCTGAAAAGGTTTGGCGAGGACCTGCGTGCCATCAACGTACATAGCTATAAATTCTGCATTATAATGTTTAGAATTAAATTGATTCTTTGTATATGACCCTGTAAATGCGTCATTATCCACCAGCCCAATAATAACATGTTTTGGGAGCTGTCTGAGGAAGAGGTTTTCCTGATTCATAACGCGAGTTCCTGCCGTGATGCTGTGCACTTTCATATAGACTCTTTCAATTGGGTACTTGGCGTTAGTGGTCATTAGAGCCTGAGCGTGGCCTAGTTTAACAGCCGGTGAAATGGACACCTTTTTAACAAACAGCGAGGCTGATAAAATAATGAGTTTATATTTTTATCTTAATATCAACCCTGTTGAGCATCAGTTTCTCTTGAAAAAATATGTCGGAATGAACATGACCAAAAAGCTCTATTGTTTTACTTGCTGTAGAAAATGTTGCTCTTTTTTTCAGACCCACGTTGGTGCCACCTGGATCCTTGACATCCATGGCGGCCGGTGTGTCTTTGTTCAGAGTCTCCTCGCTATAATTAAGTATACACTCCATCAGCGCTCTGTAGGGGTATGTATTACTGCTTTGACTTATCAGTCTATCCCTCAGGGTTACGTCCACTTGCGAGAAGATGGTGGCCACTGGGTAGTTGATAACCCCCACTTTGGCCTCCCTCTCGATAGCCTGTCCTTCTTCAGTCACAATTTTACAAGTGAGTAAAATAAGGGTATTATTCAAATCTAAATAATCTTCACCATTACCGGCTATGAAAAATTCCAGAGGGGCGGATTCTGAAATGGCCTAAAGAGGCGGAATCTCCACATAGATGCTTTTATCGATACTTGTTTGCATGTAAGGGACCATAAACAGATCCAGTTCTGATTTCACACATTCTTTCAACATGTTGTGTACAAAAGCCATGATTAAAATATATATCCCGAACAGGTTCTTGGCTTTCTTTTAGGTTTTCTTTTAACGGTCTTCTTCTTCTTCATTTTCGGCTGCCTACTCTTACGAGTTATGCTATGGTCTGTCGCTGAATAAGTAAGTCTCTGTCTTTTGTTAGCTACCACTCTCCGCCATCCAGGAGGGCGTCGTCTTTTACGAGAGCCTCTGGCCAGGACCATTAGACCCGAACCCTCCTGATTGTCATTGTTGGTAGATCTGGTCATAGCGCTGCTGACCACATCGCTTACGATGTGTTTGGTTGCCGATTTAAAATGCGGTTTCGCTATATCAAAGCCTCTCCTGAGAAGAGGCATAGCCATCCTGAAAAGTCCTCGAAAGAGTCCACCTATTCCGCTCCCATACATCACATTAGCACCAGCGAACCCGGGCAAACCGTTACCAGCCTGCATTTTGTAATAGTTCACATAGTCTTTAGGATCGACATAACCCCTCATGATAGTAATTTTAACCGTGTACACAATGTTTCACAGGTCGAAAATGTAGTTTACTTATAACCTTACCAAAACGGAAGGGTATGTCAATTTTCTGATCCGATTTCACTTTGATCGTAATATTGTCAAAATGAGTCCTGGAGACAGATACATAGTGTGGCTTGTCATAAGTAATTGTGACCACATCGTTGTTTTTACCCTTAATATGTACATTTCTTAAAAGGGGGAAGTAACTATCCCCCACCCTCTGGTGTGAAATGATGTCCATGTAGACATAAAGGGTATAAAATTCTGCGTGGATATCCGCGGGGTATGGAGCTATTATATCCTTAAATTCATCCTTTTTGTTGGCGTAAAACCCTAAAATCCGGCCTAGGTTACCGTCGGTTATAATTCTTATCGTAGGTGCGGCCTCCATGTAAACTTTATTTTTAATCGAACTGTAATGTAATCTGACAGGTTGTTTCACTCCAGAGATCTGTTTGTTCTCTTCTAATAATTTTTCAATATTTTCATTTAGCCGTCTTGTAATATGAATCCACTGTTTTTTAATTCCGACATCAAAAATTGAAAAGACTGAGTCTTCATCGCGTACTACAGCCCAAGTGTGGGGGTACTGTATTTCCGACAACCCCACCTCCCAGGGCCCCCGCAGTTCTATAGGTTTTACAAATTTGACCGTAAAACTAGAAATGGTGTTGTTAGGATAAATGTCGAGGGACGCGTTACTAGGCAGCGTCACATAGAATCCTCCCTCTTCCATCTTCATGACCCATAATGAAAGATCCTCCATGAGCTTTCACTTGTATACCGGCCGTATATCCTGCACCGCACTAGCCAAAACCCAGCTATTGAACTTTTCAGGCCACCCCACCCATTTTACCAGCACATATTTTTTCCTGTTTTCAGTTTTTTTCCCTAAAACCTTTTCTACTCTGAATACTCTATCATTCCCCACTACAATATTTTGTAACTCCTCTTCATAAAAAGTACCTTCTATAGACTCCCCGTCGTAATCTTTTAACCTGTACACCGGCGGGGTTCTAGGCACACGTTCTGTAATGGTGAAATATTCATCCGAAAAAGTTTGCTCATAACCTTTTACAAAAGGTCTCCGTAGATTTGAAACTCTAACAACATCTCCTACTTTGAACTTGTAAATCTGTTTCTATGAGGCTTTAAATGGACCATAGACATTTTTAAAGACCTTAAAAGAATTACTCTACCTCTACAGGTCTCATTTTAATACTTCTATGATAACTGTGGTTGTAAGCGTTTACAAACTCTTGAACTCTATCGAGATACGTCCGAGTATTGTTAGCTGTGAAGTATCTCCACATTTTTGTCTTTATAGTTCTGTTAAATCTCTCCACAATCGAGGCCTTAAGCTCGTTTCCTGTGGTGAAATGATGTATTTTGTGTCTTTTCAAAAGATTCTGGAATTCTCTATTGAGAAACTTTTTACCTTTATCAGACTGTAGTTTTTTAGGACAGCGCCCCTGCAAGAGTATATCTTTAAAGGCCTGCGTAACAACAATGCCGGATTTATTCCTCAACACTCACACCCATGCATATATTGATAATACATCTATACACGTCAACATGAATGTGTGCCCTTTATTATGTTTTGATAAATTTGACATATCCACTAGATCCACCTGCCATTGTGAATCTATGTCTGAAACATACACACGATTTCTTTTAAAGTTATTTCTAGCCGGTTTATGTAGGGTGTAAGCATCTTGCGCAGACAACCACTCGGCCACACTTATCTTATCTGCCTTAATACCCTGCTCTGACAGCCCTCTCCGGAATCCCTTCCGACCCCCCAAACTCCCTACTTTGGCGGGGTTGTAGTACAAATCCTTCATCCTAGGAGCTTGTCGAGACATGCTGTTAGAGCACACAAAAACAATGACCAAAGTATTTAGAAAATGGCTCTTTTATTCATTTTCAGAGTAAAAACCAATTTTTAAGCAATTGAGAAAAGTATAACACATACAGCAATTTTTCCCATTATTTAAACAAAAAGATATCAACTGATTGGTTACTTGCTCTATATCCACTACTACACCGGCTTTTATTTTATAAGTACACACATCGATTACATACATGTATAAAACAATAATATGTGCTATTTTAAAAATAAACAACCATTCATTAAACATGACTTGTAAAAGATTATATAAATGTTGATGAAATGGTCTAACATCATTCCTTGCAACAGCGATCATAGCCACCCAGTTTTCATAACCCTCAGTCTTTTTCACATCATCCATTAAATGCTCCAGGTTTGAAAGTTGAGCATCGTCGACAGTCAAATCTGTAGAGAAAAGGCGCTCGTCGGCCACTTTCTTTTCCAATAGTTTGTACAATAGGGCCCTCAGATTTGTCGCGGTTTGTTGGCGACAAATCCGGTTACAGAAACAATCCAGAACATTCCCCATCTTCAGGTGCTTTCAGTTGCTTTCAGCCTCTGAGTCGGTTTCGTACAGATCAAATTCCTTCTCCTTTACTTTCTTTACGGAAGAAATATTCCTTCAGCTTGCCAGAGGTTTTTCTGCTGCTCTCATTCAACTCGTCGAACAGTTGGTTGAGTTTCTCTCTGATGTACGGCTCCTTTTTCAGCTCCAACAAAATTTCAACCTTAATTTTCTGGACCTGCACGGGACAGACATGCAGATAATGCTAAGATACTGTAATGCTTTGACTAGCGCTGATTTCAACCAAGGTTTGCTCAGTTTTTTGTAAAAATCCTTGAAATAGAGATGGAAATAATATGTTTCTGGTTCAAACAGACAGCTGTGTCTCATCTGGCTAGGATGATTCACTTCACACCCCAGGCAGACTTCTTTCAGGGCTCGATCGATGAGAGCATTCACTATATACACATGGGCATTCTTAATAATTCTACTTACTTCAGCGCGGACCTCTGGTCTAAAACTGTCGCCTTCGTCGGTGTCGGTGGTGTTAGTCGTTACTTCCATTGAACAGCGGGCTGTTTCGTCTTGAGGTAGTGGCGGGTAGCCGCGGTAAGAGCGCTCAGGCTGGTATAAAATGTCCGGATTGTATGACCAAGGGAGGTCCTCGTTCGTAAGAGGGATGTAGAGTCTCGTAACAGACATGCTCTTTTCATCTAAACCAAGAGCAAGGGGTGGCTACTTTTATACAATATTTTTACTACGTCATGTATTACATCACAGTTAGACCGGTGGGGGTGTGGGGGTAATGTCGACAAAGTCATCGTCGATGTCTTTGGCAGCATGCAACCAACCCCTAGCCCGGGTTTTCCTCTCGGGTGTTTTCTCATAGATACAGCTGACCCAGAATCACTTCACATGTATAAAGAGAAAAATATCTATTTTACTAAAGAAATGCTAGGGCTTAAATACAAATCTTTTGGAGTGCTTGAAAAACAGTTGAAGACCCCCCACCCCCTTGTACATTCCTCTGGTGCCCTGTCAACTCCGCCCCCAAATATTTAAATTCTTCAAACCAAACTCTAACGTGATAGGCTATTTCTACTCCGCCCCCAAATATACTAATTCTTCACCAATCCGAGGTTACTAAAGATGTAGACATCTCCTCGCCACCCCCACTAGCTCAAAAAGCTCCAGACCGACATAACCCTTGTCCATTTGAAAGAGGTAACCCCTTTGGCCCTGTTGAAGAGACAGCCTCGTGGATCTCGCTTAAGTAGAAATATCTATGTTATTAAAGAATCAGGAGGGCTTTAATAGAGCTCTTTCGGAGATTCACTCGCGTAGGGAAAAATAGCTATTCTACCAAATAAATCGGGAGGACTTAAATACAACTCTTTTGGAGCTTCACTAGCGTAGGGAAAAATATCTATGTTTTCTAAAGAATCTGAAGGGTATACATAGCACTCTTTTGGAGCTTCACACGTATAGAGAAAAATAGCTATTTTACTAAAGAATCAGTCTGGCTTAAAGACAAATCTTTTGGAGGGTTTGAAAAACAGTTGAAGACCCCCACCACCCTGTACATTCCTTCGGTGCCCTGTCAACTCCACCCATCAATATGGTAATTAGTATGTGACGCGGTACAAGCACCCCCCCCCCCCGAGTTCAACTGTTCAACTCAAGTTCAGGTCAAAGGTCAAATCCCCCCTTAACCCCCCTTAAAGAGTACCCTATATTACTACTCACACAGTATACTGTGCAGTGTTGTCTCTCTGTGGCGTTCAGAGCAGGCTGTTCTCACACGACTGTGTGTGATTGAACAGTGGAGGTACAATTCGCTAGTCTGCTAGAGGAACCTGCTGTACAGCAGCTCTCACCATTAGACTGTGACGCGTTGTCAAGGTTTATCAGGTCGGTCATCTCTTCTATTAATATTCATCATTGAGTCCCCACTTATATGGTACAGACCGACGCTCACACTCCTGTGTCCCCAGTTGGATAGTAACCAATGATATGAGTCCCCTCTTGGATAGCACAGACCGACGCTCACACACCTGAGTGAGAGTAACTGGAGTTATAAGTCAGTGGTTTTACTGCCAACTACTAAATTAAATGTATAATTCTATATTTTTGTTTTGTTTGTGTATGATATGTAATCATTGGTGCTACAACTTATCGGGTCCTTAATTCCCCGTGGAGAAACTGTAAACTTTACAACACAGAGTCCCCAGTTGGATAGTAACCAAGTCCCTTCTTGGATAGCACTGACCGACGCTCACACACCAGTGTCCCAGGATGGGACACCAGTCAGAAGAGAAGGAAAATCACAATCTACATTGATCAATGCTGAATACCAGAACAATGCAAGTCTCTTATTCAGGGATGCTTTAAATCAGCGTTTACTTGTCATGTGCACTTCGCACTTTGTACTGCTCTGTTTTGTAAGACTGCCAAGTGTAGCAAGGTGCATTCAATATATTACATTACATTATTTGTCATTTAGCAGATGCTCTTATCCAGGGCAATTAACATTTGTACATTTTCTGGTGGAGGACCCCCAGACCCCCGCCGTGAATCCCTCATTATGCCTCACCCTCATTTTCCTGGCTACGCCAATGATCCATACATAAATACTCTTTACAGTAGACGTTGTAGTATGATAATGTAAAATAATTGTGTATATGTCAGTTATATATATGTCAATCTACATCATTGATTTTCCACAGTGCCAGCTGTGATAGCATTGCTGATAGTGGCTTGACGCTCCCACAACGTCCGCTACTGTAGTTTGAAAGGAGCCTGTACCATATAGTAGTGATGGGTCGTTCTCAAACGAGTCAGCTCTAAGAGCTGGCTCTTGTAGGTGAACGTTGGGAGCCGGCTCGCATATCAGAAGAGCCAAATCTATTTATAAAAATATTTTAAAATTAACATATGAATAATCCAAAGATTTAAATGAATAGAATTAACTAATTCAAAGAACGAAAAAATAAATTAAATAATACAGACCTAAATGCTCAAGCGCACAAATGCGTTCTGACTTTCTGCTCAGACACGCAGCATCAACCAATGAAAAGATGCGAGAGTCACTCACTCCGGCCCAGGAGAGAGAGCACAGGTGTGAATACAACAGCTGGAAAATGAGGATATGCTGCAATATTCTATTATGTTGTTCAGATTGTATTCGTTTTGAATTGTTAAATTTATATGCATTTGGTTTATATACATTTTAAAGTTTATACTTTATACTTTAAATGGGGTCGTCTTAAAACCTGCCCGTAAGTGCCCGGAGATCAAAGACAATAACTTTCTTTTTATTTAAGTCCAGCTGGTGACAGCAAAACATGACTAATCCAGGAGATGAGCAGACATGATCAAGGACATATCAAGGTGATTTACAATACAAAGCAGTCACATCCCAGCTAACACACAACGTTGCAAATTACATTATGGCAACATTGTGTGTTAGCAGGGATTTACACTGTATTTAAATGTAGTCTTTGATTTCCTTTATATTATAATTGTGGGTTTGTTTTTTCAAAATACTTTGCACTGCTTGTTTGATTGTTTAATCACTTTTTTTCTTACACGAGCCAGGATACTGATTAATAACTGTATTCTGTATTTGCACATTAACTTGCTGCTATTATCTTGACTGGGAAAATAAAACATTATTTTAGTAGATATGTTATATGTTAAGTAATCACGCAGACTTCTCAGCGTGTGTGTGTAATCAATAAACCTCTTATTACCGCAATTCCTTGTGTCCGAGACCATCACAAGACCACCCGTGACATCAATACAAAGACTAATCATAATTCACAGCGTATTAACTTTTAAATATGTCAAGATGCGGCAGGGGCGACTAGAGCAAAGCTCTGTGGTTTCTACCTATTGTCAGCATTTTAACAAATTAATTATTATGATTAAGCTGGATTCCAGATTCGCTCAGCCGGCACAAGGCTGTGCCACCTCAAGAATAAGAACTGAACCCCCCTGGCCACCCCGTTTCACATTGTCTGGAATCGGATTAATTTTAGCAAAGGTGTAGGGATAATAACACATTTATTTATTTCAATTTAGCAAGTAATTTTAAATCCCGTTCTGCCTCACAATATCCCGGGATAGTGGGTCAGGTGGCAGCACTAGAGCAGCGCATCAAAAGGCCTTGATCATGTATGCTCATCTCCTGGATTAATCATGTTTTGCTGTCACCAACTGGACTTAAATTATCTAGTGCCACCGGGCGCCACCGGGCGCCACCGGGCAGGTTTTAGGACGATCGTTTAAGGGTCAGTTTTTAATAGCATTCTTTTTCATAACAAACCAATGCTTTTTAAAATACATTGTGGTTAAGGAGTATGATTTCATTTAATAATCGAATTAGAATTGTTTTAACACCAATCATAGTCAAACTATCGCAAACTGTTTTACTTGAAAAAATACAAAACATTTTTTATTTAAAGAGCCGATTGGGAGCCAAAAGAGACGGCTCTTTTTGGTGAGCTGAGCCGAACGAGCCCGCTCATTGAAAAGAGTCGGAATGCCCATCACTAGCATATAGGCTAACACGGCACATAATTGTCTCCACAGTGAGAGGATGGTGGCGTGCAAATCTATTATTCAATTTATCCTTCAGCAGGTGACACAATAACTCTATGGTGTGTCTATCAAACCCATAACGTCTTGTTAAAAGGTGATCGGAAGGTCTAGAAAGTTCTGATGGATCTGAAAATGTAGGGCTGGCATCGTCTTCGACGCCTTTGAGCATCGATATCTTCCATTATAATTTTAATTGTCATAATAGTCCACTTTCTCTTGAATAGATGGCCATATGGTGTGCATTCAATCCAATTGACTCATGCGTGTGTGATCTGTGATTAATAATGAATGATTGACTGATGCTACATTATTACAGGTTTTGGTATGCTGTTGCGTAAATGTTATATATATAGTGTAATGATCACTGCTTTTCCCGGCTCTCGTCGCAGATCCACCACGCTGTGCAGCAATAATGGAGGAGGCGCAGGTTGCAAACAAAATAAGAACTTTATTGGAACACAGGCTTTTGGCTGGAGCGACTTCACTCACTGAACTTACCCTAAAACAACTATAACTGCAACTCCTTACTGTACTGAACAGAACTGATCTAAAACTAACGCACCGGAACCGGACACCCCTATTTATTAGTTTGCATCCCGTGACTGGCTCCCTCAATCACGGCATGCCCTGTGTTCCCGCGCTGGGCCAACCCCTGATCCCTGGAACTAACTAACCACACAGGAAGTAACATAACACACCCCAAATGACCCCCACCAGTCCCAGATCGCTACTATATATATATATATATATATATATATATATATATACACTCACCTAAAGGATTATTAGGAACACCTGTTCAATTTCTCATTAATGCAATTATCTAACCAACCAATCACATGGCAGTTGCTTCAATGCATTTAGGGGTGTGGTCCTGGTCAAGACAATCTCCTGAACTCCAAACTGAATGTCTGAATGGGAAAGAAAGGTGATTTAAGCAATTTTGAGCGTGGCATGGTTGTTGGTGCCAGATGGGCCGGTCTGAGTATTTCACAATCTGCTCAGTTACTGGGATTTTCACGCACAACCATTTCTAGGGTTTACAAAGAATGGTGTGAAAAGGGAAAAACATCCAGTATGCAGCAGTCCTGTGGGCGAAAATGCCTTGTTGATGCTAGAGGTCAGAGGAGAATGGGCCGACTGATTCAAGCTGATAGAAGAGCAACTTTGACTGAAATAACCACTCGTTACAACCAAGGTATCCAGCAAAGCATTTGTGAAGCCACAACACGTACAACCTTGAGGCGGATGGGCTACAACAGCAGAAGACCCCACCAGGTACAACTCCACTACAAATAGGAAAAAGAGGCTACAATTTGCACAAGCTCACCAAAATTGGACAGTTGAAGACTGGAAAAATGTTGCCTGGTCTGATGAGTCTCGATTTCTGTTGAGACATTCAGATGGTAGAGTCAGAATTTGGCGTAAACAGAATGAGAACATGGATCCATCATGCCTTGTTACCACTGTGCAGGCTGGTGGTGGTGGTGTAATCAGAAATCTGAAGGTTGAGAATAAGAGACACGGAAACATAAGAACATGTGTGAAATTATAGGCAAGAGTTAATATTGATCAGTTTCACAAGCATTCTTATATCGTCATATTGAAATGAGTGTATAAGACAGTAACCTGCTGTGCAGAAAACCCATCTGTTTAACTGTAAATTGACTATGGAAACAGTGCCTTTTACTGTACCGCATACAACTTGCTTTATCACTACTTGAAATAAAATCAATTTTTGTTTTGCGACCATTTACACTTGTTTTTGCTAATAATATATATATATATATATATATATATATATATATATATATATATTTACAAAGCTTGCTCTGCACTCCCTGTTGCACCATGCTCTGGTCAGGCTATACTGGAAAGGAAGGCTCCTCATGTCTGCTGGCACCTGTTTGCTATCCCTTTAATTCAGGTATACATCAATGGGGATGTGGAACTAATAACTGGCAGCAAGGGGGTTGGAAACTGTCCTCCACATGCAGACAGGTGCATTTTGTCAGGCTGCCAGTGCAGCTAATTGGTGATAAACATTACACATGTAAAAGTGTGGATAATGCAATCAAAGCAATAAGCTTGAAATTGTGAATACAAACATAAACAATGCATTTCATTCAATTAAATACAAATACTATTTATTGGCAGATCCCATTACCTAGGCCAACAGTAGTGTTATATGAGTTGGGCCCTTGGACACTTGGGCAGCGTCCCAAATCGCACACTTGCTCCCTACACCCTTCGACAAGTGTACACTTTGCGTGACATTGTGCTGACATCACAGAGTGTGCACTTGAGTGAGGAGGGTGTAGGGTGCAGGGTGAAACTAAAAGCGCTCAATGGGACACACTTCAGCGCCAGCATTCAGCGCCTTTGCCTTTGTCTGAAAAAGTACCTATGCAGTCTTTTCTTGTATTTGTATTTAATTATAATAACAATAATAATAATAATAATAATAATAATAATAATAATAATAATAATAATAATAATAATAATAATAATTTTCAAATACACTGTTCGTTAATATCACCTCCTAGTTCATTTAGAGACTTTGTTCATTTGACTTCCTGTTCATTTAGAGATATCTGCAAATCATTTAGAGATATCTTCAAATAACTTCCTGTTCATTTAGAGATATCTGCAAATCATTTAGAGATATCTTCAAATGACTTCCTGTATGCAGCCCAAGATTATCACTTCCTGTTACTTGTTCATTCATTTCTATGTAATTCATTTCTATGGAAGATAAACCAAAGGAAGTGTACGAGTGCTGCTGTCTGAGGATATAACTATAGAAGCGATCACAGAGGCTTCTTTCAATGGCTATAAATCACTCGCCCGACCAAGGAAAATAAAAATGCAAAGATCAGACTTTAAAAAATGACAACAAACGCAGTGGAGTCCAGAGAAAAGGTTGCACGTTTTTCCGAGGAACTGCAGCAGACAGCACCGAAGAAACAGACACTTCTGAAATACTACTGTAATATATGTACTGTAGGTGTGTGTGTGTGACATTTTCAGATTATGAATCTCAGTAGGCTATTGTTAACTAATGCATACGATTTTGTAAATAGTTTGGTGAAATGAAAGGATGCTGATCTCATAAGATACAGCCAAAATGTTGCAATGGACAAATTGTTTTAATTTATCATTACAGTTATTGTTTTATTAGTAAGTACTTTCTACTGTCTTAGGACTTTAAACTAGAGTTTCCGTTTTATCTGGTATCAATATCGGAATAAATAATAATTGCTGAATAAAGTCCTGTTATCTAGTGACCCCCATACATACAACCCACAGTGATCAAGCCCTCTGAAAACGAGATCGGGTTGATATGCAAGTTACCACAATACTTTACTAATATGAATTCAAATTTGCGGTAAGGTTGATCTGCATGAATTTACCTTGAGGCTGTTTCGTATTATACAGATATAGGTTTATTAAACATGTAAATAGACAACATTTGCAAAGATAGGATAGAGACAAGCAGGGTGGATAATATAAAAAGAGTGAGAGGAGATCTATCCAATACTCAAGTTTTGACTCGAAGCACAAAACATGTAAAATAACAAACAAGTATTATGATTATGGTAGCCGTTCCTACAATTTAGATCCCATACACAACTAGATTTTATATAATTGTGGTTTACCTAATTCTTGACTAGTACACAAAATATACTACCTGTGTGGTTTACTGAGATTCAGTTATGCATACGGTCGAAAGCGGGGAGGGCTGGCAGACTGTCGACTTGAGGACGGTTGCAAAGCTTTCAGGTTTTTGGTGGAGAAGTTCTGGTTCTGGTTCCGTTCAGTCTTCCTGGATTTCGTCTCCTTGTTTTCTTCTCCCAGGTTGTTCCACTCCCAATTGTGACACTCCCCATTGCTGGTTTTAACTTTCTGTTTTTATACATTTTAGACAGAGATTCTAATCTCTTTCATTCCAAGCTTCCGATTGGTCAGGTTTGGGGTAATAAAATTGAAATTCGAATCGAAGCAGTCTTTGCCATTCGTCTCCCTTGATTCCTACAGAATGTATGTTGGGGGTGTGATGGCTTTGAGGAATGTGAAAATGGTTCAAATGTTACCTAGAGTTTCTAACTCTATATATTGTCAAGTTGTAGGTCTATCAGTTACATTTTCAATTCCCTCAAAGCATGACCTTACAGTTGATACCAAACAAGCCAGGTGTTCTTTTTCAGTGATGTTAAATTTTAGTCTTTTTGGAATTCCAGGGGGGCATGTCAGTAGAGGATCAATTAGAATGTGTAAATACTTCTTTTACCAAATGTTAATGTTGCATTGTATGTGAAATATAAGTGGTCCAATGGTTGTTTAACCTAATGCTCTTTCTTTTAAGACCAAACATGGCTTGAGCATGTTTTGGTTCTGAGGTAGAATTACTTAAGTGTCATTAACTTAGTTTTAAGTCACCTTTTTTTGTTTGTTATCAAACTGAGGAAGAAGCTGGGTAACACTTCTGTTAGCAGCATGTAGTTTGTATTTGGGTTTGTTGCCCTGATCTATGGAATATATGAAGTACCTTGAATGTCTGTGTTTCACAAAAGAAATCTTCAATTGGAATGTGATGCTAGTCTCTTTGGTGACAGGGCATGGCAGCCCATTTGTCAGTTTGGGGGGGCCTTCCAGCATGGACATGTTATCTGTTGTACTTTGGTGAGCACAGGCCTGTCGTAAAACACAGAGCTTCAAAGCTGTCTCCTTAAGTCCTTTAACACAAGCCTAAATTTCTCAGTTGGGAAGGTATATGCATTTCAGTAAATATTTGCCAAAATAAGGTTGTATGATTTACAATTTCTTGTGATTTAATGCAGATGTCCTACTAAATGTCCTTCGCTTTCGGGTGAATTGTATAACAGCACTTTTAGACTTGCAGAACCGAAGATAGACATTTGAAAAGGGAAATACATAAATTTGATTCCCCATTGAAGGAGCACACTTTTAAATTATATTAGAAAGCCTCGGCTGCAAAGGGTTAAGATTACTTTCAAATAAAATATAGAACCGAACAATAGCCTATATACACTCACCTAAAGGATTATTAGGAACACCATACTAATACTGTGTTTGACCCCCTTTCGCCTTCAGAACTGCCTTAATTCTACATGGCATTGATTCAACAAGGTGCTGAAAGCATTCTTTAGAAATGTTGGCCCATATTGATAGGATAGCATCTTGCAGTTGATGGAGATTTGTGAGATGCACATCCAGGGCACGAAGCTCCCGTTCCACCACATCCCAAAGATGCTCTATTGGGTTGAGATCTGGTGACTGTGGGGGCCAGTTTAGTACAGTGAACTCATTGTCATGTTCAAGAAACCAATTTGAAATGATTCGACCTTTGTGACATGGTGCATTATCCTGCTGGAAGTAGCCATCAGAGGATGGGTACATGGTGGTCATAAAGGGATGGACATGGTCAGAAACAATGCTCAGGTAGGCCGTGGCATTTAAACGATGCCCAACTGGCACTAAGGGGCCTAAAGTGTGCCAAGAAAACATCCCCCACACCATTACACCACCACCACCAGCCTGCACAGTGGTAACAAGGCATGATGGATCCATGTTCTCATTCTGTTTACGCCAAATTCTGACTCTACCATCTGAATGTCTCAACAGAAATCGAGACTCATCAGACCAGGCAACATTTTTCCAGTCTTCAACTGTCCAATTTTGGTGAGCTTGTGCAAATTGTAGCCTCTTTTTCCTATTTGTAGTGGAGATGAGTGGTACCCGGTGGGGTCTTCTGCTGTTGTAGCCCATCCGCCTCAAGGTTGTACGTGTTGTGGCTTCACAAATGCTTTGCTGCATACCTCGGTTGTAATGAGTGGTTATTTCAGTCAAAGTTGCTCTTCTATCAGCTTGAATCAGTCGGCCCATTCTCCTCTGACCTCTAGCATCAACAAGGCATTTTCGCCCACAGTACTGCCGCATACTGGATGTTTTTCCCTTTTCACACCATTCTTTGTAAACCCTAGAAATGGTTGTGCGTGAAAATCCCAGTAACTGAGCAGATTGTGAAATACTCAGACCGGCCCGTCTGGCACCAACAACCATGCCACGCTCAAAATTGCTTAAATCACCTTTCTTTCCCATTCAGACATTCAGTTTGGAGTTCAGGAGATTGTCTTGACCAGGACCACACCCCTAAATGCATTGAAGCAACTGCCATGTGATTGGTTGGTTAGATAATTGCATTAATGAGAAATTGAACAGGTGTTCCTAATAATCCTTTAGGTGAGTGTACATCAATATTAATAAGTTGTGATTATAAATACATCGCATACACCTGTAAGCAGACCTAATGTCATGCGTAACTGGTTTGTTTGAACAGATTAGTTTAATTCCCCGCATACATTTCATTTATGCCTCCTTTTCGCCTGCATATATGAATGCACTTAGGCCTCCTAAAACCGCAAATGTGAAAAGGGTCTCTAAAATAACTAGGACTAAATTTTAGGTGGCCCAGGGCTGGCCTAATAAGTGTGAACTGGGTCATAGACTGTAGGCTTATACAGTAGTTATCCCCTGGTGAATATGCAGAACATAATGTTTTAAGGAGTGTTAACAGTAGCATTTGGTGTCTAGGCGCAAAATGCAATAGGTTCTAGTATTTATAATTTAACAGAAACCTGTTTTACATTCTGTTAAGAAATATAATCCTGTAAAACGTATTAGGCATTAAAGGACTCTGGAAAATATAAGAAATGCAATATATATATATCTTTTTTCAGTTAAGTATGACATACAAGGTGGCATTCAGTGCAACATTAATGTTTCTAATAGAGGAAGAAAGCAGACTACATGACTACTGATTTTGCAGGTTTAGAACACAGCCAATTAGTCTAGTTCTAATCTAGTCAACTAGTTCTTGCAAGACAACATCTATTTTATATATATATATATATATATATACTGCTTTGTATGAAACTGATACATGAATTAAATGCAAATTACATACACCTCTACTACTGAAGTTCTACGGAATTTAGTTGATTGATACTCATATTCTGCAGTTTATAAGATTCAGTTAATTTACATTCTTACTACTCAGCATTACTTATTCCCCTTAAGATTTCTATAAATAACTCAGTATAATTCACTCCTATACATGCATACACCTCACAGGTTGCAGGAATTCATCATTGGCGGAGAACTGGCTGGACCAGTAAAAAGAGAGGGTGTGTTTAACAGCATTTTTCTTTTCTTATAAATATAGTCTGCATTACAGCTTCAATACAGAAATTCTGCATTATCACAAGTATATTTTGAGAAGATATATCTTTTGGTGCATGCTTTCAAAGGAAATAATGGAATTCACTCAATTAAAGGAGACAGAAAAGTTACTCTACTGCTATCAGTCTAGTAATTCGTCTTGTCCAAAGGAAAATTGGTCTACATTAATTTATGTTACAATGTACATGTTTTTGCTATCTGGTATACTGATCACAGTTTGTGGGAACCTAGTGGTGATAATTTCTATCTCTCACTTTAAGCAGCTCCACACTCCAACCAATCTTCTTGTCCTGTCAATGGCTGTTGCAGACTTTTTACTTGGATTGTTTGTGATGCCGTTCAGCATGGTGAGAACTGTTGAAACATGCTGGTATTTTGGCGATACATTTTGTCTTCTGCACTCAAGTATTGACTTGATTTTGTCTACTGTTTCAGTTTTTCATCTGATATTCATTGCTATTGATCGTTACTATGCTGTGTGTGATCCCTTACTTTACACCAGTAAAATAACAATGCATGTGGCATGGTTCTTTGTTACAATTAGCTGGGTTGCTGCAATAGTGTACATAGACACACTAATATATTTTGAGGGAAATACTGAAGGCATGGAAGGTTTTGATCCCTGTCCGGGGGACTGCATTATTGTCTTTAATGCTGTGTGGGGCACTCTTGATACAATGCTTACATTTTTCTTACCATGTTCTGTAATGCTCTGTCTTTACACAAAGATATTTACCGTGGCAAGAAGGCATTCAAGAGAAATCAGTACAATGGAGGACCAGATGCAATCAATAGAGGGCAAAAAAAGACTTGCTCCTCGCAGTAAAGATAGGAAAGCAACTAAAACATTGTCCATTGTTATTGGAGTGTTTATTCTTTGCTGGTTACCTTACTTTGTTAATAGTGTAATGGATCCCTATGTACATTCTTCAACTCCTCCAATTGTTGTTGATGCTCTGCAGTGGCTGGGATATTTCAATTCTGGCTGCAACCCAATTATCTATGGCTTTTTTTATCCTTGGTTCCAGAAAGCTCTAAACCTCATTCTGACCTGTGAAATATTTAATCCAGAGTCCTCTTTAATCAGTGTATATTCAGGAAGTCACTAATCCAGGGATTTGTAGCCTTGGGCTTTGAAAGTCATGGGGTCTTATGAATGTCAAATGCTAAATTATAACTTATGTTTATCAGGCCTATAATCAGGCCAGACAATTTAAAAGGGATGGTTTTCTTAAGTAAGTATATATTGTGTTCTGTACTTTCTAAAATGTATTCCATCCATCCATTTTTGAAACCACTTATCCTGGTTTATGGTCCCCAGGACAGGACACCAGGCCATCACTGGGCAACACACACATGTACACACACATACCTAAAGGGCAATTTAGAGAAGTCGATTAACCTAACCAGCATGTCTTTGGATGTTGGGAGGAAACCGGAGTGCCCAGAGGAAACTCATGCAGACACAGGGAGAACATGAAAACTCCACACAGGCACCCCGAGCCAGGACTTGAACCCAGGCTCACTGGAGCTGTGAGGCAACAGCGCTAACCAGTGCACTACCATGCCACCCCTTTTTAAAATGTATTTTGCTACTTAATGTAACAATGTTTGTTCATATATTTCAGTCGTGGATTTCAAAACACAAAACATTAAGTTTATTATAATTACAGCCTATGCAAAATTGTGAAATACGGAACATACATTGATTTGCAACAACACTATTTCAGTGAAAGTTAGCATGCAAGTTACTAGCTTTTCTTTAAACTCAGTCATTTGCATGTCTGGATAACAGTATATGCAGGGCCGGCCCTAGCCTTTTGGGGGCCATAGTTGAGATATGATTGTGGTGCCCTGCACTTCGCTGCAAAACATTTTAGTGGTGCCAATCTTTATGGCAGAGAGAGAATGTTTAGGTAAAACTAAAGGACACAAACATTTAAATAGTGCACATCACAGAACATTTATTGCACTTTAACATACACTGTACATGTTGAAGAAATGGATTTAGTAATAAAAACAAATGTAAATAGTGCACTGTGCACATTGAAATAAGAGCAATAACTAATAAACAGTATAATACTAACTACTGAAAATACTATATTGTCCTTGCACTATATTGCACAGTGCATACTAAAAAACTAAGTTAAATAATAAATACAATAAAAAAAAAAGCTGACAACTGGCAAACTAACTACTAGATTTACATTATCATCATTTGAATGGGAACCGGCAGTAGGCTAGATATCAATGTGATGTGACCCTCCACCACTAAACCAGTCACATTACCAACATTACTTAAATCTTATTTAGCTGGATTATTGCTATATGTATACAATTTATGTTAAGATAATTCCTCACAAAGTTATGACATTTTAAAGACCCACTACTTGGAATATACAAAACAGAGAAAATCACTGTTAAAGTTCCCCTGACATTCTTTTGTGGAAATGGGCATGTTTTTGTCAGAAAACTATATCAAATTATGTAAGTAGGCCAACTCTTAACAAAAAGGCCAAGTTTATAGCACTTACACATTATATTTGGTAACTTTTAAAATTGAAACTCAAGATGTTTTAGTGTCCGAAAACACTGAAAACTCAAAATCAGTTATATAGACCCTTTTGACTTTGTGACTTCCTACTGGTTTTGTGGTGAAGGCAGAGCATCACATATTTTCTTTTAACTTTTTCAGATATTTAATGCATCAATTAATTATCACATTACAGTAACATTTAGAACTAGTCAGCAGGTCATTCATTTTGGTATTGCTCCTTAACATTTGGTTGTTTGGCTAGTTATCTGCTTAGATTATATGTTCTGTTGATTTCAAAGCTAACTACTGATTCCGATTGAAAATTAGTTTAAAAAATAGCTAACTTGTTGCATGGATTGAGGATTACACACGAGCATCACTCGACAGAAGAGGTGAAATAAATAATGAATAAAGTCTGTAAAAATACCTTGCACCTCTTGAACTCTTTTCTGCAGCCGACGGGTATGCTCTGTAAAAAGATGCCATCTCAGCAGCACTGCTGTAACCTGCGCCCGATCTGCCCCTCCCCCATTGGTTCAGATTTTTAGGGACGCTTGTGCTACATCAGTCACGCCACTAGCAGTCGGCACCATTTCTTTTACATTTTGTTGTAAAAAAATATGATTTATTGAAAAACAAACAAACCAAAAAATGATATCAGTTATTGAAGAGATTAGTGTTTTTTTTTATACAGAAAGCAAAAAATAAAAATGTCAAAATAACAAATACAGTTTACTTTTGATTAATTGTATTTTATATAAAAATACATGTGTATATATATATATATATATATATATATATATATATATATATATATATATATATATAATGTAAATTAATGTAATTTACTAATGTAAATTAAGTGCATTTAATTTTTAGAAGCAATATGTGATAAAACTTGCCTCTAGCGCTGTGTGTGAGCTCTTTTCCCAGGGTACCACTTTTGCACACGTTCTGCCCTTATGTAATCATATTCTGGAATCCACTGTAATAACTGTTATTCACTATAATAACTGTCACTTTAAACTAAATAAATCAATAAATAAAAAACATTCTTAACCTTCAGAGTACTACAAGGCCGATAATCGGCCCACGCAGGAATGTTGCTAGAGGACCAGAGGACCAATTATAGGACATAAAATTCTGCCCACACATTAGCCCTACAAAAGTTTGTATTGGACTTTGAAGCGCAAGTGTATCAAATTAGCTTGATGCAAAACAGTCAGGCCTGCAAGGTATATACCATTGAAAATTGGAGATGTTCAGCTTTCACATAGATCCTGCCTCTTTTCTTTTACAGTAGGCATACAGTGGGCGGAAAAAGTATTTGATCCCCTGCTGATTTTGTACGGTTGCCCACTGACAAAGAAATGATCAGTCTATAATATTAATGGTTGGTGTATTTTAACAGTGAGAGACAGAATAACAACAAAAAATCCAGAAAAATGCATTTCAAAAAAGTTATAAATTGATTTTCATGTTAATGAGGGAAATAAGTATTTGACCCCTTCGACTTAGTACTTGGTGGCAAAACCCTTTTGGCAATCACAGAGGTCAGACGTTTCTTGTAGTTGGCCACCAGGTTTGCACACATCTCAGGAGGGATTTTGTCCCACTCCTCTTTGCAGATCCTCTCCAAGTCATTAAGTTTTCGAGGTTGACGTTTGGCAACTCGAACCTTCAGCTCCCTCCACAGATTTTCTATGGGATTAAGGTCTGGAGACTGGCTAGGCCACTCCAGGACCTTAATGTGCTTCTTCTTGAGCCACTCCTTTGTTCCCTTGGCTGTGTGTTTTGGGTCATTGTCATGCTGGAATCCCCATCCACGACCCATTTTCAATGCCCTGGCTGAGGGAAGGAGGTTCTCACCCAAGATTTGACGGTACATGGCCCCGTCCATCGTCCCTTTGATGCGGTGCAGTTGTCCTGCCCCCTTAGCACAAAAATGCCCCCAAAGCATGTTTCCACCTCCATGTTTGACGGTGGGGATGGTGTTCTTGGGGTCATTCCTCCTCCTCCAAACACGGCGAGTTGAGTTGATGCCAAAGAGCTTGATTTTGGTCTCATCTGACCACAACACTTTCACACAGTTCTCCTCTGAATCATTCAGATGTTCATTGGCAAACTTCAGACAGGCCTGTACATGTGCTTTCTTGAGCAGGGGGACCTTGCGGGCGCTGCAGGATTTCAGTCCTTCACGGCGTAGTGTATTACCAATTGTTTTCTTGGTGACTATGGGCCCAGCTGCCTCGAGATCATTAACAAGATCCTCCCGTGTAGTTCTGGACTGATTCCTCACTGTTCTAATGATCATTGAAACTCCACGAGGTGAGATCTTGCATGGAGCCCCAGACCGAGGGAGACTGACAGTAATTTTGTGTTTCTTCCATTTGCGAATAATCGCACCAACTGTTGTCACCTTCTCACCAAGCTGCTTGGCGATGGTCTTGTAGCCCATTCCAGCCTTGTGTAGGTCTACAATCCTTGGACAGCTCTTTGGCCTTGGCCATGGTGGAGAGTTTGGAATCTGATTGATTGATTGCTTCTGTGGAGAGGTGTCTTTTATACAGGTAACGAGCTGAGATTAGGAGCACTCCCTTTAAGAGAGTGCCCCTAATCTCAGCTCGTTACCTGTATAAAAGACACCTGGGAGCCAGAAATCTTGCTGATTGATAGGGGATCAAATACTTTTTTCCCTCATTAACATGCAAATCAATTTATAACTTTTTTGAAATGTGTTTTTCTGGATTTGTTTGTTGTTATTCTGTCTCTCACTGTTAAAATACACCTACCATTAAAATTATAGACTGATCATTTCTTTGTCAGTGGGCAAACGTACAAAATCAGCAGGGGATCAAATACTTTTTTTCCCTCACTGTATCCTCACTAGAGCCTTGTAAAAATTGGCTAATGCACCTGGCAGAAAGTTGACCAAGTATACATGGATGCAGTTTTACAATTATGTCTTATATAATATAATCTATATATCTATAGAGCAGACTGCACATTTATCCCCTGGGCTCTGAATGATGGCAAGCGACACAGAAACTGTAAAGCAGATGTGTTTGAGAATGAAACATGCTGGTTGCCAAGAGAATAAGCTTTCAAACCATGTGTGCATTGTAGGAAGTTCTATGCACAGGAGCTGTGTGTAACAATGCCAAATAATGCTTAAGTGGGTGTACCTTTGTAACATTTCAGGTTATACACTGGACTTGAACTGCTTAAATTTAAATAAAAACTGGAAAAATGGGGGTGTTCTTTCAACCGGTAGTGTGTGTATATGTTTATATATATATATATATATATATATATAATGGCTTGTACGGCCCCTCATACATATATATATATATACATATATATATATATATATATATATATATATATATATATATATATACACTCACCTAAAGGATTATTAGGAACACCATACTAATATTGTGTTTGACCCCCTTTCGCCTTCAGAACTGCCTTAATTCTACGTGGCATTGATTCAACAAGGTGCTGAAAGCATTCTTTAGAAATATTGGCACATATTGATAGAATAGCATCTTGCAGTTGATGGAGATTTGTGGGATGCACATCCAGGGCACGAAGCTCCCGTTCCACCACATCCCAAAGATGCTCTATTGGGTTGAGATCTGGTGACTGTGGGGGCCAGTTTAGTACAGTGAACTCATTGTCATGTTCAAGAAACCAATTTGAAATGATTCGACCTTTGTGACATGGTACATTATCCTGCTGGAAGTAGCCATCAGAGGATGGGTACATGGTGGTCATAAAGGGATGGACATGGTCAGAAACAATGCTCAGGTAGGCCGTGGCATTTAAACGATGCCCAATTGGCACTAAGGGGCCTAAAGTGTGCCAAGAAAACATCCCCCACACCATTACACCACCACCACCAGCCTGCACAGTGGTAACAAGGCATGATGGATCCATGTTCTCATTCTGATTACGCCAAATTCTGACTCTACCATCTGAATGTCTCAACAGAAATTCGAGACTCATCAGACCAGGCAACATTTTTCCAGTCGTCAACTGTCCAATTTTGGTGAGCTTGTGCAAATTGTAGCCTCTTTTTCCAATTTGTAGTGGAGATGAGTGGTACCCGGTGGGGTCTTCTGCTGTTGTAGCC
Source organism: Amia ocellicauda (assembly GCF_036373705.1). Taxonomy (NCBI): domain Eukaryota; kingdom Metazoa; phylum Chordata; class Actinopteri; order Amiiformes; family Amiidae; genus Amia; species Amia ocellicauda. The sequence continues at coordinate 23,962,906 of NC_089850.1, forward strand.
CATCCGCCTCAAGGTTGTACGTGTTGTGGCTTCACAAATGCTTTGCTGCATACCTCGGTTGTAACGAGTGGTTATTTCAGTCAAAGTTGCTCTTCTATCAGCTTGAATCAGTCGGCCCATTCTCCTCTGACCTCTAGCATCAACAAGGCATTTTCGCCCGCAGGACTGCCACATACTGGATGTTTTTCCCTTTTCACATCATTCTTTGTAAACCCTAGAAATGATTGTGCGTGAAAATCCCAGTAACTGAGCAGATTGTGAAATACTCAGACCGGCCCGTCTGGCACCAACAACCATGCCACGCTCAGTTTGGAGTTCAGGAGATTGTCTTGACCAGGACCACACCCCTAAATGCATTGAAGCAACTGCCATGTGATTGGTTGGTTAGATAATTGCATTAATGAGAAATTGAACAGGTGTTCCTAATAATCCTTTAAGTGAGTGTATATATACACACACACATATATCATAGATGTCAATTTGAGATATATAGATATATATCTATGTGTATGAGGGGCCGTACAAGCCATTATTAATTCTGGCCCTACATATATACATACTTTCTCCTTTCATATACCTATATTATCACTCACATACATACTTTTGCTGTCATGTACATGCAGTCAATGTATACATGGAATATTATATATAATATATGGATGTAAGAAGAGAATATATGTATGTAAGAGCAGAATGTATGCATGTGTGAGACAGAGTATAGTGGAAACGGAAGGAGAATAGTGGAAATGGAAGGCAGGTCATTTATTGCCCTGTGATTGGCTGAGAAGCTTGTACTGGGTCATGTTCAGGTCACGATCAGCATGGACGGGGGAGATGAGATGCGAGTACAGCAGCAAGCCATTGGGGTGTTAAGAAATATTTGATCATCCCCTGAAACTGTCACATCCTTTTTCTCTTCCCTTGAGCGGCAGGGGACAGGCTCGTCTGCACCTCACATTACTCACAGCATGGCGGAAAGTAGATGAGAGAACTTTTCAGACCCGGCAACTCCCGAGATGCTTCAGCAGGCCAAGCATATGGAGTGAATTCACAGTCAAAATTAGTAAGCACAGAAATACAACTTGCACATGCAAAACTACACTTACGTTTTTTATTTTACACTTACAATTCAATTCTCATCACACATGGCTGACCACATGGCAGCAGAGCCTAAAAAAAGCTTAACGTGGTTTAATGCCAAGACTGACACTTTCCAAACTGTTACACAAAGGATTGGATGTTTAAAGTGTTGTGTTAAGCCAGACATAATTGCACTTAATGTTGAACTCACGTGTTTTACTGTACTTTAGAATGTAACCATTTATATTCAAACTTTATAATTAACTAGACTGGCACCACCCAGGTTGATAGACAATATGTAATGTTCAAATTGATATTAAATGCAAAAGTATCTTGTTAAGCCTTGTTGTAACCAAGTGTGAATTGTGCTTCATATTGAAAGCGTATATGTGGTTCTTGTACCAAGTGAAGCACTTAGATCCTAGCTTTACTAACGACAAGACCCGCACCTGCACGGAGGACCGTAAAGCTGTTGGAGAAAGGACCCAAGTGCAGAGCTAGTGCAATGAGCTGAGAGAAACCAAGGAGAATCCAAAGGTGAGTTCACTGGCAGAGAGAGAGAGAGAGAGAGAGAGAGAGAGAGAGAGAGAGAGAGAGAGAGAGAGAGAGAGAGAACAGGGTTACAGGACACAGCGCTAAGGAGGACAAGGCTTGGTGATGCAAGGAGAGCTGGCAACACTTCACCCAGAGTGAGGGCAGTGAGGGGTTTATAAAGGAGAGCAGAAACTAGGAAGACAAGAGCAGGACCAATGAGAACAAAGGACAGGAACAGAAGTGCACAAGTGTGTGGAGGAATGTTAATTGAAAGAGAGAGAAAAGGAAAGCAGTGAAGGGAGCAGGAAAAGGTGAGGGAACATTGGTGGCCTCTAGTGGGGAAAGAGGGTCAGGGCTAGGGAACTGTGACACTACCACACCTATACAAATGAACAGGCGTTTAACTTAACAGTCAATAACAACTATACGTCAGTCTTGTCATTTATTAAATTTGGATATCAATGGTTAAGTTTTAAGTACAGTAAACCACATTAAGCACAATGCAGCTTGACTACAATACAATAGGGCTTAGAAAAGACAAGACAGTTATGTTTGTTATGTCATTTTAAACATCCAATCTTTTGTGTAACAGTTTGGAAAGTGTCAGTCTTGTCAGTTATAAATGGTATGTAAACGGCTATGTTTTAGTACAGTAAGTCACGTTGAGCATTTTCTACATTAGGTGATATTCACCTTAAGTGAATTATTATATACAGAGCTTAAGGTCATAATCATATTGTTTATGTTAGTAACAACATATCCATCCTTTATTCATAGTAGGACGTGCCTAAGTAATGGTTATGTTTAAAGCACATTAAACCACGTTAAGCTTTTTTAGACTGTCTCTGCTGCCGTGTGGTCAGCCATGTGTGATGAGAATGGAGATCGATAGTGCGGTGACCATCTAGGATGCCTGATCTACGCGTTGTGTTTGAGTCGGTGTGAAAACAGTCAAAAATAGCTGCGATCGTGTAGAGAGAACTCCACACGTGTACACGAGATTGAATGAGCGCAGAATTGAATTGTAAGCGTAAAATAAAAACCGTAAGTATAGTTTTGCACGTACAAGTTGTATTTCTGTGCTTGCTAATTTTGACAGTGAATTCACTCCATACGCTTGGCCTTCTGAAGCATCTCGGGAGTTGCCGGGTCTGAAACGGGTCAGCACCTGTTTGGTATAATTGTTTAATCATACACCTAGACTAATTGGTCCTGTTTTGAAGGCAAAGGGAGGTCACACCAAATATGGATTTGATCAAATTTTACTTCTGTTCAGTCAGTTTGCATTTAGTTAATTGATAAATATAATCTATTAACATGTCTACGGTTCCTCGGACTGTCTCTCGATTCCATTGCCATGCTTGCCACACTGGCGCCAGAAAGAGTTACACACATCTCTCCCTCTTACAACTGAGCGCTCGTGTCAGGATGTCCCTTTGCCAGAGGCTGCTGGGCCTCCTAGCGGCTGCGTCACAGACCCTCCCCCTCAGCCTCTTCCAATTGAGGCCACTGCAGTGGTGGTTCAGGTCTCTCAAGATCGAGCACGCCTCAAGGCGCTCATTTGGTGGCCCTCACAATTTGAACCTCGGTGTGCCCACGGGGCCACACTACCACCAAACAGTCATGATGACAGACGCCTCCAAGCAAGGTTGGGGAGCAGTCTGTGACGGACATGGAGTCTGAGGCAGGTGGAAAGAGCCCGCATGGGCCCTCCATATCAATGTCCTTGGACTGTCTCATTTCCTGCCAGTCCTACGGACATATCCTGGTTCGGACAGACAACACAGCGGTGGTCGCCTAAATCAACAGGCAATGAGGTCTCTGGTTGCACAGTCTGCTTCTGAGGGTACAGCCACGGTTCTGCTCCATCAGAGCAGTTCACCTCCCAGGCTTGTCTAACACGGCGGCGGACCTCCTCTCTTGGGGAGGCCCCCTGGTCTTGGAATGGCGCCTCCACCCGCTTGTGATACAGCGACTGTGGAGCTCACTGCCCACTATGGTTCTCCGTCTGAGACCGCTCAGGAACCCTAGGGATCGACGCTCTAGTCCACACATGGCCGCGCTGTCTCCTTTACACATTCCCAGCGTTTCTCCTTCTCCCAGTGGTCCTGGAGAAGGTCAGGAGAGAACGAGCAACAGTTCTGCTGATAGCCCCATGGTGGCCTCGCAGATTCTGGTTTGCAGACCTGATCAACCCTCCTCCACGGAGAGCCTTGGCAGCTCCCAGTGAGAGCGGACTTGTTGTCCCAGGTGCAGGGCATGCTTTGGCACCCCAATTCAGGCCTCTGGGCCTGGCCCCTGAGCGGGAGCGATTGATTGCCTGGGGTCTGTCAGACACGGTAGTAGCCACTATTCAGTCGGCAAGAGCTCCCTCTATGAGGTTGCATATTCCTACCGCTGGTGGACATTTAGCACCTGGTGACAAGACAGCTGTCAAAACCCAATTCATTGCCCCATTGGGGTCATATTACAATTTCTACAGGAGCTGTTGGACCAGGGCAAGTCCCCGTCCACGCTCAAAGTATATCTGGTGGCCATCTCTGCATGTCATGTCCAGATTGATGGCGAGCCCCCTGGGTCCTATTTCTTGACTGTGCAGTTTCTAAAGGGAGCTTGACAGCTGCAGCCTCCTTGCACTCCTTCACTGCCCACATGGCACCTTGATGTAGTGCTGGACACACTTTTACAAGCCCCATTTGAGCCACTGAAATCAGCTGAGCTGAAGCTGGTGTCACTTAAGACTGCATTTTTGCTGGCAGTCACCTTGAGTTACATGCCCTGTCCGTACACTCGTGTGTCCATTTTGCGGGAGATGGTTCCAGTTGATGGCTTTTCATCTTCCTCCCTTCGCTTCAGAGCAAGAGAGTCGGCTTCACCTGCTCTGCCCTGTGCGGGCGCTCAGGTGCTTTTTGGAACGCACTAAGGACATTCGGCGCTGAGACCAATTATTTGTGTCTTATGGAGCGCAGACACAGGGCGACGTGCTTTCAAAGCAGCACCTCTCGGATTGGATTGTAGACACAATTACCATGGCTTACAAGTCCACTGGGACCCCGGTGCCTGAACAGCTGGTGGCCCATTCAACTCAAGATGTTGCCACATCTTGGGCCTTTTTTCAAGGTGCCCCCTTGACAGACATTTGTGCGACTGCAGCTTGGGCCTCACTGCTTATATTTGCCTGGTTCTATAGGTTGTGTTGCGGTGGTGCATGCGTCTGGCCTGTACCCCACTCTGTATATATATAATATGTGTTAAACAGCAGGACTGTGGCTCCATTCTGAAAATGTGTGGAATGGAACTCACTGCCGCTGTTCCCAGCTGATGGCGCTCGAGTTTTGCTGCCTCGCTGTGTACATAGTTCCTTGGTCAACAGGTCTGTGGCCCGCTCTGTCTGTGTGCCATAGAGCAAGAGTCCACTGCTGCTGCCCTCAGCGGTAAGCACGTGTGCAGGCTCTGGTGTTCTGCTGTGTATATAGTTAATTTGTCATCACAGTAGAGCTAATGTTGCCCTGCATTAGCCGGTCTAACCAGCAGACGTCAACTGCTCCTGTGTTCCATGGGTGGCACATGAGTTCCTGCGCCCCGTGGTGTATATAGTTTGTTTGTATGAAATCTAAGTTGTCAGCACAATGGAGCTCTTCCACTCTGTACTATTCAGTTGAGTAGGATGCTCCTGTGCTGCGCGCTGACAGCATGAAGGTTTTGCTGTCACACAATATGTATATATCGTATATCGTTGTTCAGCTCGGCTACTCTGTTGACTAGTCGTCTAAGTATTATGTTGTGTTTTTCATTGGGTCTGTGATAATGCGTGGAGGCCATACAGGTTGCTTGATTGTCTGCGCCAGATATTGTGCAAGTAGATTTGGCCTCGCTCCTAGCTGCACTAGTAGAGCAGCCGGCCTTGCTATTGTTTGCGGAGGGCATAAGATTTGACATTCTGTAGCCCCGCTTTCTACATGCTGATTCTAGACATTTCCTTGAAAGGGCATGACTGTGGTCCTTGCTCTTGGGCTGCTCAGGTGGAGCCCTACGGGGCCCCTGAGGTTACTGTCTGGAGTTGTGTTGCCGAGGCCCCCTAGCGGTCGGGCAGGCTCCCTTATCAGCTCAATGCCTTCTCCCTTGTGATGGTTTTGTTATACAGTAACCCCTCCCCCTTGGGCAGTGCTTCTGACTTGAAATATAACAATAGGTTGCGAATGCAACCCTGGTTATCTGAAAAAAGGGTTGCAAGGTCACGCAGGAGTCCTAGCATGTACACTTTAAAAGGTTTAATTTTAACACCTACAGTGTTAAATTTGCTAATGATTTTTTGCTGTGTAGTGTTCCTTACACTGGTACAGAGTATATTTTTGACTCTACCTAGTGTCGGGAAAATGCTGTTTCAACACTGAGCACAGTGCTATTAGCACTGCTGTGGTGTTGCTGTTGAACACTCAAAGTGTTTAAAATTAACTCTGAGATGGTGTTAGAATTTCAACACTTTTTTAAAGTGTCAATTTAACACTTTTGTAGTGGTTCCCATATACAGTGTTGGGGTCGTTACTCACAAAAAGTAATATATTAAATTGTACTCTTTACTCATATAACAAGTAACTAAATACTTTACTTATTACTCCCTGGGGAAAGTAATTAATTACTTTACTTTTAGATTACTTTGCATTACACCCCAAACATTGCGGGACCTCACTAAACAATTACTAAGTTACACCAACACAAGCAGTCGAATAATGACAGAAACATACTGTTATCTTTTGTTGTTTTAATAAAGCACCACAGGAAAGTTGTATTGCCACATATCTCTTTAAACATTAGCAGCAAGGCCCAGAATAAGTCCAACTACACATCTCCTTTCTAAAATTAAATATTAAATAAACATTAAATAAATAGTTTCCTTTCAGTCTCGTATTTCTTACCTCACATTTTGTTTTCCTCCAATCATAGTCATGTATCTTACATGGGGTTGCTCTCTGAAGCTGGTATTAAGGTTTAGTAATAACTATATAATGTTTTATATTACTACTAGCATTAGAAATAGCTTGTATGTATATATATATTAGGGCTGGGTATGGCCTACAACCTCACGATGCGATATGTGGCAGTGGCCACGATACAATACCTATTGTGATACACATTGATTTTGAATAATGACCATGTCCTACACAGAATTTACTACAACAGCTGTTCTTTATTATTCTGTATAAAGTGAAGGCAAAGCCTTAAGGATCGCACAATTCAGGCCCACAGAGATCTTAAAAGTAAAATAAAATATTCTGTTTCTAAACCCAGCGTTATTAATAAATGCAAATAAAATATTATTACATTTTTAAATGTTTTCTGTTCTCTCTTATGCTTTTAGTTTTTTGATGCAACAATAATATTCTGGTTTCACTTGACTTTACATGCACTTCTATTTGCTGTAAGAATGTCCACCTGACATATCAGTTATTTTATCAAATAATAATAATAATAATAATAATAATTACATAAAACTGTTTTAACTTAAAAGTGGCCTTGTACTGGCAGCTAAGGCTTAATATGTTTTCAGATTTTTGTGCAGAAACAACAGTTGATCAACATGCTCAGGTTTCAAAGCACTTCTCTGGGCTGTAACTATGTCTCCAGCGGTGGAGAACACCCTCTGAGTTGTTTATTTTAAAGATGTTTACCTAACTTAATTTTCTACATGAAAGTTTTTATTTTTTTAATTGCGTCAGATCCTTACAAAGATGTATTTTTCATCAAAACACGTGCTTCAGTTTTCTTCCGGGCAGGATAGAGCATCAAGACGTGGCTTCTTGCTGCTGAGCACAATGCTTGGGGAAAGAGACTCATAACTCGCTCCACAAGAGAGCGGTAGAAGGTCATTAGGTCAGCTAACAGTTTCCCTGGAATGGCTGATTCTAGTTGGAAAAGTTTGTTGATCCTGTTCAACTCTCCCTCAATTGGCTGCAAAAACTTCAGGTACACAAAGTTGGCTGGGTAAGCGTACATCTGGTAACGAAGCTCTACAGCAAAGTTTATCTCACTGTCTTGGTGATCTGAAAGTGCAGCTTCAACTCATACTGTGATAATACATGATTGACACACTCACTGATTGCAAACCATCTGGAGTCAGAGAGTTGCTATATCTTCTCCAACATTGATGGTGGTGTTTTGGATGCACAAATCTGCAGGGAATGACACACACACACATTTAATGTAGATGATATTTGGATTTCGTGCTTGAAATTTTGTGAGGACAGAATTATTTTTGCTACACATTGTATTGCAGCCATCTGTGGCTAGCCTGATACAGTTGTCAATGGACAAAATTTTGTCATCAATAAACTTGAACAAGGCATTGGCAATTGTTAGTGAATCACAATCTGTAATGTTGATTATTACTCCAAATGTGCTTATGATTTTAGAGAGTTTCTTGCTGTAGTATCTTATCACCATGCAGAGCTGCTTCTTGGTCGTCACATCAGTACTTTCAGCAATAATCAATGAGGAAGACTCATTCCCATTCTCATGTATTCGTTCATCGTGCACTGCAGGCCCTATAACTGCATTTATGAGTTCTGTGAATATCCCAAGTGATCTACTGTTGCAATGCTGGAGTGGCATGCAATATGTGCAACCATCTGTAACTCTGATGTTTTAACTCTGTTATTTCCTCTTACAAATGAAGTGCCTGCTGAGTCAAACAATGTCCTTGCATTGGAATATGGAGTAGCATTTTTCTTGTGTTTTTCTGTCTGTGCATACAAAATAAGATCTGCGTGATGGGCTCATATTTCGGATTTGCAATATTTACAGTATGCTTTTCTTTCATCTGTTGGGATACTCTTAATCCATTCCATTATGCCATGTTCTCTTTCCCAGTCTTTGCAATATTTTCTTCCATATTTTGCCCCTTTACCTGACTCATGTTTAGCCCAGCAAGCTAGTTTATTGTAAAATCAGTTCATCTCCTTCCTCAGCTCCGCTTTTGCTGCTCGCACTCTCTCAATCTCTGACTTCAACTTTTTGGCTAATGTTGCTTGACTTGTTAGCTAGCGAGTCAGCTAGAGAAACCAAAGTTCAAAACTTTTTGTCCTTCCCTTTTTCTAAAAAAGAAATTGATGATTACTTACTCTGTTTTTCTTTCTGGCTGTATTGGTGAGAATAAAACATCTAAAATGTCCTAACTAATGATGCAAAGTATGTAGCTAGCTAACTAGTGCTGCCTGCTAGTTGTTCCCTCAAACCTTAACACGTCACTCATCATGATGTGCGCGTAGTGCGTGTTCAGGGGGTTGTTCTCTGTTGCCTGCTACGCTCCTACTACAGTCGCACTGCCGATGCATGCAGCGCTCTGTTCACATACACACACACCCACCCACACTCTCCCCATCCATGGTGTTTCCCTCTCTTCCAGCGCAGGCCACCACGGACCAGAAATGCGCCACCTGTGACCAATACATTTTCATTCGCAACACTGTTTTCAAAGTAGCCCAGTTTGGCTAGAAAACCATGGATATGGCAACACTGCTTCTTACTATAGAAGATCTTTGACTGACATGAGTGTACACCAATCCCGTTGTTAGAAAATCCTGGCAAATCCAGTCAGAGAGTGGCCTCTACTCCCCCTTAGATATTACAATATTGGATTTGGATCATTTAAGTGATGATTGGAGTGATGATGTGTGTGCGAGAGACAGTGAGACTGCCCAGTTAATAACTGTCATTCTCAGCATGTAACAGGCAAGAAAATAAATAAATAAATAACTCAAAATAGGCCAGTGGCCCCCGCAGTTCTAAACAGACCCGCCCACCGGGGATTCTCCCGCACTTCCCGATTGCCAGTCCACCCCTGCATCCAACTCTCAATGCTTCACAGTTGGCCAGCCTTCCTTCTCAAAATAAGCTTAATTTTGTGGTCACAAATATGCTGCTGGTCTGCTTGTATAAAAATAAGCAGCTTGATTTCAGCAAAATACATCTGAAATACTCAAATATATATATATATATAGAGAGAGAGAGAGAGAGAGAGAGAGAGAGAGCAAGAGAGAGAGAGAGCAAGAGAGAGAGTAATATTTGTACGTTGGAATATTTATAATCTTACATTTCTTTACTTTTTAATTTATTTGCATCAAAAAGTACTGAGTGTACAACTGTAATATTATTTCCAAGTACATTTGTTGTGGTACATCATCAAGAGTCTGAATACATTTCAGGCCTACTGCAGCATGTACACTGTTAATATAATGTATTATCTCAGGCTTATATAAATTAATATTTATATAAAACATAAACTGTGTAGGGCTCTGGATGTGTATGGGAGAGGTGCAAGTAATACAATACCTTAACCATCACCCCTGCACCTAGGTCTTTTGGGTAGGTAGTAACATTAGACATATAAACAGGATATTGACTGTTAATATCCTGCACAACAGACATTTTATTCCTGCTCTGGGTAGCATAACTCATTTAAATATGAGAAAGAGGTTGACCCTGCCCTTAAAGAAGTGCATATAAACCCAGCCATGGTTTATTTTTAATTTACAATATGAAGGCTAATCATGTTTTTTTGTGGCGCTCAGTATGCTTGCTGGAACTCTGTGCACTGTTTAACACTTGGCTCCAGAGAGAGAAGGAGCCAATGTATGACAGTACTGCCATTTTAGATTGAGATTATGTTTTTTGTAATAAGTAAGAATTACCAGTTTTACCACTGAACTGCCACATATTAAAGATACATTAGTGGCGTTCTGGAAAATATAGCCTTAGCCATTGTATTTCTAGCCTTCTTTGGCCAAGTAAATTTCTCTAACAGATTTTTATTTTATTTTTGCTAACCAGTGTAATGAAGTAAACACCCTTTAACATGGGATCCCAGCTGTCTGTTGTTTTGCTAATTGTGCTATTTATGTGTATTGTTTATTTTTGCCAATCATAACACCCCTGTTATGTCAACAACAGTCAGAAATATATGCAATACATGCATGCAAAGAGAACTGCTTAAGGTTTCATTTTAAAACACTGAATAGCATGTAGTTTGTATCTGGTGTCAGGCCAAAGACTCTGTTTATGTTTATTTGTCTTGTATTGTACTATGCTCCTGGGCTTCACTGTACTACACAAAGAATACTTTGCAGTAGCTGTAAATGTTATCATTCAATATAAAGACAATGCTAATCTCATATGAGATTGATTATAGGATTAAAATATAAGTATAACATGCTAGATTTTTAAAAACATTCTGCCCCAATAAGAAAATGTCTTCTTTAGCAAAGATTATTATTATTATTATTATTATTATTATTATAACCTTTGCAGGTTGCTTTGGATATAGGTATCAGAAAAAGACAAAACAAGGAAGCTGTCATTATTATTATTATTATTATTATTATTATTATTATTAGTAGTAGTAGTAGTAGTAGTAGTAGTAGTAGTAGTAGTAGTAGTAGTAGCAATATTATTATTAATAATAATAATAACATGTACATCTTTAAAGTAAGAACATTTGATAATAAATCTTCAGTTAAGGTTTTCCGAACATCATGTAATGTTTTCCAACACAACTTCATCAACAAATGTTTTAGGGATTTAGGGCAGGATTAAATCAAAAATGTTGGTGCTGCGAGTCGCTCGCAGAAACATTAGCAGCATGTCTGTGAATGGAAATCACGCTGCTAAACTATCGTGGTATTAAATCTAACCAGATTTGCTCGTAGCTCTTTTCTTGCACAACGCGAGAGGATAAAACACAACTTTCACACAGACTCTACTACAAAAGTAGAATGGTGCGCTCCATAGGCGTTGCCTAATATTTTATGGCTTGTGACGTAACCTGATTACTTATTCCTACATCATATCCGGAAGGAAGTGTACACCCATATCGCCCTCAACCCCCACGACCCCCCTCTCCTTCTCCTCCTTCTCTCATCCCTAGCCCCCACTCCCTCCACACACGCTGATTAGTTCTGCAGGCCTTTGTTCTTGCCGGAGAGTGTGAATGGTCAGAGTGTGAAGGTGTCAGGTCAGGTACAGTGGGGGAAAAAAGTATTTGATCCCCTGCTGATTTTGTACGTTTGCCCACTGACAAAGAAATAATCAGTCTATAATTTTAATGGTAGGTGTATTTTAACAGTGAGAGACAGAATAACAACAAAAAAATCCAAAAAAATGCATTTCAAAAAAGTTATAAATTGATTTGCATGTTAATGAGGGAAATATGTATTTGACCCCTTCGACTTAGTACATGGTGGCAAAACCCTTGTTGGCAAATCACAGAGGTCAGACGTTTCTTGTAGTTGGCCACCAGGTTTGCACACATCTCAGGAGGGATTTTGTCCCACTCCTCTTTGCAGATCCTCTCCAAGTCATTAAGGTTTTGAGGCTGACGTTTGGCAACTCGAACCTTCAGCTCCCTCCACAGATTTTCTATGGGATTAAGGTGTGGAGACTGGCTAGGCCACTCCAGGACCTTAATGTGCTTCTTCTTGAGCCACTCCTTTGTTGCCTTGGCTGTGTGTTTTGGGTCATTGTCATGCTGGAATACCCATCCATGACCCATTTTCAATGCCCTGGCTGAGGGAAGGAGGTTCTCACCCAAGATTTGACGGTACATTGCCCCGTCCATCGTCCCTTTGATGTGGTGCAGTTGTCCTGTCCCCTTAGCAGAAAAACACCCCCAAAGCATAATGTTTCCACCTCCATGTTTGACGGTGGGGATGGTGTTCTTGGGGTCATTCCTCCTCCTCCAAACACAACGAGTTGAGATGATGCCAAAGAGCTTGATTTTGGTCTCATCTGACCACAACACTTTCACCCATTTCTCCTCTGAATCATTCAGATGTTGGAAAACTTCAGACGGGCCTGTACATGTGCTTTCTTGAGCAGGGGGACCTTGCAGGTGCTGCAGGATTTCAGTCCTTCACGGCGTAGTGTGTTTCCAATTGTTTTCTTGGTGACTGTGGTCCCAGCTGCCTTGAGATCATTAACAAGATCCTCCCGTGTAGTTCTGGGCTGATTCCTCACCGTTCTCATGATCATTGAAACTCCATGAGGTGAGATCTTGCATGGAGCCCCAGACCGAGGGAGACTGACAGTTATTTTGTGTTTCTTCCATTTGCGAATAATCGCACCAACTGTTGTCACCTTCTCACCAAGCTGTTTGGCGATGGTCTTGTAGCCCATTCCAGCCTTGTGTAGGTCTACAATCCTTGGACAGCTCTTTGGCCTTGGCCATGGTGGAGAGTTTGGAATCTGATTGATTGATTGCTTCTGTGGAGAGGTGTCTTTTATACAGGTAACGAGCTGAGATTAGGAGCACTCCCTTTAAGAGAGTGCCCCTAATCTCAGCTCGTTACCTGTATAAAAGACACCTGGGAGCCAGAAATCTTGCTGATTGATAGGGGATCAAATACTTTTTTCCCTCATTAACATGCAAATCAATTTATAACTTTTTTGAAATGTGTTTTTCTGGATTTGTTTGTTGTTATTCTGTCTCTCACTGTTAAAATACACCTACCATTAAAATTATAGACTGATCATTTCTTTGTCAGTGGGCAAACGTACAAAATCAGCAGGGGATCAAATACTTTTTTCCCTCACTGTAGCTTCTGACCCCCCTCACCCATCATCCCAGAAGTGTACACCTATTTCGCCCGCTACCCCCACGAACCCCTCCTCTCCTTCTCTCCCTCCTCCCTATCACCAAGCTGGTTAGATGCTGCCCCGAAACCCTCCCCGGAAAATCTCCTCTCTATTTAAGATTCTGCGCTACTTTTAGACAGCACAGCCTTATCTCTCAGCGCTTGAAACAATCCTACCTCTTCAAAATGTCCAACAACGTCAACGAGAAACCCTGTGAGAAGAAAACCCGTGCTAGGGTTCCTTCACTCACCAATTTGAAGATTGAGCGGTCCTGGCAACTGACCGGTGGTGAGTGACGAGTTTACCGCTTTAAAAGGGATCTGGGTTATGTCGGAGCTTTTTCGCTTTGGAGGAGAAGGATGCTACGTCGGAACCTTTTTTGAGAAAGTAATTGAATACTCATATGAATACTCATATCATATACTTGAATACTCAATACTCTGGCTGAATGTGACGGTCTGGAGAGATGTTGGACATGTAGATAAGGCACTAGAAGCGTGGCAAGAGGGTCCAAGAGACCGCAAAATGGGCCCTCCGAGACAGGGCTTTGAAAGTTGCGAATGGGAAAGCTTTCTGTGTTCCGGAAGAGTTGTTAGGAGTCTAACTATGACTGATGACAGCAAGTTGTTGTTTAGGCAGACCGTTACTACAAACCCTATTGACGGTGTTGAGGCGGAGCAAGAAAGATGTCATAACCAATATAAATGCAGGTTTTCATACCTTGATCAAATTTGCGGAACTGGACTCTGTTAAAATGAGACTATGTTGGATTATGGATTATATTTCCCCCTTGAAGGACGGTGACGACGCTGAAACAGATGGTTTGTGGGGGTTTGGAGGGGGGGCCGGAGCCACAGGGGCCACTCTCTTCTAAGAGGGCGGGCTGTCGTCACGTAGTGAAGAGACAGTATAAAAAGTGCAACACCCCGATCATGGTTTAAAGAGAATGTCTTACCCGAAAGTGATGGATGTCACCAGGCTCTACAACCCTCTTCAATCCCAGGATCTACCCTGGTTCTATTCACCTGATTTTGTATACACGCCTGAAACCTCTGACGGCGGAGACCTCAACCCCCGATTCCGCAGGACGAAACAGGATGCTTTGCGATGGATGTCGAAGCTAGTCTCTGGAATGTACAGGCTCAGGAGATCCTGGACGGATCCGCTTTTGCTGCACTGTCTATCGCTGACTCGTCTCAGGATGGGGGCGTTCCAGTGGTTGTAGAAACAACCCACAACCCACCGAGCGACCCAATGAGCAGCGAACTGCCCCAGGGATGTGATGAAGAAGATGGATTTATGCCCGGTGTGCGGGTCGAAGTAAGCAGATTTGTTAAAAGCAGCCTGGTGTATATTCTGCCGGCTCTCATCGACCGATCCCTGAAAGCAGTCTGTCTGGGTTGTGAAGTGAATCACCCCAGCCAGTTGAGGCACAGCTGTCTGTTTGAACCAGATGCCTATTATTTCCGTTTCTATTTTGATGTGTTTTACAGAAGACTGAACAAACCGTGGCTGAAACCGACACTAATCAAGGCGCTATCTTACTCCTACCTGCGTGCCACCCCCGGGCAAGTCCATAAAATCATAGATGAGATTTTGCTGGAGCTGGAAAATTAGCTGTATATAAAAGAGAAAATTGAACAGCTGTTCAACGACCTGGATGAGCCAAGTAGAAAAACCGCCGGCAAGCTAAAAGAGTATTTCTTCCATACAGAAGTTAAAGCTGAGACCGGCTGCAAAGAATTCGAGATCTACGCCACCGATTCAGACTCTGACCTGAACTGAAGGACCTTAAAGATGGGAAATGTTCTGGACTGCTTCTGCAACTGGCTCTGCCATCAATGCTCGGTGGATAGCCTGAGAGCTCTATTACACCATGTGCTTGACTAAAAGGTTGCCAACGCGAGCCTTTTCTCTACAGATTTAACCGTCGATGAGGACCAACTTTCAAACCTGGAAAAGTTAATGGCCGCCATAACAGAGACTGGGGGGTACGAAAACTGGAGTGAGATGATCGAGGGGGCCCAGAATGATGTTAGTCCTTTTCATCATCATTTGTATGAACTTTTACTGATCATGTTTAACAAACCGTTGTTTACTTTTAAAATAGCCCATATTGTTGTTTTATTTGTGTATGTAACTGATGTCTGTGCCTACAGATAAAAATAAAGAATCATGTCGTTGTCGATACAGAACAAGTAACCAATCATCTGATTTATTTTTGTTTGGACCATAGAAAAAATTGTTGTGTATGTTATACTTTTCTCAATTGTCTAAAAAGGGGTGTTGATGAAGGATCTGTACTACAATCCGGCCAAGGCCGGTGGTTTGGCTGGTAAGAAGGGTTTTCAAAGAGGACTCACGGAGTCCGGTGTTAAGGCTAATGACGAGGTTGTTTCAGATTGGCTAAGGGAGCAAGATGCCTATACCTTACATAAACCTCTCAGAATTAACTTTAAAAGAAACCGTGTCTATGTGACCGATATAGATCCACAATGGCAAATGGATCTAGTCGATATGTCAAATTTATCAAAACATAAAAACAGTTACAAATTTATGTTGATGTGTATCGACGTGTTATCGAAATATGCATGGATCCATGTTCTGCATAATAAAACAGGTCTTGTGGTGACAAAAGCTTTTGAGGATATATTGGGACAGGGTCAGTGTCCTAAAAAACTGCAGACGGATAAAGGAAAAGAGTTTCTCAACAGACAATTTCAGAATCTGTTGAAGAGATACATCATCATTACACTGGTAATGAGCTTAAGGCCTCTGTGGTGGAGAGGTTTAACTGCACCATAAGGACCAAAATGTGGAGATATTTTACAGCTGTCAACACGTTCAAGTATCTTGATAAAGTTCAGGATTTTATCGATGCTTACAACCGAGGGTATTACACAAGCATCCCGGCCGACAGCAAGGGTGGTTTTTACACTCTTTACATCTATATGGATACCATTGCACACCAGAGGGTCGGGATAGTTACGTGCCTCTTTTGAGAAATGTACTTATTAAAGGTAAAAGCAATGACATGACCACAATTACTTATGACAAGCCACACTACGTACCAGTCTCAAAGAACCACTTTGACAACATCACGATTTAAGTCAAATCGGATCAGAATATCAACGTGCAATTCTGTTTCAGTAAAGTTATAGTCAAACTACATTTTTGACACATGAAACAGTGTGTACATTATTAAAATGGCCACCTTCAGGGGATATGTTGATCGTAGCACCTATGTGGATTATTACAAAATGCAAGCCGGGAATGGCTTGCCCGGTTTTGTAGGAGCCCCCACTATTTATGGGGCCAGTCTAGTCGGCCTCTTTTGTGGTCTTTTTAGAATGGCCGTACCCCTGCTCAAGAGAGGCTTTGCTGTAGCCAGACCCCACTTGAAATCAGAGGCTAAAAATATCGTTAGTGATCGGCTAGCCATGAGCATCAGGAGGGTTCGGGTCTCATGGTGATGGCGAGGAGCGGGGGTAAAAGAAGAAGCAGCAGGCATCTGCCTGGGCGGCAAAGACCCCCTGCTAACAAAAAACGAAGACTCGCTCATTCTCCAACATACCTCAGAGACACTCGGAGAAGGAAGCATCAGAAGAAAAACCTGCAAAAAGAAAGTCTCAATGAAAGACAAATAGAGCCTCAGGATACATCTTTTAAACGTCTTTCGGAAGAATGCATAAATCAGTACTGAATCTGTTTACAGTGCCATACATCCAAACAAGTGTAGATAAAAGCATCTATGTAGAGTTTCGCCTCTTTCCGCAATTTCAGACACGGCCCCTCTGGAGTTTTTCATAGCAGGCCAGCATTGGGGTCATCAATTACCCGGTGGCCACCATGTTTTCGCAGGTGGATGTGACCCTGGGGGATCGACTCATTAGTCAAAGCAGCAATACCTACCCCTATAGACCCATGATGGAGTGTATCCTTAATTATAGCGAAGGAGACCCTAAGCAAACAGTTCAGCCCTGTTCTTCAAAGACACCCCGGAAGCCATGGACGCCCTGGATCCAGGGGGAAGCAATGAGGGCTTGCAAAAATGAGAAGCCTTTTCAACAGAAGGCCGGACCTTTGATCTAATGGGGCATATTCATGCAGACATATTTTTTCAAGAAAAACTCATGCTCAATGGGGTAGACATTAAAATTAAAATGATCCGTAGTAAAAATGCTTGCTGTCTGATTACCCCCGCTTCTGAAAAATATAAACCGACCATATTATCGGCCTTGCTGTTTGTGAAAAAGTGTGCGTCTCACTGGCAGTTAAATTAGGACATGCACAGGCATTAATGACGGCTAACGCCAAGTACCCCATTGAAAGAGTCTATATGAAAGTCCATAGTATCCCTGCGGGGACGCATGTGATGAACCAAGAAAATCTTTTTCTAGGTCAGCTCCCAAAACAGGTTATTATCGGTCTAGTGGATAATGATGCCTTTACCGGTGTTTACAACAAGAACCCCTTTAACTTTAAACATTATAACGTGCAATTTATAGCGTTGTACATCGATGGAGTGCAGGTGCCTTCCAAACCTTTTCAACGTGACTTTGAAAATGGCAACGCTGTTTGGGAATATTACAGTCTAGTATTGGCTATGGGTCGACATCTCAAGGATCAACCTCTGATGATCAATCGCCAGGAATACTGCAGTGGTTACACCCTGTGGAAGGAAAGTTAGAAATTCTCTCTCATACCTGTTTTACTCTCTTGTATACTTAAGAAAGGTAAGGTTAAGCCAGAAGGACAGGCCAGAAGGTAGCTTGATTTCTGTTTGTTATTTACGATGAGAATCTTGGAGACAATGTCAAACGGTATGATTGAAGTGCCTGCTCCCTAATCCATGTGTTGACCTATGGACTCTGTCCTATAATGATATATATTATGCTTAGCTAAATCTCTAAGATAATATAGTAATGACTTTGTGATTGTAACCAGATCTTTATTTTTTGTGTATAAAAGCCTCTGACTTTTAAAATTAAGGCAGAGCGACTTTGGGATCTTCTTGATTCACTGTTCCTCTCCACGCTGCGTGTATTAAAGGCATTGCAACTAACGCTCCAACCTGATTGAAGATGATTGTTCTTCCACACCCCCAACGAAGGGTGTGGACAACATTTTTCGCTGGTGAAAATGGGCAACATGCGTCTGGAGATGCGTTTTAAGCAGCCTCTACCCCGCACTGTAAATATGATCGTGTACGCTGTGTTTGACAACATTATTGAGGTGAACCAGAGAAGAAACATTCTGTATGATTATTATTAAAATGAACACCAGAGAGCTCAATCACATCATGAACGCTACATCCTGCACCTGGAAACTGTTTCAAGGAGTCTACGCCTGTAACCAGCTGCCTAAATTTAAGATCAAGAATTTACCATCAATGTACATAATCAACACTCACCCTAAAAATATGCCTGGAGAACATTGGTTGGCTATTTATTTTTTGATTCCTACAGAAACTCCCCGGATTTCAGACCTTTGCCCCAGAGGATCAATAACTTTCTGCTCAACAACTGTTGAGAAACCATTTACAGCGGTTGCCAAGTACAAAGTCTGCAGACCTTCACTTGCGGCCAACACTGTGTGTTTTTCTTATATCATAGAGCTAAAGGCCGGACATACCCTAATCTTATGGCCCGGTACAGTGATGATTTAGAACAAAATGATAAAAAAGTGTCCGAGTTTGTCAGGATACTGTGCACTGACCCTTATAACACTGTTACTTATGGTCCTAACCAACCTTGTATACAGACTAGCTGTTCTTGCGAGGATTTAAAAAGATGTAAACAGACTTTGAATCAAATAATTTGTTTTTATTTAACACAATTCTTATACAAAGCATGGAATATGTTATAAATAACAACTGTACAACATTTGAAAAGTAACAAATAAATAATTTAATTTGGTTGTCAGTTCATCATTTACAGGGTTACAAATAAAAATGAGATTAGTAAGCTTCCCAGCGGCTTCTAGATCCGGAGGACATTCGCTTAGCACTGGCCAATTAATGAGAGGCTGGAGTTTTAGCGTTCCAATCGGCCTCCCCCTCTTTACACAGATGGATTTTTTGTCACGTTTCCTGGTTAGGAACTGTTGATTGGGGCATGTTCAGACAGGCCATTGCCTGTAGGAAATCATTCCAGCCTACAGGTCGGCGACTAGCCTTATTAGTGCTAGTGACGGTCTTCAACAAATCAAATGTACAAACCTTTGATCAAAACCAAATTCACCCTGTTCATTCCAAGCTGTTACCCACAGTTTCTGAACCATTTTGTGTAGGATATATTCAGCATGTCTTTTATTTCTGGAAGGCATGTTTCTCAAAACATCTGTTACAACATCACCCTCTGCAGAGGAGGTTGCATCCTCCTCCGCAATCATCTGGGCCTTAGCACCACCCCCATTTTCTTGAGAGGCCATGGTTAAAGTTAAGGTGTTCTTTTTTCCCCCTGCCTAACCAGACAGAGCTGTAACGTGGCGCTATACAACTGGGCTTTGGAATGCTGATTTAAGTCGGCCCTGGCCAATATAGATTTCATTTCAGAGTCCAGGTTATTTGTCTAATGGGTTCTGGACCGACAACATTTTTTCTCAGTTTCTCAAGCTGTTCCAAGGTGAAAAAGATGTAGTATTAAATGTATTTAAAATATACTTGAAATGCAAGTAGTATGTTTATAATACATTTGTATTCCCAACATGCTTATTTTAAGTTCATTAAAAATATATTGAATTGAATTTTAATATATTTCTAAAAAGTATACTAGAAGTACTTTGGTAATAAATATATGCTTAGTTACACTTTTAGGAAATATGCTAAACACAAGCATACTTTTACTGAAGTTTTAGTGTTTTTACAGAAAAACAAATACTTATTTTACTCTTACTTAAAGTATATTTTATGTTTACTTTGTGTAAGAACATAGAAAAATGATTCAGCTTCAGTAGTGGGTTGAAAGTATGTGTACCTTATAACCATGTGTAGTCCTACTGCAATATGTTTTAAATATTTATGTAATGAACATGCTTCAGCCTGCTTTTCAAAGATATTTTGGAAAACATTTGTAGCATTTTAATATATTTTATAAATCACATTAATAAATACATTGTAGAAATATGCAAGTGCATTCTTACAATGTTTTATAAACTTTTCAAATCATTGTACTTTAAATTCAAGTAGTGTTTACAGTACTATTAACATACTTACTTGAAATGAATTAAATACTCACTCACGGCAGTTTCAGTACCAGTACTTGCACAGATCAATATAAAAGATCAGGTACACATACAACAAAAACAAAAACTAAAAAATCTTAAATCTTACTATTTAGTAAGTAATATATACAAAGCCCCACACATGAATGGCCAAAAGAAAACTTTTTATAAAACATTTTACATATGCAATTAACTAATTCAAGTCTTTCATTAATATAACTGCAATCATTTCAGTCCCTTTCAATATTATTTGGCAGAGCTATCACATACATTTTGTCTTTCAACTCAATCATTACACATTTTCATTTCAAAGACTGTGTATGCACTGCATAAATAGTGTTTGACTCTTTCACCTCATGAATAAACTTGGAAAACATTTTAAGGTCAGAATCCTTACAAAGCTGTCTTCCAGACCTGCAAAGCTCCTTAACCAAAACACAACTCATTTGTGTATTACAACCTTCAGGGTTAAATGCCACAATGCTCAAAATCTTGCATAATGTGCCATCAGCTAACTCTACAACAGAGTTGTTTATTTTTTGAAGCCTTGTGTTAGTTTCTGTGTGATAAAGTACACTGTTGATAAGAAAACGATCATAATAGAGGCCTTGCTGTAGCCTGACACCAAAAAGATCCTCAATAGCAAGCATGTGGCGTACTGGAATGGTCACTGGATGAGGATTACCAAAAACCCTAACCTTCTCTGACAGTTGTGCTGATTTAGCCGTCTCTTGCTTGCTGTTCTGCATATCATAGAACAGTTTTTTGACTGTGTCTTTGGCATTCTTCATGTACTTGTCAGCCTTGATTGTGAGGTCTCTCCATTTGAGGAATCTCTTGACTATCTGTTGTTGGACATGTGTGGTTCCATTAAAGAACCTCAAGAGCGTGCCATTAAAAGACTCAAAAGAAAAGGTTGATGTAGCCCACAGAGGTCCCCAGTTTCTCACACTCGCAGAAATGTGTGTCATCAAGTGCACGTTAAATGCCATATTTTCCTTGCCATACAACTTCTCAAATTGCATTACAAATTTCTCTGCACTATCAGTATCAACCATTTGTATCTTTTCCTGAAGCAGAGAATAAATACAAAAAACAGGAAGGAAAAGATGGTTCCAGTATTTCTTTGAAAGAATGCCACAAAGCATAGAACAGAAGAAAAGATCTCCATTCAGAATATTTCCGTTCTTTTACAGAACGTGGAACTCTAGTTAACTCTACTGGTGGCTGGATTGCTAGTAACTGCTTATCAATGACATCGGATTTTGTACCAATATACCATGGTTTGTCATGGTTATTGGAATCCAGCCATAATGTAATTAATTGCCGTGTTACTCCTAGGCAAACACTGTGCTGGTATTCAGGTACAAACCCATTAACCATCTGAAAGTTTGCTAGCTTCATTAAAGGAGAGGGACCTTTCACTCCCATTACAGGCTGCTGAGGATTTGCAGCCATAGCATGGTGAAAATGCTCAGATTCACATCTGAGAGGAGGTTCAGGATATATGTAAGAGTATGAACCCCCACCTTTATGATAGCAAAAGTCACAGCCATATGTGCCATTAAACTGTTTTGTGTTTCGAATTTGGGGAGGAGCCACTGAATCTGAGCTACAGACAAGGGCATGCACCTTAGATAAATGTTGCTGGTTCTGTGTGTCTGTCCATTTTATTCCATTTTGCTCCAGTTCTTGAAGCTCATTAACAAATGGAGTTAACAGAGTTGTCATGTTCGGTTTCTTCTCTCCAAACCAAATACATGGTGTGCAGATATAATTTTTTTGTTCTTTTGGATCCATTTCAATGATCTGACACTGAATGGGTCACAGCTGACACTTGGAGCTCTTGAAAACTGGAATACCATCACAGTTCCACAGTAAACTCACATCTTCTTCACTAATTTTAACACTCCTGATTAGCTTTTCATACTCCATTCCTGAATGTATGTCATTAATAATGCCATTAGTTGACATTTTTCTGTCTAAAGTATTCTTGGGATTTTCCAGAATGTCCTTTATTTGGCTAGATAATTTCAAAACCAGAAAATACGACCAATTTTTTATATTTGTGTCTGCATCAAACATCATGTGACATACAGAACACTGTGTCTGACCATTAACCTTACCTATATAGTTTGTGCACCCAGAACAGTAAAAATGTGATTCATATTGTCCGTACTGACCATAAGCTTTATCAAATAGGTAAGAAGTAGCTGGCACTGATACTGGGAAATGTTCGTTAAACAATTTGAGGAGGTCTTCAAGAGCTGTTCCTGTGAGGTTGTGTCTCAAAATGAAGGACATCAAAAGCAGCAGACTCTGTCCTCTGGAGATAGGTGCTTCTGGGTAAAGGAGCTCATCCTCCTCTGATCCCTAAAAGATGAAGAAGAAAAATAAATAAATAAATAAACAAGCAAGCAGATTAGTAACTGGAGGGGCACTTGCAGAAAGCATCTGCCAGGGTCAATTAAAAAAAAAATGATCTGGATCCACAACAAAATGTATACTTTATACTTTAGGCCATGCTCCACCTCTCTACCAAGTTTAATTAAATTCTGCCTTGTGTTTTTTGGGGAATCTTGCTGAGAAACAGCTCTGTAACCACTGCCCCCACAATGGCTCCGGGTCCTTAATTGGCAGAGAAAATTAGAGCCAGAATGTAATGTGCAACAATACTATATAACTTTGTGTTTGTTATAATCATTATAAATTATTATCCAAGGGTGTGGGCTTAACAGTTTTTGCATCCTGTCCTCCCTATGAAACATCATTGTGATGCTGGTACATCACATGGTCAGGAGCAATGGCCATGTTCCTGACCTATACACGGACTGACAGAACCTGGTGACATTATGGACCATCAAAGAAACACTGACTTACCTGTTCAAAAGGATTCCACCACAGCATGCAGACATGGGAAAAGAAGGGAAAGAACATACATTAACATGGGAGATTACATAACATGCACAATCTTACAAACATTTAACATTCAGCTAAAAAGGACAATAACAGTGGACTAAATATAAAAGATCTCTGTAAATATTTACCTGTTTATATGTATTTTCATTTAACCTTGGGATTGTGTTGTGGGGGGTGGATTGGTGGTGGATGTGTGTGGATTGTGAGGAGTCAGGTGGTTGTGTGGGTTTGTTGTGGAAATGGGGTTACAGAAACCGCTCATCCTGGTTATTTAAGGGAAGCCCAGGAGTAAGTAGGGGGTGGGGCTTAAGGTATAAAGGAAGCAGGAAGTGAGCAGTGGGCGTGGGGCGTGGGGCGTGGGGCGTGGGGCGTGGGGCGTGGGGCGTGGGGCGTGGGGCGTGGGGCGTGGGGCGTGGGGCGTGACATGAAAGAGTAGAAGGTCAAAGTCAACTTTTTAATGCTGGACCAAGCTACATGTTAGTAGCTAGTTTATTTTTTCTTTTTACAAACCCAGTTAGTGTTTCTGTTTTGTTTTGTTTTGTTTTGTTTATTTGCTTTATACCTGAAGTTTACCTTTTAAGGCCAATGCTGGTATAGTGTGGACCTGAGGTACCCAGCTTCTTAAAGCAGTGATGATCTGTCATTTTTGGTATCTCAGTATGATGTGAGTCCAGGTAAGATTTGTATTTCCTCATTAAGGTTACTTCAGTGCTACTGGTATATAATAATAGTAAATAATAGTAGTTAATAATTGTATCAATTTATTTACCTGACTCGGACATAGTGAAGGTGGACAGCACCGATATAATTTCAAGAGAACACAGATGAGCAGAGTACCAGGTCAGCTCCCGCGAACAACTTAGCAGTGAAGAGGGCTATGTAGAGGCGCGCCTGCCAAGTCACAGCTGACGTGGACAGACCAAGATTCTGCCAGCAAAATTACTACTTCTTGGTGGTAAGTTTATTATTGTTAGGGATCAGTATAACTAACTTTAAGATCACTTTGGGTGTATAAACCATTTTCCCATGTGGATAGTGTGTATTTCTCAATGTTACTATGTGGATTACTGACGTTAACCGCAATACTGACTACCTAGCTAATTTACAAGTCTAGTAACTTAGGCACTGGTTATAGATGCTTGATCTAGAAAGTGACTTTTTCTGTTTGATAAAACAGCTATAAAAACATTGTCCACTGTGTTTTCAGAAAGAATATTGGTTGTAAATGGTTAATACTCAACATTAAGCCTTGTCATGCTTCTTTTGGACAGTGGTGAACTGAATAAAAAAAGTTACTCTAGGTATATATAATTATACATACATATATGTATATGTGTATATATGTGTGTATATATGTATGTGTCCACCACACAGTTAGGGAAAAAAAACATCTGAGGCTGTAAAGGTTTTTGATTCTCTTAACCTTCAGGATTATTGCACTGTTTAACAATAATAAATGGCCTGCTATTTTTTTTTCCTTTTTGGGGGTGAAATGTTAATTAGAATGTGTTGTTTTTAGAGTGCAAGTACATCTCAAAGTGCAGCTGCTGTTACAATGGGAGACAAACTCAAAAGAGACCTCCAGAAGGAAAAAAGCAGCACCTGTAACCTCCACTCCAATGTCAGATGATTCAGATAACACTGACATTGATATGTTTGAAAACACAGAGCAGAGACGATCAAGGAAAAGAGTAAGCAATGACTTAATTTAATATAAAATAATTTCATAGTTTTTTTTTTCACTCTGATCAATTTCCCATTAAAGTGGAAATTGTGGCAATAAAGGTTTTGGATTCCTCCACCTCTATTTTAGAGATTTTCAAATCTGACCCAAATGGAGCAAGGTTAGCCGCCACTTTGTCTCAGAAGGAGATTCCTAAAGCATGTTATATGCCAGGTGTCCAATTTCTTTTCAGTTTTCCTTCAGTAAGACTATTTTATGTGACTAATTTCCCTAAATCTCTGCAACAGAGGTGAATAGTGCAGATTTAGCATAACCCATAGCGTCACAATAGACACAATAATTAGAAATTGTGCATTTGTAATTAAACCAAAATTATCAACATAACATTTCCTGTAATCTACACTGGTTACTTTATTGAAAAATACAACATCACTACTATTATTATTATTATTATTATTTTTATTTCTTGGCAGAGGCCCTTATCCAGGGCGACTTACAACATAAGTGCAATACAAAGTGCAAGAATACAGTTAAGTACAAGGCATCAGTCATTTCAAATTCAATTTAACTAAAACAGCAATTCAAAATTCATTTTACAGATTCCAATTTACAATTTACACGAGTATAGTAAGTGAGGTCCTACATCCTGGATGGTGAAAGCTAAGTGCTGTCAAGATGTAGGGTCACAGTCAAGGGCTACAAGAAAGGGAGCAAGGAGGAAAACAATCAAGAACGCAAGAAGCATAATAAAACTGTGAAGTGCTATCTAGCAGGAATAAAGGACTAATATTACAAGTACTGTCGGAAAAGATGCGTCTTGAGTAAGTGCCGGAATGAGGTCAAGGACTCTGCTGTTTTCACTTCGGTGGGCAGGTCGTTCCACCATTTAGGGGCCAGGGATGAGAAGGAGCGGCTCTGGAGGTAGGAGAGTGGAGAGGAGGTAGAGTTAGTCTTCTGGCACTGGAAGACCGCAGTGGTCTGGAGGGGATGTATTGAGAGACAAGTGTCTGAAGGTAACTTGGTGCAGTGTGGTCGAGACAGCGGTAGGTGAGGGTCAATGTCTTGAACCGAATGCATGCTGGTATCAGGAGCCAGTGGAGGGAGCAGAGGAGTGGAGTAGCGTGTGCGAAACGGGGCAGAGAGAATATCAGACAAGCCGCAGAGTTCTGGATGAGCTGGATCGGGCGGGTAGTAGTTGCAGGTAGGCCGGCCAGGAGGGAGTTGCAGTAGTCCAGGCAGGAGAGGACCAGTGACTGGACGAGCAGCTGCGTCGAGTAGTCGGTGAAGAAGGGACGGATTCGGCGTATGTTGCTCAGGAAGAATCTACAGGTGCGTGTCAGCGTGGTGATGTACTGGGTGTAGGAGAGCGGAGGATCGAGGGTGACTCCAAGATTTTTAGTGGAAGAAGAAGGAGAGAGTGTGGTGGATTCCAAGGGGATCGAGATGGAGAGGTCAAGCAGAAGGTGAGGAAGAGTGGGGGGAAAAACAGGAGATCCAATTTGGAGAGGTTGAGCTTGAGGTGGTGTGAGTGCATCCAGGCGGAGATAGCAGACAAGCAGGAAGAGATGTGAGAGGGGATGAGAGGGTCAGAAGAGGGAAAAGACCGGAAGATCTGGGCATCATCAACAGAAGAGGAGAGAAGAGGAGGCCTCAAGAGAGTGGAGTAGAGGGGAGGGAGGAGGAGGGGAGAGGCAGAGAGATTAGGTTGGAGGGATTAAGGAAGCAATGGCGTGCAGGTGCATGCCGAGAAGATGGCGAGAGCGGGACGGGAATATATATATATATATATATATATATATATATATATATATATATATAACATGTTAAAAATTGTTGAAGTCAGTGTTTGTTTGTTTTTTAAGATGAGTGAGTTCAGTTTATTTCTCAGAAATATATGGAAATGCAATTTATAAATGGATTGCAAGAGTTCAATAGATCATCTGTATGAATGTAATTTTGTTGAATAACAGGTTAACACACAATGACACAAGTTATTCACATGTTAATAATCCACAATGATTATTAATAATCATTTGAACTGGTTATATAAAAATAAAACTATGTATGTGTAGTATTGATCTATTTTAAATACAGTCTTCATTGAAAGGGTTGGTATTTCAGAATATGTAGTTCAAACCATCTTAAGTCAGATGTGGGTGAAAAAAAACTATAAAACAAATAAAGTAAGAACTAAATTGCCAAATTGCCAAAACTTTCCAAAATATTAAATTTCTTCTTGTGTTGTGTAATGACATGAAACCTCAGATCTACATAAACACTACTTCCACACTATCCAGCTTTTCAGTTATTTTCATGCTAAAATTATTTTTGTTCAATCACATTTTAAAATGGAACATTCAATAAAAAAAGCTGATTTTTTTTTTGTGTGCAATTATACTTGAAAGAACAGATGTAGAGGACAGGGAAAAATAAAATAAACATTACATATGTAGTCGTCTGTGCTACCTAGTCTAGTAGGCTTTACCACACTTCTCTCTGAAGAACCCAGTCTTGATGCACAGAGGATAACATGTATTTATTTTACATGCCAGGCCTAGAAAGGGCCCGACATGGAAGCCCTCCACCTCAGCAGAGTCTCTCTCTGAACAGCAGAAGTTAACAGCTTTTGTACAATGCATGACATGTGGGTCTGTGGGCAGGGACAGTTACAGGTTTCCCAGAGTGTTGTCTTGAGATCAGGTTTCTGAATGTTTGTGGTTGTCTTCCTGGGCGGGGGGGGGGGGGGTGGGATCCGGGGAGAGGTGTGGAATACGGAAACCAGATGGCTTCCTTTGATATACTGGGAAAGGTCCGATCCCACAGATTGTCAATCAATCATTAACAAAGACAGTTTCTGCCAATCTGGGGAAGCAATTTAAGTCCACAAACAGACTTAACGAACAGCTGTGGGCCCTCTCTCTCTCCTTTTTGGTCCTTTTATTATTGACAGGAATGTCTAGAGGGTATGCCCTGAACAACTGCCTGAGTGGTTGTTGCTAGCTTAATAAATCTACTTTACTTGGTCTGCATACTATTATTAATATAAAACATTATCCAGGGTTCCGCACTCTCCTTTTACCCCACTGACAGGTTTCTTGGATCACTGCTTCTGGCACACACAACACAGACAGGTAGCTCCAGTTATAAGCCAATATTTATTAATACACAAGAAAGGGAAAAAAGATAAATTGACCACAGTGAGACAGGGAGGATTTCCACAACAATATACCATATGAAAAAATTAAAATGCCTTTTCTAACAAACTTGACAAATAATCCCCCTAACATTATATAACTTCCACAAGAGCAACCCTATTCCCTCCCCACACAAAACTCCCAGAAATATAATCAAAAAAATAAAATACTTTGACTGCTAGCACTTGTTAGCATAGAAAAATACTGAAGAATCCATTAATTTCTCTGAAGTGATCTCCAATGTTATCCAAAGAAATTAATAAAAATAAACAAAATCTCAGAAGAAAAACACACACGTCAAAAAAAGCTTTACATAAAAATAAATCTCAATCCCAATCCCAAAAATAACAAAATATGACTTGAATCCTGTATATAGCCAGGAGATAGCTCATGCACCCTCCATGTAACATAGGAGAGGTGGCCACTGTGATGTCCTAGTCAGTTGTAAGGATTTTTATATAACATATTCATATACTAACTGTTGGGGATAATTAAATTTGGTAGGCATACTGATTATTAAACCTACTGTAACCATGTAACTAATTGTATTGTATTCTGATTGTAGGATTAGATTAGAACAGATGCTGCAGATTTGACATTGACATATCTCACTGGAAATGTTGCCCGTGGTGGGGGGGCTGAAACTTGTAATTATTGCAAAAATAACATACTCGCGCATAACTGTGTTTCTGTGTAAGTCTAGACACTTGAACCCACGGCCTTCCCCTCGACTCTATCTTGGAAATGTCAAACCACAATCTCCCTATATTTATATTATATTTTGAGGAACAGCTCAGAGCTGACAACATAAACAATATACATGCTGCTCTTCAGACAAACCAGAAATAAGTCCCACGTCATCTACTGCTAGGCAAACCGTGCAGATGTGTCAACTGAAACTCTTGAGTGTGTTATGAATTATGATATCGAACACATTTCATGTCTGCCTAGCAACTAGATCTGTAATATGTTTGTAATCTCTGTATGTACCTGCCCCGGAACTCTTGGCAATCAGACTTCTGACATGTATGAAAGTGTGTGTTGTTGCAAAAATAAACTGAAGACAAACGATCTGGCATTGTGTCGGTGAATTTACTTCCTGGCCTCGTAATGCACTGAAGGGTTGCTACTGTTGGTGTGATACACTTGGGAAGCGATCCACATGTACCTGAAGGGTTTTGACTGGCAGTCAAGTTGTACCTTAACAGCAATGAATTCACCAAGAAGCTCACTAGTCAGGAGAAAGCGGCTTGGAACAGCTTTGTCGCTGTGGTTCAGGGCTTCCTGGCAATCACAAGGCCGAAAACTATGTGGAGCTGGTTTAGACTCTGATGAAGATCCTTGATGCTCATCTTGATAAATTCGAGGAGAACATGGGAGCATACTCGGAGGAGCAACGCAAGCGCTTCCACCTGGATATACTGGACTTTAAATGCCGCTACCAAGGACAGTATAATGAGAACATGATGGAAGACTACATTTGGGGGCTGATTCATGAAAGTGATTTACAGTATAATCGTAAATCTCAAAAAACTACTCACTTCTAAATCTTTTGTAGTCATTTTTGTATTACTTTAGTATAAATACATGTTAATTTGGATTCATATGTTGGTTTTTACTGACTTTATGTGCATGAAAAGACATTTGAAAATATCACTGTCCTGGTCACAAAAGCAAAGTTTGTGTGGAATAATAGCCATTTTCTATACTTTTGAGGCATAAGCAACTAGAAAATAACACTTACTATCCAGGAACAAAAATTGTGTTACATTGTGTTACTATTGTGGTACTTTTTAAACCCATACAATTCATTAAGTGGTGCATTTGTTACATTACACACAACTCCACCACAAACCATTGCTTCATTGTGGTCTGAAATGATGAGTACAACTGTCCTTCATAACCAATCACATTTCAATGTCTCCCAAGATATCCAAGTGTCACTGAACTCCAGGAAGCTCTCACACTGTATATAAGTCTGCTTTTCAACCATGACTCGACATATTCAGGGAATCCAGAAGATGGGAAGTACACATCGGGTCTTCGTCAATTAAGAAGTTGTTATGCAACAAGGTAATGTAGTTTACAAAGAGGAGCACTAAAACTACAGGTTATATTTGTATTTTAAGTACGTTATGTAGATTGCAGTGACTTGCTTTGTCTTTTACTGAATTACAGTATCCTGAGAGTAAATAACCTCAGGCAACACTAAAGTTATAATGCAATTATCTTTGTGACTTGTTCAATATTACAAGCATTTATATTTTAATATTGAAATAGATACAAAAATATTAGAAATTTAACAGATTTTAGTAAAGTAAATTTATTAAATTTAAACATCTTTCTCCCAACAGGAGCTTTTTTTATTTACTTCTGACTGAGCTTGCATCTTGTGGTTTCATCAATACCTCACTTACAACCTCAGAAAGATGAATTCATCCTTCATTCAAAAGGACTCAGTAGAGTACTGCTATGAAAATGTGAGCAGATCCTGCATTAAACTGTCCAGATCGGTTGGTGAAAGAGCAGCTATGTACTTTGTGTTTGTTCCTTCAGTGCTAATCACAGTTGGTGGCAATCTGGTTGTGATTATTTCCATCTCTCATTTCAAGCAGCTTCATTCACCAAATAATCTGTTAGTTCTTTCTCTAGCAATTGCTGATTTCCTCCTAGGGCTTTTTGTTATTCCATTCAGCATGATCAGAATGATTGAAAATTGTTGGTATATGGGTTTATTCTATTGCAATCTTCATGTATACATTGAAGTTATGTTTGGCATTACTTCAAATTTTCACTTGTGTTTAATTGCTATTGATCGCTACTATGCAGTGTGTGAGCCTCTTCGTTATGCAGACAAAATCAATATCAGAGTAGCCTGGATTTTCATAAGTCTTGCGTGGGTATGGGGAGCATTATATAGCTTTGCAATGTATTTCTCCTCATCAAATGACAAACGTTTTCAGGAATTGGTTGTACAATTATCATGTGAGGGTGCCTGTGTATTTATCTATAATAAGATGTGGATATACCTGGATGTACTAACTTTTTTTGTTTCCTGTTTTGTCATGATTGGGATATATGCACGCATTTATACTGTGGCTAGAAACCAAGCAAGACTAATAAAAATAATGGAAGACAGAACATTTACACTTGAAGACAGTAGAAGAAGAACACAGCGCAACAGAGAACAAAAAGCTGCTAAAACGCTAGGAATAGTAATGGGTGTCTTTATAGGTTGCTACCTCCCTTTCTACATAGTTATCATTCTTTACCTCTATTTCAATGTTATGATTCCAGGCAATGTGTACGATGCTTTTTTATGTTTAGTTTATATTAATTCCACATTTAATCCTCTAATTTATGCTTTTTTCTATCCATGGTTTCAAAAAGCAGTGAAGGTCATTGTTACTTTAAAAATATATCACCCTAATTCCTCTAGAACTAAACTGTACGCAGAATAAAACAAATGTATACATATAAACTATATATAGTGCTGCAAAGTTACATGTTAAAACACATTTTGCTTATTTTAAAACTTTTTTTAAATGTAACCATTTGCTTGCAAGTATATCTGTGGTATATCTGTCTTTTTTTAATCAGGATTGACAACCAATCTGTATAATATATTCAAAATTGTACACTTTTGTGTTTATATGATGGTAGTAGTGTAAAACTTAAAGGGTTTTATTTTATTTTTGTTCATGAACATCCTCATTGATCTCTGTTTATTTCTCAGAAATATATGGAAATGCAATTTATAAAGAGATTGGAATAATTAAATAGATAATTTTTACATAAAACCAATCAAAACAAAAAAAATCTTTGTACATTTTATTACCAAGAATAACAAGTTAGTACACAATGAGAGGAGTTATTCACATTTTCATAATTCACAAAGATTATTAATAATCGAGATTGTTGGTATTTCAGAATACAAAGTAATTAATCTGGAGTCATTCTCTATACAACACACAGGGTTTCAGAGTTGTATTCCCTCAGCTAACTTCTATCAGCAAGAAACATAATTTATCAATATTAAATATGTAGTTCAAACCATCTTAACTCAGATGTGGAAAATAAATATGAATAAGAAATAATTTGCCAAAGTAAGGCAAACCTTTCCAAATAATTAATGTTTTGTGTTGTGTAATGACATGAAAACCTATATAAACACTACTTCCACACTATCCAGCTTTTCAGAAGAATATGAATAATTCAGTAGGGCACACATTTCATACTAATATTATTTATTGTAAATCACATTTTAAAATATAACATTCAACCGAAAAGCTGACTTTTATGTGCATAGAATGTGTAATGTTTATGTGCAATTATGCTTGAAAGAAGAAGCAGAAGTAGAAGGCAGGTAAAAATAAAATAAATGGCACAGATGTAGTCATCTATACCACCTAGTTTTGAATAAGAGGGCTAGGACCTCTCTAGTAGTCTTTACTGCACTTCTCTCCTTTTACCCCACTGACAGGTTAATTGGATCACTGGTTCTGACACACACAACACAGACAGGAAGTCCCAGTTATAATCCAATATTTATTTATACAAAAAAAAAAAAGATCAACTGACCACATTGGGACAGGGAGGATCTCCACAACAATATTCCATATATAAAAAAAATCAAGATTCCTATACTAAAAAATTGACTTAACTAAAATCCACTCACATTATACAATTTCCATGAAAGCAAATCTATTCCCTCCCCAACACAAACAATCCCTTTCTGCGCACTTCCTTAGGAACCTGATCTAAACATAACTCTATCAACGCTGCCATTATCCCCTGTGCCCGTCACTCAAACAGGTCCATTCCAACTTCCTGTTTGTATAAAAGATGACGTCTGCATGGGATCTTACTTTTTTGCCTCTTCCCTGGACTAAAACGTGAGCTCTCTCTGTGTCTGTGTTTTTGCAAGCCCCGGTTTGGCTGATGGCCTTACTAGCCTCGGCCCCTGGACCCCAGACCCGCGTTACCCAGTGTCCCTGGAAACCCCGGCACACATGGTGTGGTTAAGCCTACGGGCCTACACGGCGCTTGTATCCCACACTGTGGTATCTGCATACACAGTGTTCTGTCCGGCAACAGCAAGATTGTGTGTGGTTTGGAGTTACAGTACCCCCGTGTCCACTAGTGTTGCCAGGTGGAGACACACTTACAGTGGCCAGTCCTACTAGATGCTTCACTTGTTGTGGCGGCGTCCCAGTTGCTCGCACTGACCGCTTTTTTTGTAATGGATTTTATATACAAATTATCTATTGAATTCTTGCAATATAAATTGCATTTCCATATATGTCTGACAAATAAACTGAAATCACTGAGGAAGGTCAAGAGCCAAACTAACAAATCAGAAACACTGACTTTAATTTTCACACTACTTTAGTTGTTGAACTTTACTTACTCTGCACAGTATATTTATGTAGACAAAAAACAGGTTGAACATATTATATATATATTAATTGTCAATCCTGATTAAGAAAAGATAGATATATCATAGATATACTGCAAGCAAATGATTACATGAAAAATATTTTTTAAATAGATTTTAAAACAAACACAATTTAATTTAATATTTAACTTGCAGGCTATATATTGTTTATATTTATACATATTTGTTTATAGTTCTAGTTCTAGAGGAATTAGGGTGATATATTTTTAAAGTAACAATGAGCTTCAGTGCATGGATAGAAAAAAACATAAATCAGAGGATTAAATGTGGAATTTATGTAAAGCAAACATAAAAAAGCATTGAACACCTTGAGTGTAATCATAACATTGAAATACATGCCAATCATGGTAACTATGTAGTAAGGGAGGTAGCAACCTATAAAAACACCCATTACAATTTCTAGCATTTTAGCAGCTTTTTGCTCTCTGTTGCACTGTGTTCTTCTTCTGCTGTCTTCAAGTGTAAATAAGAACATAAGAAAGTTTACAAACGAGAGGAGGCCATTCCACCCATCGTGCTCGTTTGGTGTCCATTAATATCTAAGTGATCCAAGGATCCTATCCAGTCTATTTTTAAATGTTCCCAAACTTTCAGCTTCTACCACATCACTGGGTAGTTTATTCCAGATTGTGACTACTCTCTGTGTGAAGAAGTGTCTCCTGTTTTCTGTTTTGAATGCCTTGAAGCCCAATTTCCATTTGTGTCCCTAGGTGCGTGTGTCCCTGCTGATCTGGAAAAGCTCCTCTGGTTTGATGTGGTCGATGCCTTTCATGATTTTGAAGACTTGGATTAAGTCCCCACGTAGTCTCCTCTGTTCCAGGGTGAAAAGGTTCAGTTCCCTCAGTCTCTCCGAGTAGGACTTTCCCTTCAAACCTGGAATAAGTCTGGTTGCTCTCCTCTGAACTTCCTCTAAAGCAGCAATATCCTTTTTGAAGTGTGGTGCCCAGAACTGCACACAGTATTCCAGATGAGGTCTAACTAGTGCATTGTAAACTCTTAACATTACTTCCCTTGTTTTAAATTCTACACTTTTGACAATATACCCTAGCATTCTGTTTGCCTTTTTTATTGCTTCCCCACATTGCTTGGATGGAGAAAGTGAGGAGTCCACATAGACTCCTAGGTCTTTCTCATGCATTACTTCATCTAGATCTGTACCTCCCATAGTGTAATTATAGTGGACATTTTTGTTACCTGCATGTATTACCTTGCACTTGTCCACATTGAATTTCATTTGCCAGGTGTCGGCCCACAACTGAATATTATCTAAGTCCCTTTGAATAGCCTGTGCTGCCAAGATTGTATCTGCTGAGCCACCTATTTTAGTATCATCTGCAAATTTGACAAGTTTGCTAACTATCCCGGAGTCCAGATCATTAATATAGATTAGAAAAAGCAAAGGCCCTAGTACTGATCCCTGTGGAACTCCACTAACAACCTCACTCCAGTTAGAAGCAACTCCTCTAATCGACACCCTCTGTTTCCTATACATCAACCAGTTCATAATCCATCTACTTACATTACCCTGAATGCCTACAGCTTCCAATTTGAGGATCAGTCTTTGGTGTGGAACCTTATCAAAAGCTTTTTGGAAATCTAAGTATATCATATAATATGCTTTCATGTGATCTACAGCTGCAGTTGCATGTTCAAAAAAATCTAATAAATTAGTAAGACATCATCTGCCTCATCTAAACCCATGTTGATTATCTCCAAGAATATGGTTTTCATTAAGATGCTCCTCTATTTTCTATCTAATCATTTTTTCCAACATTTAACAAGTGATGCAGGTGAGACGGATTGGTCTGTAATTTCCTGGATCAGTTTTGTCCCCTTTCATGTGGATTGGTATGACATTTGCTGTCTTCCAGTCAGTTGGTACATCCCCTGTTCTAAGTGTCAT
This sequence comes from Amia ocellicauda, assembly GCF_036373705.1. Taxonomy (NCBI): domain Eukaryota; kingdom Metazoa; phylum Chordata; class Actinopteri; order Amiiformes; family Amiidae; genus Amia; species Amia ocellicauda. Next base: position 23,998,527 of record NC_089850.1, read on the forward strand.
TTGGAATAATTGAGTTAGCGGCCTATAAATAATTTCCCTAATTTCTTTAAGTACTGTTGGAAATATCCCATCTGGCCCAGGTGATTTGTTGGTTTTTAATTCTGCTAGTCCCTTTAGTACCTCCTCCTCATTTATCCTGATCTCTCTTAGGGTTTGACTGGACTGATTGTCAACCTGTGGCATGTCATCTGTTTTTTCTTTTGTAAAAACCTCTGTGAAATACTCATTTAGAACATTTGCCACCTCTTGTTCGTTTTCCAAGATACCTCCATTTTTGCCCTTTATCTGTTTCACTTCCTCCTTTATTGACCACTTGCTGTTGTAATTTTGAAAAAAGCTCTTGGCATTGGTTTTAGCTCCAAGAGCTATGTTTCTTTCTATTTCCCTCTTTGCTTTCCTGATCCCTTTCTTAAGATCTCTTTGCAGCTCAACATATTCTGTGTATTTTGTTTCGTCACCATCCCTTTTGTATGCGCTATACATTTTCTTTCTCTTGATATTTTTTTGCATACCTCTATTAAACCAATTTGGCCAGTGTTTTTTGGTCCTCAATTTGCTAAGTTTTGGTACAAATTGCTCCTGAGCCTCAAGTAGTATATTCTTAAAATATACCCATCCATTTTCAACTGACTCTGTATCCAATGGGCTCCAGTCTACCTCTTCTAAGTGCTGTCTCATACCTTCAAGGTTTGCTTTTCTAAAATTGTAGACCATTGTTTTAGACTTGGACCTTGTTTTTTGAAAGAATGCCTCAAAGCTAACCATATTGTGATCACAATTTGCCATTGGTTCTCTAACTACTGTCCCCCTGACTCTATCTTGGTCATTTGAAAAGATCAAGTCAATGCATGCACTCTCTCTGGTTGGTTCCCTGACAAAGTGAGTTAGAAAGCAGTCATTTACCATCTCAACCATTTTGATTTCTGCTTCTGTAGTCCCCACTGGGCTTTCCCATTCTAAGTTTGGGAAATTGAAATCCCCCATTATAACAGCCACATCCTTGCTACATGCAGTCCTGATTACACTGTACAATGCAGCATCTTTCTGAATATCTGAGTTTGGTGGCCTGTAACACACTCCTACCGCTAATCCTCCAGATCTCTTGTTCAAAAGTTTCACCCACAAAGATTCTGTTCTGTTACTGGGATCTAATACAAGTTCTTCTGCCTCAATGTCATTTTTCACATATAATGCTACCCCACCCCCTCTTCGATTTTGCCTGTCTCTCCTAAACTGTGTGTATCCTTACAACTTGTATTCATCCCCATCAATTTCTGTAAGCCATGTTTCTGTCACTGCTACAACATCATAGTCACATGCTAGCACTGTGGCTTCCAAGTCTAACATCTTGTTCCTTATACTCCTGGCATTGAGGTACAAACATTTCAGGACTTTCCTACTAGCAGTTTCCCTTGGTTTTCTTTCCTTAGAGGAACATCTCTCATTGTCAGAGCTCCCTGCCTCCCTGGTTCCTAGTTTAAATGATTCTCAATTTCACTGCACATACGCTCTCCCAATGCATTAGCCCCCTTTCTGTTTAGATTTAGACCATCCGGTTTGTACAGGTCCCATCTATCCCAGAAGAAAGACCAATGCTCCATAAACCTAAACCCCTCTTCCCTACACCAAGCTTTCAACCACGTGTTACACTTTCTAATCTCTGCCTGTCTCCCTGGCCTGGCACGTGGTACCGGAAATATTTCAGAGAAAACTACCGTGGAGGTTCTGCACTTTAGTTTTGTTCCTAACTCTTGAAATTTGTCTTGCAGAACCTCTGTCCTACCTTTTCCTATGTCATTGGTTCCAATGTGGACGATGACTAGTGGATTCCCCCCCGGCTTTGGCCAGTAGCCCATCTACTAGTTTAGGGAGATCTGCAACCTGAGCACCAGGCAGCAAGATACCATGCGGGTCTCCTTGTCACTAGAACACACTGTGTGATCTACACCTCTAAGAATTGAGTCTCCTACTATAACTACCTCCTTCTTCTCGGGGGGAGTGGGTACCATGGTGCTCTGGTGCTCAACTGCCCCCCCATCACCCTCTGAGCTGTCACTGTCCAACTCGGTGTCCAGCAGTTGGAACCTATTGGGCAATTCAAGCTCTTGGGGTGTCTCTAGGGGTTGTGCACGCCCTTTTCTGTGGTTATGACCTACTGTAACCCAGCAGTTCTCTACGCTGTCCTGCTCTAAGGTCTCAACTCTCCTAGGTTTTGGCGTGCACACCATCTCTCTCATGGGCTGATTGACCAATTCTTCTATATCCCTAATACAGCGCAGATCGACAAGCTGAGCCTCAAGATCACGAACCTTGATCTCTAGGATTTCAACCTGCCAACAACGTTCACAAATGAAGCCTTCTTGGATGAGTTCATCCAGGAAGGCAATAATTCTGCAAACCTGACACTGTAGTGGCCACATGCTTCTAAATGTATAAAAAAAAAAAAAAAAAAAAAAGTAATGTCTCTTGGTTCCAGCTGCTAGTCAACTGCCTAACTTTTGTCAGCGAGAAACAGTGCAGCTCTTTCTCAACAGCTGCTTTAAGTATCTTTTGTCTACCTACAGCAGCTGAACTGAATTGACTTCAATTTAGGCAAACTACAGACAATATTAACGTCAATTAAGGCAAACTTAAAACAAAATGAGCAATGCTAAGACTGGTCTGAAACTAGTCAAACAACAAGATGGCTACCTCTCACATGTACTCTCCTGTCTCTCTCTGTGGCAACTTGTAAATACTTCTGTTTACCTCTTCTATCTTCCATTCCAAATGTTCTGTCTTCCATTATTTTTATAACTAACCAGAACAGCAGCTGGACTGAATTAACTACAATTAAGGGAAACTAGTAATAAGATTAACTTAAATTAAGACAAAACTAAAAACACGATTAGGAATGCTAATACTGTCTCAAAGTAGAAACACAACAAAATAGTTTTCTCTCTCACCTGTCCTGTGTCTGACTTGGGTTATTCCTAAACACTTCTATGTACTGGCGGGGTACAGGATGTAAAAACATCACAGTCTGGTAGGAAGGTAAAATGGTTCAACAGGGATAGAAAAGACAGGAGTCAATAACTGAAGGCTACACTAGGTTCCCAATAAAAGGAGCAGGTCCCGTCACATCCAGCCTGTAGAACCGAACAAAGGTGTGCGGCAAGGCCCAATTCGCAGCCGCACAAATGTCTGCCAGTGGGGCTCCTTGAAAAAGGGCCCACGACGTGGCTACACCTTGAGCCGAGTGGGCTGCCTGTTGGTCAGGCACCGGAGCTCCAGCCAATTCGTGGGCCGTGGCAATGGTGTCCACAATCCAGTGCAAAAGGCGCTGCTTTGAAAGCACCTGGCCCTGTGTCTGTGCATAGGACCGTCCATAGGACACAAACAATTGGTCTGAGCTCTGAATGTCCTTAGTGTGCTCCAAACAGCACCTGAAAGCCCGCACAGGGCACAGCAATGCCCTGCAATTCTCTGAAGAGAAGGGAGGAGGATGGAAAACCATCAACACAATTGGCCAGTTGATATCAATCAATCAATCAATCAATCAATTTTTATTTGTATAGTGCCCTTCGTAGGGTGGCCACAGAGCGCTTTACAGAATGGAAAACATACAACAAAGTACAGAAAAATAAAACACATAAATACAATAAAGTAAAATAAATAAATATAGACCTGTAAACAGTTTCCATGATCTAAAATAAAGTAAGTGAACATTTAAATAAATAAACCATTTAGGCACGGAGGAGAGAAAAACAAAAAACTCCTATGGATGGCATGTAGGAGAAAAATGAATCTCTGGGGGTCCACGGCTTAGGGTCTGGGCCTCCCCTCCAGGCAGTATAGTTGTTACAGCAGCAAGGAGATCAGAAAGTTCTTAATCGGTGCTCCTGGCTATGGTCTTCCCTCTGGAGGAGGCCTCTCGCTGGCCATCGGGGGTGGGGGGGTTGGACTATCAACAGCCTTTGGGTGGTGATGGCTCATCAGACCTTGGGTGTGGATGCCCCGCTGGCCCTCCGTGATGGGGTGCCTCAGAGGAGGGTTGTGCCACGTCAGACTTCCGTAGTGGGAGATGAGGTGCCTCATCGGCCCCTCAGAGTGGGGTGTTGCTGGAAGACAAGAAGACAGTTGTGCTCAGATACTGGTCATGCAATGCAGGACATTTCCAAAGACAGTTGTGCAATTGCATGTCCATGGCACACCGGCGGCACTATGGGCTAGAAAAACAGAGACTAAACAGATGAGTCTTCAGCCATGATTTAAAGGTTAAGATGGAGGGGGCATCTCTTACGTTGGATGGAAGATCGTTCCACAGTTTTGGGGCCCTATAACTAAATGCTCGACCACCTGCGGTTTTCTTGTGTATTTTTGGGACCACTAAGTAACCGGCTTCCTGTGATCTGAATGGCCTACCTGGAGTGTATTCGATAAAGAGATATTTTAAGTAGGGAGGTGCCAGTCCCTTTAGTGCTTTAAATGCTAGTAAGAGAACTTTAAAGTCCATCCTGTAGTGCACGGGCAGTCAGTGAAGAGAAGACAATACTGTGAAGACAAAACAATTTTTGTTTTTGTAAGAATTCTTGCAGCAGCATTTTGGACTAACTGGAGTGCAGAAATACCTCTGTTTGTGCTGCCTGTCTGAATGGCATTACAGTAATCTAGATGTAACAAATGCGTGTATCAATTACTCAGTGTCCTGTAATGAAAGGAATTGTCTCAGTTTAGCAATGTTTCCAAGCTGGAGGAATGAAGATCTTGACACATTCTGGATATGTGGTTCAAAGGATAGATTTAGATTACAGATGACACCCAGGTTTCGTGCCATCTCCTTAGGGGAGAAATTAAAGTTATCAGTTTTGTCAGTGCATGATGAACAGTTAGATTTTTGTCCCCTAAAATTAGGACTTCTGTTTTGTCAGAATTAAGCATGAGAAAATTTCAATCTCGGACAGACAGCAAATTAGTTTTTCTAGGTCTATGGTATTGTTAGGATGTACTGATAATTGTGTGTCGTCTGCGTAACTGTGAAAGTTAATATTATGTCATCGAATTATATCACCTAAAGGGAGCATGTACAATGAAAAAAGTATAGGTCCGAGGACTGAACCTTGTGGCACTCCGTACTTAACCTCAATTATGTTTGACTGGTTTTCATTAATCTGTATATATTGGAGTCTGTTTGACAGATATTATTTAAACCATGACAGCACATTGTGAGACTGGCCAACAAGGTTTTCTAAGCGGTGTAACACGATTTTGTGGTCGATTGTGTCAAAAGCCGCACTTAAGTCTATAAAATAATAACGGTGTGCCCTAAGTCTCTGGACTGAAACACATCATTCAATACTTTTAACAAGGCCGTTTCTGTACTATGGCCGGAACGGAAGCCTGATTGAAATTTTTCATTAAGATGATTATCAGTTAAAAAAGCTTGCAACTGGTTTCAACTACTTTCTCTAGAACCTTAGAAATGAAGGGAAGGTTTGAGATAGGTCGATAGTGTTTTAGTAGGTTAGGGTTGGCACTGGATTTCTTAAGAAGTGGTTTAATTACAGCTAGTTTAAACGATTCGGGAACAGATCCTGAGGATAAGGAGGCATTAATAATATTGTATATTAGGTGAATAATTAATTTCAGAGATTGTTTTAGCAGTTTAGTGGGTATAGGGTCTAGTGCGCAGGTTGTAGTTTTCATTTTAGTAATTAAGGAGACCAATTCCTGGTGATTTACTGCGTTAAACGAGTCCAAGTTAGGCAGGGGCTGTGAAGGACTGCATGCGTTGGCTATAATATCTGTGTATGTTTCCAGTTCTATCTGTTTTGTAATGCCATTAACTTTGCTATTGAAACGATCCATGAAGTCATTGCAGGTGATATTGGGGGGGATGACCTCTGAAGGCTTTACCTGCTGATTAGTAACTGTCGCTATTGTGTTAAAAAGAAAATGCGGGTTATTCTTATGCGTCTCTATTAAATTAGAGCAGTAGGCAGACCTAGCAGCGGACAGGGCCTGCTTGTATCTTATTATACTGTCATTCCATGCCATATAGAAGACCTCTAGTTTTGTTGCTCTCCATTTACGTTCATATATACGGCATTCTGTTTTAGGTGAGCGAGTGTGTTCGTTAAACCATGGTGAGTGTTTCGTTGGTTTAATTTGTCGTGTCCTTAATGGAGCTACCGTATCTAAAGCAGTGTTTGACAGCCGGACACAATACGCGGGGACGGAGAGTCTCGAGTACGGGGAACACAGACAATCAGGGGGGGAAAAACAAAAGCAAAACAAGAAAATAAACGTCCAAACAAATGTCCACACAAACGGGGAGCTCCGGGCAGTCAGGGGTTGCAGGTTCGGTCCTCACTCTCATTGGTTAGCTGCCTTTTTCCTAGGGAGGGAGCGAGAATAAATAGAGAAGGCACAGCTGCCGCTGACATCACAATCGCCTCGGCGCTCATTGCCCGCAGCCATGAGTCCGCAGCCTGTTAGCGAGGGAGCGGACAACACAGCTGCGGCACATGAGCACCTAATCAGTGGACGTCAGCAGCAGCCGTGCCGTGACAGACAGTGGGCTGTCACACAGCGCTTAGTGTATTGTTGAAATTATTTAATAATTCATCTACAGATCCTGTTTTGATGAAGCTAACATTTGGCAACAGAGTAGTACATTTATGAATAGCAGAGGGATTTAGGCAACAAGTTTCTATGTTCCTCTCCTGTGTGTCTGATTCTACCCCAGGTAACTCAAATGTAATAAGGCAGTGGTCAGAAATCGTCTGGTTTTGTGGTGATATTATTAGGTTGTGAATCTGTACCCCACGGGTAATAACTAGATCTAGTGTGTGATTGTGACGATGTGTAGGTCCTGACACATGCTGAGTGAAGCCTACAGACTCCAATAGGGACAAGAAACTTAACAGTGAGGCGGTCATCTTTAATGTCAATATGTATGTTAAAGTCCCCCAAAATAATTAGTTTATCATAGTGTATGGCTAAGTCAGATAAGAGATCGCTACATTCGGTCATAAAAATGGAATAGGGGCCTGGTGGCCTATAAACAGCTATAAACTGAAGATGTGGATTAAGCCTAAATTATACCTGGTGAATTTCGAAAGATGTGAAGCTGTCTAATGGCTTAATATGGTGGCTAAGGCCCCCCCCCACGGCCTGTTGTACGGGCCTTCTGGTAATAAGAGAAGTCAATAGAGGAGGCTTCTACTAATGGAATACTGTTGTCTGGTCTTAACCAGGTCTCAGTCAAGGTCTATGTGTGTCTATGCACATCTATGTGTGTGTCAATTATGGTGTCATTTATTAAGGCTGCTTTGCTAGATAGTGAGCGGATGTTTAAGACAGCAAGCTTATACATGGGAGTAGTAATGTGAGCAGGGAATGTCTGTTGTGTAGTTTTAACTTTAATTAGATTTTGGAAGCAAGGTCCCCGAGAGGAAGGAATACATCCAAGCCTAGGAAAAAATACTGTTTTGATAGGATAACTATTCATTTTGTTTGTGTAAGATTTAATTTCAGGACTATGTACTTTATTGGATGCCCCCAGGCAGGGATCTAGGATCGGGGTCAGGCTATGCTGGGAGTTACAGGCAGACTGCAGTGTAGGACTGCGAGGCTTCAGCCTGACGGGTGGATATGGAAAAGAGACAGCACTTTTGGGAGGAACGTAGGATTAGGCCAAAGCTTAACCCTGGAACCATCTCCCACGAAACGGACACACGAAGGATGAACGGAGAGGGCATGTAAGTCGGTCACGCATTTTGCAGACATGATCACCAAATAAAACACCATCTTCACTGACGCTAATCTGAGGTCAGCTGATTGCAAGTTTAGCACTACATCAAGGCGCCACGCAGGCAGAATCTGTGCTGCCAAAAAATGAGACCCCGGAGGCTCGGCATCAATCCTGACACGACATGAGGAGATGTCACCCAAATAAACCTTGAGCATGGACGGGGACTTGCCCTGGTCCAACAGCTCCTGCAGGAAATGCACAATGACACCTATATGACAATTAACCGGGTCATGAGACTTCTCCTGACACCAAGTTTGAAAAGTCCACCAGCGGTAGGAGAACTGCGACCTCATAGAGGGAGCTCTCGAATAGTGGTCACTACCCAAGCCATCAGGCGATCCTGCTCAGGTTGGGATGCCACAGTGTGCTCTGCACCTGAGACAGCAAGTCCACCTGCAGGGGAAGCTGCCAAGGCTCTCAGTCCAAAAGGGAGACCAGGTCTGCAAACCACATAGCCACCAAGGTGCTACCAGCAGAACTTTTACTCATTCCCGTCTGATCTTCTCCAAAACCACCTGGAGAAGAGGAAACAGTGGGAATGCATAGGGGAGACAGCGCAGCCACGTGTGGGCTAGTGTGTCAATCCCCAGGGTCCCTGAATGTGTGGACACTGCGGAGGCGAAGAGGTCCACCTCTGCCCTGCTGTAGTGGCTCCAAAGCTAGCCACTAGCGGGTGGAGGCGCCATTCCGACACCATGTTGGAGATGCCCAGGAGGTGAGCTGCTCTGATAGAACAAAGCAGACGATGCACTAGATGATATAGGGTGTTGACCATAGACCTCCCTGCCTGTTGATATAGGCAACCAACACTGTGTTGTCTGTCCGCACTAGAACATGACTGCCCTGAAGGGCCAGCATGAAGTGAAGGAGACCGAGGAGCACAGCTTGTAATTCCAGGACATTGATATGGAGGGCCCTGATGGGTGCTGTCCAACATCCCCAGATTCCTTGTCCATTGCACACAGCTCCCCAACCCTGCTTGAAGGTGTCTGTTGTCAAAACCACTTGGTGGCAGATTGGCCCCAAGGGCACACCGAGGGTTAAATTTGAAGGGCTCCGCCACCAACGGAACCAACGGACAGGTCTCCTCTCTGTTGACCCGAAGGCCCAACTCGGAGAGGCTGTCGAGGATCAGGCTCGTGTGGCTCTGAACCTGCTCCCTGGCAACGCAAGGGGGCCAGCACTGCGTCCATGCACTTGGAGAAAGTGGAATGGGAGAACAGCGAACTCATATGCTTAGCCTTCAAAGACGAAGCAGAGAAACTTCCTGTGCACCTGCGCGATGGGAATGTGAAAGTAGGCATCTTTCAAATCCACCAAGGTGAACCAGTCTCCAGGCTTGATAGCCTGAGACATGGCACGCAGGGTGAGCATCTTGAAATACAACACCTTGAGGCGGCGGTTCAGGTACCACAGATCCAAGATGGGGTGGAAACTGCCATCTTTCTTGGGCACAAGGAAGTACGGGGAATAAAATCCCTCAAGCTGCCCCAGAGGGGGCGCTTTGCGGATCACGCGTTTCTCCAAGACAGCGGCAATTTCGACGCGAAGCACCACACACTGCAATGTGTCCCTCACTCACATCCACACCACGCCTCTGATGGGGGGTGGACGGGTCTGGAACTGTAGGGAGTAACCAACTGTTAATAATTTGCGGCAGTGCCAATTGGAGAGTTGCTGGGAGGTGTATGTGTGGACCAGAGGCTGCTGGAACGCTTCAGGGCCACGGTGCAGGGGGCGGAGGTCCGCTGCCCGTTCTCTTGCTGTGGCTCCTGGCATTAGGCCTGGCTCTACCGCGGCGGGCTTGGGTAGGCGCCTGCCTGCTGGTGAGTCGCTGGCGCAGGTCAGCAGGAGGGTGGGGCTGCTGCTGCCTGGGGGCTGGCCTTCTAGGCCCTGCAGTTTGTCTGCGGGCCTGGCCCAGAGGTGCTGCTGGGGGTATACTCGGGCTAACTGTAGCGACTGCTCTCTCTCCTGAAGGGAGCGTGCCAGCATGCCCTCCACAGACGGTCCAAACGTGAACCCGGGCGAGATGGGGGCATCCATCAGCCGAGTCCTGTCTGCGTCTGGGACTCGCCTTGCCTGGTATAGCCAGAGTTGACAGCATGCCACCACAATGGCTGCCAGGGAATGGCCATTCACACGTGCCCCATGGCACATGACCGTCACTAGGACGTCTGCCGCCACAGCCAACTCCCCAGGGGGAGTCTTTTTTTTTTTCAAGAGTAGCACAGTGCTGGTAACACAGAAAATGTTTATAAAAGGCCTGTACTCTAACATGTTGATTGGAGATGATGATGATGATGATAATAATAACAATAATAACAACAATAACAATAACAACAATAATAATAATAAACATTAAGAAGCCCTATTCATAAACCTTTAAACCACAAGTTTGGTTATATTCATTATGTGAAAGATTGCATCTCAAGACAAGAAAGATCACACAAGACAAGTTAAAGTTAGAGATTTGACAAATGTCATATGTATCAATGTAAATATCTAGGTAACTATTTACCTATAATGGTATATAACATTTTTTACATTACACACAATTTATTTAAAAAGTGTCCTAAATAAGTAGACAGTACATATACATGAACTAAAACATTAGAAGTAAAGTATTTCATAAAAGGAAAATGTTTACTAATTTATTAGACTGAACTTCTTATTCTAACTATCAACACAGAATAGTCAGCATGTGTAATGACTAATCAGTTTGTGTAATTCACTTATGTAATTCACTTTTAATTTTGAATTTTAAACCCTTATTTGGCAAGTGAAGTAGTGTTGTTCTAATGCTCATGTCTTTATTATTTCTTCAAATCTGAATTCAGGACCACATGAATCAGGAAACAATGCATTTTAAAAACCATTATAAGCATTTGACATTACAGATATGTATTAGGGTTGGTCCACATACTCTACCAGACCAACAGCAGCAACTATAAAGAAGACATTACAATTTATTGTCCTTACTGCTTATTGCCAATTATTTTTCAGAATTTTTACACATACTGCTCACAGCTTTCTAATTTCTCAAACAACATGCAAGGACATGCACAGCCTCAAACGAAAGACAGTTGCAAGAAAACAGGTCATTACATAATTTGCCATGTTTTTCTGTTTTTGACACTTCTGATTACCATTAATCCTGGGAGAGTTTAAACACCACTGATGTAGAAAAGCAAGCAGAGGTGCTAATAGTGCCCTCTGGTTGGAACATTACGTTTGCATTATTGCAGTAAACAACATGATTATGAAGTTGTTTGCGCAGCTGTCTCATCAAGATTACTAAACTAAATCCCCAAGACATTTGTTGATGAATTTGTGTTGGATTAAATGATGTTCCTTAACTACAAACAGGCCACAAAGGGAATCACCCTGCAAACATTAAGATTACAGGCAGGTGCTTTTGCCAGAGAACCTTAACTGAAGATTTATTATAATTTTTTCGTACTTTAAAGATGTACATACTACTACTACTACTACTACTACTACTACTACTACTACTACTACTACTACTACTACTAATAATAATAATAATAATAATAATAATAATAATAATAATCTATTTAATCCCTCTCCTTCCCCGACGGAGGCAGCTAACTGCTGAGAGACCTGACAATCCCACGTTTGACTGCCCGGAGAAACCCGTTTTGTGGACATTTGTGAGTGCTGGATTTGTCTTGTTTCCCCTTTTTGTGTTTTTGTTTTGACCCAGTTGGAACCCCAATAAAGTCCGGACACCGCCGGAATCCAAGACTCTCTCTCTCCCCGTCATTTGTGTCTGACTTTTACACGGTTGAAAATGTATTGGTCGTGGGTGGCGGGTTTTTGGGCTACTTCTAAACCTCACTGCGGCTGCCGCATTTCTGCTCCCTGGTGGCCTGTGCTGGGAGAGAAGGAAACAGCATGGATGGGGAGAGTGTGGGTGGGAGTGTGCGTGTATCTGAACAGAGTGCTTCATGTATCTGCAGTGTGACTGTAGTAGGAGCGCAGCAGGCAATAGCGAACAACCCCCTGAACACGCGCTATGTGCACATCATGATGAGTGATGTGTTATGGTTTGAGGGAACAACTAGCAGGCAGCACTAGTTTGATAGCTACATACATTGCATCATTGCCTTATTACATTTGAGCTGCCTGGAGTAGAATCAGACACACAGGAGGGGAACATAGAAACTCTCTGGCTAAATCCCAATGCTATTCATAAATTCACTACCCTGTTGCCAAATGCTAGCTAGAAACAAAACTAGAGGTCTTCCATATGGCATGGAATGACAGTATAATAGGATACAAGCAGGCCCTGTCCTCTACTTGGTCTGCCTACTACTCCAATTTAATAGAGACACATAAGAATAACCCACGTTTTCTTTTTAATATAATAGCGACACTTACTAACCACCAGGTACAGCCTTTAGAGGTTCTCCCCCCCAATTTCACCTGTAGTGACTTCATGGATCATTTCAATAGCAAAGTTAACGGCATTAGAAAACAGATAGAACAGGAAACATACACAGATACTATAGCCGACACATGCAGTCCTTCACAGCCCCTGCCTACCTTGGACTCGTTTAACGTAGTAAATCACCAGAAATTGGTCTCCTTAATTACTAAAATGAAAACAACAACCTGCACACTAGACATATACCCACTAAACTGCTAAAACAAATCTCAAACCTTCCCTTCCTTTCTAAGGTTCTAGAGAAAGTATGTTGTAAGTCGCCCTGTATATGGGCGTCTGCCAAGAAATAAAAATAATAATAATAATAATAATAAAATAAAGTAGTTGCAATCCAATTGCAAGCTTTTTTAACCGATAATCATCTTTATGAAAATCAGGCTTCCGTTCCGGCCATAGTACAGAAACGGCCCCGTTAAAAGTATTGAATGACGTGTTTCAGTCCTCCGATGTAGGGCACGCCAGTGTTATTATTTTATTAGATTTAAGTGCAGCTTTTGACACAATCGATCACAAAATCTTGATACACCACTTAGAAAACCGTATTGGCCTATCTCGCAATGCGCTGTCATGGTTTAAACCATTTCTATCAAACAGACACCAATATGTACAGATTAAAGAAACCACTCAAATTTAACTGAGGTTAAGTATAGAGTCCCACAGGGCTCAGTCCTCGGACCTATACTTTTTCATTGTACACTCACCTAAAGGATTATTAGGAACACCTGTTCAATTTCTCATTAATGCAATTATCTAACCAACCAATCACATGGCAGTTGCTTCAATGCATTTAGGGGTGTGGTCCTGGTCAAGACAATCTCCTGAACTCCAAACTGAATGTCTGAATGGGAAAGAAAGGTGATTTAAGCAATTTTGAGCGTGGCATGGTTGTTGGTGCCAGACGGGCCGGTCTGAGTATTTCACAATCTGCTCAGTTACTGGGATTTTCACGCACAACCATTTCTAGGGTTTACAAAGAATGGTGTGAAAAGGGAAAAACATCCAGTATGCGGCAGTCCTGTGGGTGAAAATGCCTTGTTGATGCTAGAGGTCAGAGGAGAATGGGCCGACTGATTCAAGCTGATAGAAGAGCAACTTTGACTGAAATAACCACTCGTTACAACCGAGGTATGCAGCAAAGCATTTGTGAAGCCACAACACGTACAACCTTGAGGCGGATGGGCTACAACAGCAGAAGACCCCACCGGGTACCACTCATCTCCACTACAAATAGGAAAAAGAGGCTACAATTTGCACAAGCTCACCAAAATTGGACAGTTGAAGACTGGAAAAATGTTGCCTGGTCTGATGAGTCTCGATTTCTGTTGAGACATTCAGATGGTAGAGTCAGAATTTGGCGTAAACAGAATGAGAACATGGATCCATCATGCCTTGTTACCACTGTGCAGGCTGGTGGTGGTGGTGTAATGGTGTGGAGGATGTTTTCTTGGCACACTTTAGGCCCCTTAGTGCCAATTGGGCATCGTTTAAATGCCACGGCCTACCTGAGCATTGTTTCTGACCATGTCCATCCCTTTATGACCACCATGTACCCATCCTCTGATGGCTACTTCCAGCAGGATAATGCACCAGGTCACAAAGGTCGAATCATTTCAAATTGGTTTCTTGAACATGACAATGAGTTCACTGTACTAAACTGGCCCCCACAGTCACCAGATCTCAACCCAATAGAGCATCTTTGGGATGTGGTGGAACGGGAGCTTCGTGCCCTGGACGTGCATCCCACAAATCTCCATCAACTGCAAGATGCTATCCTATCAATATGGGCCAACATTTCTAAAGAATGCTTTCAGCACCTTGTTGAATCAATGCCACGTAGAATTAAGGCAGTTCTGAAGGCGAAAGGGGGTCAAACACAGTATTAGTATGGTGTTCCTAATAATCCTTTAGGTGAGTGTACATCCTCCCTTTAGGTGATATCATTCGACGGCATAATATTAACTTTCACAGTTACGCAGAGGACACACAATTATATGTCAGTAAATCCTAACAATATCATAGACCTAGAAAAACTAATCTGCTGTCTGTGTGAAATTAAAACATGGATGACAAAAAAAAATCTTATGCTTAATTCTGACAAAACAGAAGTCCTAATTTTAGGAGACAAAAATTTAACTGTTCATCATGCACTAACAAAACTGAGTAATGATAACTTTAATTTCTCCCCTAAGGAGATGGCACGAAACCTGGGTGTCATCTGTGATCATAATCTATCCTTTGAATCACACATTCAGAATGTGTCGAGATCTTCCTTCCTCCAGCTTAGAAACATTGCTAGACTAAGACAATTCTTCTCGTTACAGGGCACTGAGAAATTGATACACGCATTTGTTACATCTAGATTGCATTACTGTAATGCCATTCTGTCAGGCAGCACAAACAGAGCTATTTCTGCACTTCAGTTAGTCCAAAATGCTGCTGCAAGGATCCTAACAAAAACATGAACACATCACTCCAGTATTGGCTTCTCTTCATTGGCTGCCCGTGCACTACAGGATAGACTTTAAAGTTCTCTTATTAACATTTAAAGCACTAAAGGGACTGACACCTCCCTACCTAAAAGATCTCCTTATCGAATACACTCCAGGTCGGCCATTGAGATCACAGGAAGCCGGTTACTTAGCGTTCCCTAAAATACACAAGAAAACCACAGGTGGTAGAGCATTCAGTTATAGGGTCCCAAAACTGTGGAACGATTTTCCAGCCAATGTAAGAGATGCCCCCTCTGTCTTAGCCTTTAAATTACGTCTGAAGACTCATCTGTTCAGTCTCTTTTTTTCTAGCCCATAGTGCCGCCGGTGTGCCATGGACATGCAATTGCACAACTGTCTTTGGAAAGGTCCTGCACTGCTTGACCAGTATCTGAGCACGACTGCCTTCTTGTCTTCCAGCAACAGCCCCCTCCGAGGGTCCAACGAGGCACCTCGTCCCCCACCATGGACGTCTGATGAGGCACAACCCACCCCAGAGGCACCTCACCACGGAGGTCAACTGGGTATCCACATCCAAGGTCTGACGAGCCATCGCAACCCAAAGTCTGTTGATGGTCCAACCCCCCCACCCCCGATGGCCAGCGAGAGGCCTCCTCCAGAGGGAAGACCACAGCCAGCAGCACCGATAAAGAACTTTCTGATTCCTTGCTGCTGCAATAACTATACTGCCTGGAGGGGAGGCAACCATTAAGCCTAGGCCCTAAGCTGTGGACCCCCAGAGATTCATTTTCTCCTACATTCCATCCATAGGAGGTTTTTGTTTATCTCTCCTCTGTGCCTAAATGGTTTATTTACTTAAATGTTCACTCACTTTATTCTAGATCATGTAAAATGTTTACAGGTCTATATTTTATTTTATTGTATTTATGTATTTTATTTTGCTGTATGTTTGTTGTATGTTTACCAGTCTGTAAAGCGCTCTGTGGCTACCCTGCGAAGGGCGATATACAAATAAAAATTGATCGATTGATTGATCATTAGTTAGGAGGTCTTAGATGTTTTATTCTCACCAGTACAGCCAGAAAGAAAAACAGAGTAAATAATCATTGATTTCCTTTTCAGAAAAAGGGAAGGACAAAAAAAGGGTTAGCTCTAGCTGGCTCGCTAGCTAACAAGTCAAGCAACATTAGCCAAAAAGTTGAAGTCAGAGATTGAGAGAGCACGAGCAGCAAGAGTGGAGGTGAGGAAGGAGATTAACTGATTTTACGATAAACTAGCTTGCTGAGCTAAACACGATTCCACTGTAAAAGTGTCAGGTAAAGTGGCAAAATATGGAAGAAAATATTGAAAAGACTAGGAAAAAGAACACAGATGAAAGAAAAACATACTGTAAATATTGCAAATCCGAAATACGAGCCCACCACGCAGATCTTATTTTGTATGCACAGACAGAAAAACATAAGAAAAATGCTGCACCATATTCCAATGCAAGGACATTGTTTGACCCAGCAGTTTGGAGTAATAATCAGCATTACAGCTGGTGATTCACTAACCATTGCCAATGCCTTGTTCAAGTTTCTTGATGACAATAAATTGTCCATTGACACTGCATCGGGCTAGGCACAGATGGCTGCAATACATTGTGTGGCAAAAATAATTCTGTCCTCACAAAATGTCAAGCACGAAATCCAAATACCATCTACATTAAATGTGTGTGTCATTCCTTGCAACTCTGTGCCTCCAAATCAGTGAATGTTCTTCCACGAAATGTTGAATATATGGTGTCACAGACATATACATGGTTCTCCAATGCCACCCAGCGAATCTTGAAATATGAGGACATATACACCACCATCAATGTTGGAGAAGCTCCTCTAAAGATATAGCAACTCTCTGATACCAGATGGCTTGCAATCATTGAGTGTGTCAGTCGTGTATTATCACAGTATGATGAGTTGAAGCTGCACCAAAGACAGTGAGAGAAACTTTGCTGCAGAGCTTCTTTACCAGATGTACGCTGACCCAGCCAACCTTGTGTACCTGAAGTTTTTGCAGCCAACTGTGGGAGAGTTGCACAGGATCAACAAACTTTAATCAGCCATTCCAGGGAAACTGTTAGCTGACCTAATGACCTTCTACTGCTCTCTTCTGGAGCGAGTTATGATGCCACAAGAATTCAACACATGGAGTGAAGTTATGGAATATGACCTGACAGAGGAGCATCATCTGCCGCTTGAGGTTGTGGACTTCGGGGTTGAGTTCTGCCTCGCCCTCTCTGAAGCCATAGTAATAGACCCAGAAATAGTTCAGGACATGAAATCCCACTGCAGAGACTACATGGTAGCTCTTATAAGAGAGATCAAGATGAGACTTCCTGATAACATCAAACAACTGGAGGCCCTAAAGTCTCTTTCCCCAAGCATTGTGCTCAGCTGCAAGAAGCCACATCTTGATGTTCTATCCTTCTTTCCTCTTTTCAAAGGAGATCCAGGAAAGGCTGACCAACAGTGGAGCATGATCCACACTCAAGACACTCCATAACAACAATGAAGACCATAAAATAGAGTTCTGGTTAGCGGTGGCTACACACACAGATGCTGCGGGGAACAATGATTTTCAGGCACTTGGATATTTTGCTCTCTCCATGCTGTCTTCAGCATTGCTGCAGTTCAATGTACCTTCTCTCAGATGGCATTGATAAAAAACAAGCTGAGGAACCAAATGCAGGAAGGATCCCTTGAGAACATCATGTGAGTCCGAGCTCATATGCAAAGAAACAAGATCTACTGACACAAATTCAAGCAATCACCAAGGATGCTCTCATTGTTCACTGCTGACATCTACTCAGCACAACAGGCTGAGGTAGATGAGGATATCCCCCTTATCTAAAAAACTAAACAAACTGTAAATAGTTATTCGATATGGGAATAGTGTGGATATTTGGAATATAAAAAAGAGTGTAGCAGTTAACAACAGAAGAGTGCTCTGAATATGGATAAAAAGCAGGGTGAGTTACCAAGTTATTCTCAAGTTCATAACCCACACACACTTCCTTTAGTAATATGTCACATCCCACTGGTGATAGGAAATGGCATGATTAAATTATTTGTTGTAATGAACTAAATGCAGAAAACAAGGAAAATATTCATCCCCCAGTTATTTTTACATTGTAACTATGGAGGCACCTATTGGATAAATGTGTAAACTCCTCTGTTATACACCAAAAAGAAGTTGGGCTGGTTTTGAGCAGTCATTGGGCTGGACATTTTTGCTGGACCTGGCAACACTGGTAAGAAGATACTCCACTCCACCTCAATTCCCATCATGCTAAGCACAATGAATCTGATGTAGAGGACTTATCACTGAACTGTGGTGTGGACCTCAGAGGATCCTGTGGTGTGTGGTTCAAATCCCATGCGGGGAGCTCCAACCTGCGCTGGCTACATTTACAATGTTTGATATTTATTTTTACAGATACTTCATCATGACAGCATGCTGCATGCACTAAGTCCATTATTATTTCAGTATGTTGATTTTGGTACAAATGTGGGCCGGTTGACTTGAACTTCCCAGGCCTATTGTTGATGTTCTGTGTTTGATTATACAGTATACTGTATAATACCAAGGAAATTGAGTGTTTGAGGCTGAGAAAAATGTAAATGATTAAATATTTTTCTTATTTGTAATTGTGCAATGAATGTTAATTTAAATGTTCTTCTACACACTTTGTGCCAGTAACAGTGGTTGGTAGATTTTTAACTGGGTAAGGAACAGGTTTCCATCACCTTAATCACTGCTTAAAAAATTGTAATTGTAAATCATAAACCATGTAGAACTATTGGATTTGGGGAAAATAATCATATTAGCATCAGCAAAGAAGCAAATTATTTTAAGCCCAAATTGAAAATAATCATCATCAACTTACGCACTTCCACTGAGTTCTGATGTTGATCACATTGTATAAACCGTAACCTCAAACCTGGGGCAGGATTAAATCAAAAATATTCACAAGGTGCAAGTGCAAAAAGTTGCAGAAGAGTCACAGGAGGGAATTTCGCAACTCATCTTCTCACTGAATTAAATCTAAAATATGAGGAGCTGTGAGCGGGGGTGAGACGTGTTTTGCTGGCGTGGCTTCCAAGATGGGCGGGTAGCATGAGAGGCACCGCAAGCCAATCACAGTGTCTGAAATTGAAGAGAAACCGGATGTGGAAGAACAGGACGGTTCTGTGAGAGACAGCGAACAGTCAATTAAACTTATAAACACAGCGATCTGGTGCTCTGTGCTAGGGTTGGTTCCAGGACCCGGAGCCAGAGCAGAGCTGGAGCTGGCATGAGCTGGAGCTGGAGCTGAGGTCATGGAGCTGCTCCACTCTTTCCCCCGCCTCCATTAAACTCACCCAGATATTAAGTCCAGTTTTCCTGAATTAACAAAATATATAACTTAATAGGTATTGTTGTGGGTTATACAACAAGATCAGTTCTCACTCCAGCTATTAGTACATAATACATTCTTTTTTAATTAATTGTAATTATATGACTCACTCTGTCATATACTTACTCACTTTCTCACTCCATTCTAGAAGAGATTCTATAATCTCATGGCAAGTCTCTCATAAACCACTTGCAAAAGTAGTAAAGTCCATTTTAACTCTAAAGTTTTAAGTATTTCCAAATTATTTTATTCCAACCAAATTCTTCATCTGCCTAAATTAACCTCATTTTATAGCCATCGGTTATCTGAAGTGTCCTGACTAGTTTGTCTAAAAGTTGGTTGCCAGGGAGTTAAGGTCACATGCAGAGTCATGCCCCCTGCACCTTGTTTGCCACTTTTGAGATACAAAATACCGGACCCTGTGAATACCTAGAGGGGGTGCTGGCAATTAGACGACAATGGGGGAAGGTTGAGGGCAAGTTGTACACTGATAACATTTTTAACGACTTATTCAATAGATTACAGTTCTTAAAATAACCTGACATTTTCCAAAAATACTGGACAGAGGGTCAAAGTACATACATTAAATGGCCAAAAGTATGTGGACACCTGCTCGTTGAACATCTCATTCCAAAATCATGGGCATTAATATGAACTTGGTCCCCCCTTTGATGCAATAACAGCCCTGCTCTTCTGGGAAGGGTTTCCACAAGATGTTGGAACATTGTTGAGGGGGTTTCAGCTACAAGACCATTAGTGAGGTCGGGTACTGATGTTGGGGCGATCAGGCCTGGCTCACAGTCGGCTTTCCCATTCATCCCAAAGGTGGGATGGGGTTGAGGTCAGGGCTCTGTGCAGGCCAGTCAAGTTCTTCCACACCAATCTCGACAAACTATTTCTGTATGGACCTCGCTTTGTGCATGGGTTGTCATGCTGAAACAGGAAGGGGCCTTCCCCAAACTTTTGCCACAAATTTGGAAGTGCAAAATCATCTAAAATGTCATTGTAGGCTGTAGCATTAAGATTCCCCTTCAGTGGGACTAAGGGGCCGAGTCCTAAGACCATTATTCCTCCTCCAAACTTTACAGTTGGTCTATGCATTCAGGCAGGTAGCATTCTCCTGGCATCCGCCAGAGCCAGATTCCTCTGTCGGACTGCCAGATGGTGAAGCATGTTTCATCACTCCAGAGATTGCATTTCCACTGCTCCCGGGTCAAATGGTGGCGAGCTTAACACCACTCCAGCCAACGTTTGGCATTGTGCATGGAGATCTTAGGCTTGTGCGGCTGCTCGGCCATGGAAACCCATTTCATGAAGCTCACGAAGAACAGTTCTTCTGCTGACATTGCTTCCAGAGGCAGTTTGGCACTCGGAAATGATTGTTGCAACCAACAATAGACTATTTTTATGCGTTACATAGTTCAGCGATCAACAGTCCCGTTCTGTGAGCTTGTGTGGCCGACCACTTCGCGGCTGAGCTGTTGTTGCTCCTAGACGTTTCTTCTTAACAATAACAGCACTTACAGCTCACCAGGACAGCTCTAGCAGGGCAGAAATTTGACTAACTGACTTGTTGGAAAAGGTAGCATCCTATGATGCTGCCACGTTGAAAGTCACTGAGCTCCATTCCAACGACTGAGTCCATTCTACTGCCAATGTTTGTCGAAGGAGATTGCTGTGTGGCTTGGTTTTACAGTGGCTCTCAAAAGTATTCACCACTCTTGGACTTTTCCACATGTAATTGTGTTACAACATGAAATCAGAATGGATTAAATCAGGAGTTTTTCCCACTGATCAAAAAATGAAGAAAAATATAATCTGCAAATTGTCTAAATTAATTACAGACACAAAACAGAAAATGGAATGGAAAATTTGAGCGCCATCAGCTGGGAACAGCAGCAGTGAGTTCCATTCTACACTAGTCAGAATGGAGCCACACTCCTGCTGTTTAACACATATTATATATATCCAGAGCAGGGTACAGGCCAGACACATGCACCACCGCAATACAATGCATAATGAACAGGTTCACGGTTCAAATAGCTCCATCAGGATGCACTTAACAGGGGCAGACTGGGAGAGGAAAGGCATGAGCCAGAGTCTTAAGTGACACCAGCTTCAGCTCAGCTGAGTTCAGTGGCTCTCAAATCAGCTTGGGAAAGTGCATCCAGCACTGCATCAAGGTGCCATGTGGGCAGTCAAGGGGTGTGAGGAGGCTGCAGCTGTCGAGCTCCCTTTAAAAACTGCACAGCCAAGAAAAGAGAACCAGGGGCTCACCATCAATGCAGACTTGACATGCGGAGATGGCTGCCAGATACACTTTGAGCGTGGAAAGCGTGGACTTGCCCTGGTCCAACAGCTACTGTAGAAATTGCAATATGACCCTGATAGAACAATGAATTGGGTCTTGACCACCATCTTGGCACCAGGTGCTAAATGTCTGCCAGCAGTAGGAATACTGCGACCTCATAGAGGGAGCTTTCACCTCCTGAATAGTGGCTACTACCGCGTCTGACAGACCCAGGCAATCAGTCGCTCAAGGGCCAGACCCAGAGCTGGAGGAGGCCCGGATTGGGGTGCCAAAGCGTGCTCTGCATCTGGGACAACAAGTCCGCTCTCACTGGGAGCTGCCAAGGCTATCCGGGGAGGAGGACAATCAGGTCTGCGAACCAAAATCTGCGAGGCCACTGTGGGGCTATCAGCAGAACTGTCACTCATTCTCTCCTGACCTTCTCCAGGACCACTGGGAGAAGGGGGAATGGTTTTAACACGTAAAGGAGACAGCGCGGCCATATGTGGGCTAGCGCGTCGATCCCTAGAGTTCCTGAGTGGACTCGGACGGAGAACCATAGTGGGCAGTGTGTGGACTCTTCCGAGGCAAAGATCCATGTCTGCCCTGCTGAACCGGATCCACAGTTGTTGTATCACAAATGGGTGGAGGAGACACATCGAAGTGCTCTGATGGAGCGGAACCATGGCTGCGCCCACAGAAGCAGACGGAATGCTAGACAATGCAGTCTGTGCGACCGGAGACCTCCTTGCCTGTTGATATAGGCAACCACTGCTGTGTTGTCTGTCCAAACCAGCACAAGTCTGTCCTGCATGACTGCGAAGCGGAGGAACTTCCTGTGCACCTGCACAATAGGGATGTGAAAGTAAGCGACTTTTGAGATCCACTGAAATGAATCGGTCGCCGGGCCTGGCGGAAAGTCGCAGCCAAATCGTGCCGGGGCATTGGACCTCCCCACTCCAGGCGGGCAAGGTGCGTCGGCCGCAAGCGACACAGTGGTGGGGGCAAGAGGAGCTGATCGCCGAGCGCACATGCATGTGAACAGGAAAATGTGAAGCGGGGGTGCCGGTCAGTGTTTGCACCGGGGGCACTCAACAACTGAAATGCCGCCGTGACAAGTGGAGTGCCTAGCGGGATTGCCACAGTAAGTGCGTCTCCACCCGGCAACATTTATGTACACAGGGGCACTGTAACACTAGCAAAACACAACCTTGCTGTTGCTGGACAGAACACTGTGTATCTGAGCACCAGGTGCTGGATACAAGTGCCACGTAGGCCCGTAGGCTTAACCTAGGATGGGACAGAATCGGGATTAGCTATCAATAATAACTAAACACAGACACAGAGAGCTTACGTTCTCGAGTCCAGCGAAATGGCAAAAGGGGACGAACCTGTGCTGATGTTATGTTTTATAGAACAGGAAGTGGAAGGGACCTGTTCTGAGTGACGAGCGCAGGGGCCAATGGCAGCTTTGATAGAGTGATGTTTCGATCGGGTTCCTACGGAAGTGCGCAAAAAACCCTCCCCCTTGGGCAGTGCTTCTGACTTTAAAGATAACTTAAAAAACAAAGCACAAATCAAAATTATCATCAACATACTCATTTACCTCAAATCCCTTCTCTTTCAATTCCTTTCCTCAAGCTTTTTTTGCCAGAATGCGGCTGTATGTGTGGGGGGCGGCGGTTGTTTCTTAATGATCAGTGTGTGTATATCCGTAAAAAAAAAAACACCAGGCTGCTGCACATGGTATTGCAAAGTGTTTATAGTTTCCAATGGTAACCGTATAGATTTCTCTGGATCTGTACAGGCTCTCCAAGTAATGTTCAAAGTCTAGAACATACCGATATGGCCATATTTATTATGTCCCGGAAAGCACCCGCTGTACCGGTACGGCCGTTTGCTTTGTGCAAAGTGCTGAATTGAACACTCCACACCTGTAAAATTATCAGTGTATCTTTGCAGTAAGTTACATTAAGAAACAGTACAATTTGCAGCTGCTTAAAGACCTCCATTAACTAAATATTTCAATATATGGTAGTTTCACACTACCAATAAAAACTTTTCCATAAAAACACATGATTGTGTGTTAGGGAAAAATCAAGTAAATATCTGTTAAATAACTTACATTTCAAATTGATGTGGGTGTAACCTGTAGCTAGAGGTTTGGGAATATGTCATCCTCACTCACCCATTCCCCTGTTCGCCACCAGAGGTCATCATCTCCCGAGTTCTAAACCATTCTCTCCATCCCATTAGCATCAATCACTCCAGTTACATTCCACAGAGCCATGTGCACATGCTAGCTTCTATCTCCAACACTATTGGCCCCACACCTCACATCCCTGTCCTCTGCTTCACCCAGGTCCCTATTTAAACCCCTGCATCTCCACAACTCAATGCTCAGTTTTGTTCTTATTTGTGTAGTCAATTCTAAGTATTCCAGATAGCTTTTCATGTCCCTTGTTCTCGACTCTTTCCTGTTTCCTTGACCACCGCCTCTCGGATTATCCCTAAGGACTTGTTTGTTCAATTGCCTGAATCACCACCTGCCCTTTGACTACTCTCTTGCCTGTCTCTTCGGATCCTGTTTGCCTGCCCTCGACCCTCGTCTGTCTCGACTCTTCTCCTTCTCTCTGCGCCTGGGTTCTCCAGTCCGGTGCACCGGTTAGCTGTGACAGAATATAATGCGTATTGATAGTTGGAACCAGTCTTAATAAATTCAAGTCACACTCGTATAGAAAAGCATTAGGACTTCAGACAATAATATTAATCTACATGATTAATGTAGTTTATACAAACTAGTGAGAATGTACTGAAGATGTGTATTAAATTATTGCCTCATGGTACTGCGACAACAAAGGAGATTAAAGTATACTGACATATGGTAAGCAACTTAACTTAAACTATAATAATGCATATTCCATCGTATATAGTTTTGATTATAGAATTCATCATATGTGCAGGATATATTCTTTTGCATGACCTCTAGCATCTAGTTAAAAGTTGTTTGTTATTTTATTATTTATTTTTCCAATAATTAGCCTAGAAAGTGTAGCCATACTCAATCCTAGAATGCTGTTCTGGTGTTAATGATTTTGTGTTTTTAAGTTTTTCTGATTATAATTCGTAGCCAGACCTCACCTCAGAACAATAGATGAATGGCAAACACATTCTGCATGTGTGACTCAAACTTATAAGCATTGGAAAACAACTTTGATTATTGGACAGAAAAATCATCTGAGGACAGCTAGGCATTATAGCAAACCACAATTTTGCAACCAAGCAATCAACACCCCATCAAATTACATAAATTATGAATTGAAATAATCATAGTTATTGTAATACAGTGTGGGGTAGGGTTATGGAAGACCAATATATCCCTGCACCATTTTTTGGCTGCTAGGCCTACAAAAACAATAAAAAAAACTACATTGCCCACAAACATTGCCCACAGTAATCAACTTCCTGTGGGCTGTCAGCTGACCAACTCCAGCAGTCAGGTGACCCACCACTAGGAACAGGTGTCTCAGGGCTGCCTGCATAAAAGGAAGGACCCAAACATTTAGTTCTTTGTCTCATATCTGTTGTGAACAGGACAAGGAGGGCGGCTGAGTAGCAGCAATACAAAAGACAAAAGACAAAGAACCCTTGACTTCTGCTTTAAAAGAAATGCAGCCAGCGTTTGAAGCCTGAGGCGGAGGGGGACTTCTACTTGCAACCACCCATGCAACCTGATGGTACATAACTCAACCACCTACTGTGCCACACTGGTGGAGAATGCAGGCAACTTCCTTGTGAAATACCAACACAAGGAACAAGCACGGAGAGTCTTATTCAGCAGTTGGCGCAGGCCACCCTCGCCCAGCACGAAGCAAACAAGCAGCAGGCCGAGACTAACCGCCTACTGCTTGAAGAGTAGCGCAAGGGACAACAGATGATGATCCTGGAAATACAGCGCCTCACTACCTCAATGGCTGGAATAAAGGCCACCCAAGCCCCCGCACCTGCCCCTATTGCCGAGGGGCAGTACATCCAGAAAATGACAGAATTGGATGATGTGGAGGCCTTCATAAAGACCTTTGCGTGCACAGCACAGAGAGAGGCAAGGGCAAAACTGAAATGGGCCGGACTCCCTTCCTCAGTGGGGATGCCCAGAAGGCCTACTATGACCTGGAGCCAGCCGAAGCCGATGACTATGAAAAGTTGAAGGCTGAGATCCTGGCTCAACTTCAGTCACCACAGCCATGAAATCCCAGTGCTTCCATGCATGGACTTTCCAGTCTGAAAGAGCTCCCCTGAACTGCTCAGAACCTGCTGTGTAGAAAAGTCCAGTCCTTAGAAGAGAGGCTACAAAGAATGGGACCGACGCCAACCGGTGACCCCACCTAGGAATGGAGGAAGAGAGGCAGCAAGATTCCATGAAGTACCCCAGCACTAGAGGGAGACAACTATGGAGGCCTACACAGAGGCTGACGAAGAGAGCAGGAGACAGTGACAGCAGAGTATGCTTCAACTGTGGGGAACAAGGACATTTATCATGTAATTGCCCCCAGAAAGACGAGCCGAAGCTCACACTGGTACAGCCGTGTCATGTCATCACTGTTCTGATGGGAAACCATAGCCAGCCCCCAAGCATTAGCCCAGTGAGGGTGAATGGGGAAGAGGTGGAATCCATCTTAGACTCTGGCAGTATGGTGATCTTGATCTCTCCCACGCTTGTCCCCAACAGTACTCTTTGACCCCAATCTCCATCACGTGTGTACATGGAGACACAAGAACCTATCCTACGGCCCATGTCGAGATTAACTCCCTTCACTGGCATAGTGGGACTGGTTGAACAGCTGCCATATCCAGTGCTGCTGGGAAGAGACTGTCCATATTTGCAGGAGCTGTGGGCTGAGCTGGAAGAACAAGCCAAGGCAAGGAAATTATGGGGTCGTCTGCTGCACAGGAGGTGGAAACGCCTTTGCCGATGGCATGGACATTGCTGGGAGAGGAGGAGAGAAGTGAAGACACAGAGGATTTATTGCAAATAGAGGTAGAAGAGGAGGGGAATGGAAATTTATGCCTTTCTACAATCCAGACAGCCCAGGAGAGGGACCAAAGAAGGCACCCGGACATGGACATACGGCAGTATAGAGGGCGTTTTGGGGCAGCACAATGGGATGACCCAACACTGCAACATGCCAGAAGAAATGTGCAGGTAGTGGATGGGAAACCCCTTGACATGGACCGACTACTTCCCTATCCCCATTTCTCGTTCAAACGACCTCTTGTATTAAGTAAGGAGGACAGGGGATGTTGTAAGTGAGAAACTGCTGGTCCCTCTTCCATTCAGAAGAACCATTCTGAACCTAGCACACAGCCACCTCTTGGGAGGTCATTTAGGGATGGACAAAACCAAAGAACAGCTGTTGAAGAGGTTTTTCTGCCCTAGAGTACATGCAGAGGTGGAGCAGTTCTGCCGGTCCTGTCCAGAATGCCAAGAGACCACCCCACAACCCTCCTACCATAACCCGTTAATCCCCATTCCAGTAATAGAGACTCCATTTGAGTGAATCCCCATGGATTTTATTGGGCCCTTACCAAAGTCTGCACAGGGATTTCAGTACATCCTAGTGATACTGGACTATGCCACCAGATATCCTGAAGCCATCCCTCTGAGAAATGCTACCAGCAAAGGTTTTGCAAGTGAGCTGATTCAAATGTTCTCCAGGGTAGGAATCCCAAAGGAAATCCTGACCGATTAGGGCACTGCTTTCATGTCAAAGATTATGACAGACCTGTGTCACCTACTGAGAGTCAAGTAACTCCAGACCTCAGTCTACCACCCACAAACAGACGGTCTTGTAGAGCGCTTCAATAGAACACTGAAAGCCATGCTTCGGAAAACTATGGAGAAGAATGGACGCAACTGGGACCAATTGTTGCCATTCCTTCTCTTTGCCATTAGAGAGGTGCCTCAGGCTTCCACAGGCTTTTCCCCATTTGAACTATTGTATGCCCATCGGCCCCAGGGGCTCCTCGACATTGTAAAAGAAACCTGGGAGAGCCAGCCCTGCCCCCATCAGACAGTGACTGAACACAGAGAGGAAAGGACGCAATGGGTTAAGATGATCATGCCGATTGTAAGGGAACATTTGCGACAAGCCCAAAAAGCCCAGCAAAGAGCTTACAATCATCCAGTGGCACCCAGAGAGTTTGCAACAGGAGATCGAGTCTTAGTGTTAGTGTCCACGTCTGAATACAAGTTCCTGGCCACTTGGAGAGGGCCATATGAAGTTAGAGAAGGTCAGGCCAGTGAACTATACCGTCAGGCAGCCAGGGAGAAGGAAACCAGAACAAATATACCATGTCAACCTGTTAAAAATAAATAAATAAATAAATAAATAAAAAATGGGTGGACCATGAAGTCTATTGGAGTGACATTCGAACCCCAGTCATAGAGGAATGGCTCAGAGACATGATAACCGTGGGAGATCTCTCTCCCAGGCAGAAACAAGAGTTAGATTAATTTCTAGAGAAAAATTTGGAGATTTTCTCTTCTCTGCCAGGACATACACACCTGGCCACACACAACATCATCACTGTCCCAGGAAAGAAGGTGCACCAAAAACCCTATCGGATACCAGAAGCTCGCAGGATTGCCATTCAGCAGGAAGTGGAAAAGATTTTATAGCTTGGGGTGATCGAAGAATCCCATAGTGACTGGTCCAGTCGCATTGTCCTTATTCCCAAACCTGATGGAAGCATCTGATTTTGTAATGACTTCCGGGGATTGAATTCTATCTCGAAGTTTGATGCTTACCCAATGCTTCGGGTGGATAAACTGATTGAAAGACTGGGAACTGCACGCTTCATCAGCGCCCTGGACTTAACAAAAGGATACTGGCAGGTTCCCCTCAGCGCAACTACCAGGGAGAAAACTGCTTTTGCCACCCCTGGGGGGCTGTACCAGTACTGGATGCTCCTGTTTGGCTTACACAGGGCCCTGCTACATTCCAGAGGTTGATGGACAGAATTCTGCAACCACATTGCCAGTATGCGGCTGCTTACTTGGATGATGTGATCATTCACAAGTCACACCTGGGAGTCCCATCTGGAAAGACTGCAAGTAGTTACAGATTCCCTGTGGGAAGCAGGCTTTACTGCGAATCCAAAAAAATGCACACACTGGGTAAGTGAAGCCAAATATCTGTAATTTTCAATAGGAAGAGGGATGATCAAACCACAGGAGAACAAAGTGACTGCCATGCAAGCCTGGCCATGTCCTGTGACCAAGAGGCAGGTGAGAGCCTTCCTGGGACTGACTGGTTATTATAGGAGGTGTATTCCTAACTTTGCTACAATTGCAGCATCTCTCAGTGACCTCACTAGGAAAAACATGCAGAATATGGTAAAATGGAATCCAGAACAGGTCTTTGTGTGCCTTAAAACTGCATTATGTTCAGCCCCTGTGCTTTCATCCCCAGACTTCTCCAAGACCTTTATCGTGCAGATGCATGCCTCTGACAGAAGGAGAAAAATGCCAGGGTAACCCGATTGTTTTTTGAGTTTGCAGCCCTTCCATTTCCACATCTCCCACCGTTTTGGCTCCAAACATGGCAATGCAGATGCCCTGTCCTGGGTCCATGCTTTTCTTTCATCTGTCATGATCAGCCCGAGGGGGCTCAGCCAAGGAGGAGGGTATGTAACACAGTGTGGGGTAGGGTTATAGAAAACTGATATATCCCTGCACGTGTCTTTGGCTGCTAGGCCAAAAATGCAAGAACAAAAACTACATTGCCCACAAACCCCAGCACTCAACTTCCTGTGGGCTGTCAGCTGACCTACTCCAGCAGTCAGCTGACCCACCACTAGGAACAGGTGTCTCAGGGCTGCCTGCATAAAAGGGAGGACCCAAACATTTAGTTCCTTGTCTCATACCCGTTGTGGACGGGGACAAGGAGGGCGGCTGAGTAGCAGCGTGACAAAGACAAACGGCGTGATTTCTGCTTTAAAAGAAACACAGCCAGCGTTGAGTCGGGGGGGCGGGGGGGGACTTCTACTTGCAACCACTCATACAACACGCTGGCACATAACTCAACCCCGCACTGTGCCACATTACATTAATGAGAATTTGGACTTATGAACACCAGACTCCAGATGAACATGAATAAATGCTTTATTGAATAATAAAATATTAGTTATTTGTTTTCTATTGTAGGACCTTTTTTCAGCACCCCTCTACATGGACAGCTTCATCATGAATTTTACAGTGTATGAAGAGATGGAGTACTGTTTTCAGCATTTGAAGGGTTCCTGCCCCAAAGCACGGAGGCTGGTCCTTATTAAGGTTGGAATGTACATGTTCATGGTCGGAACAATTTTTCTTACTGTGTGTGGAAACTTGATTGTCATTATTTCAATTTTCCATTTCAAACAGCTTCATTCTCCAACCAATTTTCTTATCCTGTCTTTGGGATGTGTTGACTGTCTTTTGGGGGCACTTGTTATGCCATTAAGCATGATTAGATCCATAGAAACATGTTGGTACTTTGGAGAACTGCTTTGTAAAATACATTCCAGTTTCGACATGATGATTTCAATGGCTTCTATTTTCCATCTAAGTTTCATTGCTATCGACCGATATTATGCTATATGTGAGCCTTTAAGATACAAAAGTAAAATAACCATATTTGTCATAGCCATTTTTATTGGTGTCAGCTGGCTTTTATCTCTTGGGTTTGCTTTTGGAGTGGTGTTTTCCAATGTAAATATAATAGGTATTGAGGAATTAGTCATTTCAAACTCTTGTGTGGGTGCATGTGTTCTGATTTTTAACAAACAGTGGGGACTGCTGGCAACATTAGTAGCATTTTTAATTCCAGGAATAGTGATGATTTCCCTATATATGAAGATTTTCTTGGTGGCCAGAAGACATGCCAGACTCATAAACAATATATCAGAGAAAGACGTTTCTCAGAATGATAATAAAAACAAAGTAGCTTACAACCGAGAAAGAAAAGCTGCAAGAACTCTGAGCATTGTAATGGGAGTTTTTCTATTTTGTTGGCTGCCATTTTTTATCGCCACTCTAATTGATCCGTTTATTGATTTTTCTACACCACCAATTCTATTTGATGCACTGGTGTGGTTTGGCTACTTTAATTCTACTTGTAATCCCATAATTTATGGATTATTTTATCCTTGGTTTCAGAAAGCATTCAAAATAATTATAACAGGAAAGATATTCTGTCATAATTCTTTATTATTGAATCTCTTTCCAGACAGTGGAGTATAACGTATCATTTTCGAGCCAATTTGTTTTAAGTGTTAAAGGCACTGTCAGCATATTTTCCAATATCTGAGTTTCAGTCTTCAAGAAAGTAAAATGTATTCTCTGTAAAATGACTCTCTTGTTAATACATACATGATTGCATGTGTAGCACCTGGAACTCCTGAGGGTGCTGCTAAAGGCATTAGTTAGCAGCATCATGCAAGGGAGCTGTCAGATGAATAATAATACATTAATTACTTAAAATCAAGATCAAACATTACAAGCACAGAAAAGCATATACAAGACAAGTGCATAGTGCAGCCTAGAGAAGCCACTGAGGATAGAAAACATGTTTTCACCTTGTTTTACTTCTTCCTTCTCACTGCTGTCATTCCTGTCTCACTGCTGAGTTGCTATATTTCAAGGTTCCTGCTAAAGGCTCTGTGCATCCTCACATTTGCACTGGATTGGGAGTTTCTTTATATTTTATTAAGAATGGTTTCAAGGTTCCTGCTGTAAGAGGATGTTGTCTATGCTTGGTTTTCATCCAACAGTTTAACTGAAACTCATAGGCCAGTTATTATTACCTAAATCAGATGTTTTCCAGAGGGAAGATGCTGTGAAGTCACGGGTGTGCAATAATCATCTATTTGTGACTGAATTCATGTAAAACTAATATCATTTGATTTATAGTTATATTTCTCAAACAAGTAATATTAAGCTTCTGCTGAGTTACAGGAAAGAAACAGATAATATTTGCACAACATAACAGATACATTTAAGATTGGAAAAATAAGACCTAAGATTATTTTTTTTTCCAATTTGAACAGATAATCTTGTAGGGGACTCGGTGGGCATTCAATTGCACACACACAGACACACACACACACACAACCGGACATATTACAAGGTGTACTGTAAAGAGTATTTATGTATGGATATGCAATCTAGACAATTGTACAAGTGTAAATATAGCTGTGTAACACGATCATATATTTAATATGTATGTGTAAACATTGAACACTTGTTTCTGCATTACATATGGTGTCAGTGGGGCCACAGTTCACAGTCTTTGGGGAGATATGGGGAGTGCGCAGATGCGCTGCACCACAGAGTCTACACTCAGGACAACTGCTAACACAAACTATGGCCACAACATGTTGATGGCCTCTGTCTTTTTCTTCTAAAGGCTGCACCCCCTTTACAGAAAAGGATAGGTTGCGAATGCAACCTCGGTTATCTAAAAAAGGAAGCACTGCCCAAGGTGGAGGGCTTTCTGCGCACTGCCATAGGAACCCAATTGAAATGTCACTCTATCAAAGCTGCCATTGGCCTCTGCGCTCCTCACTCAGAACAGGTCCCTTCCCACATCCTGTTCCATAAAATGTGATGTCAGCGCAGGTTCGTCCTCTTTTGCCGGGAGCCAGGACTCCTGCGTGACCTTGCAACCCTTGGGCAGTTCTTCCTTTTTCAGATAACCGGGGTTGCATACGCAACGTATCGTGAATAAATGAATTATGTACACAGCAGGGCACTAGTGAAGCTCAAGCGCCCTCCGCTGGAGGACAACAGCAGTGGTCCCCTTGCTCCATGGTGTACATAGCTAGAGAGGGCCACAGACCTGCTTACCAAGGAACTATATACACAGCAAGGCAGCACACTTGAGCGGCAGTGAGCTCCATTCTACACAGGTCAGACCGGAGCCACAGTCCTGCTGTTTAACACGTATTATATATATACAGAGCTGGGTACAGGCCAGGCAGTCCACCAGCAGTCCTCCTGATGCATGTCATGCAGGGGTCAGGATGTAAGAATTGGGATTAGCTATCAAAAATAACTAAACACACACAAGACAGAGACGATGTGTAGCGAAAACGGTGGTGAACAACACTATGAAGTGAAGCCAGCCAACCAAAATATGCAGTTTGAATGTTTATTACGAACACAGATACAGAGAGCTTACGGTTTCGAGTCCAGCACAATGGCAAAAGAGGACGAACCTGCGCTGACGTCACATTTTATAGAACAGGATGTGGGAAGGGACCTGTTCTGAGTGACGAGAGCAGGGGCCAATGGCAACTTTGATAGAGTGACGTTTCGATCGGGTTCCTACGGAAGTGCGCAGAAACCCCCCTCCCCCTTGGGCAGTGCTTACTTCCAAATCCCTTGTGTGGTTCAACATTTCAATATATATTTATATTTTTAACTTTGTTTATAAAGCAATAGAGAGGCATTTACAATTAATGAAATACTCTTTTCAAGAATTGGATCATACAATTATGTTATTCTGATAAAATAAATTGTATTTTAAGACACCAAATCATTTTTAAACTGCTTATGTAAAAAATGTAATACCATATTTGAAATTAAATAAAAGTTGAAATCTAAAGATCAATTACAAATGCCTCCTATCAACATTGTTATTTGATGTTCATGATATTTTCCCCCTAGTCCCATGATTTACAGTATGTTACGTTTTCACTCAATCATACTTTTTCCTATGAATGTGTGGAACCCATCTTGGAAATAACTGGAAAAGTCATTGAGATAAAGCAAATAGAACTTTAATCTAGCCGGCTTGGAAGCACCACATCAGGAAATTCCTTCAGTGAGAACTTAATGTTTACAAACATGAGTGCAGCTTTATAGGAAAATTACTTAGAATGTTGTGGCCATTCATCCAATCAAAGGCTTCAAAAGGTGCAAGCTCTGCAAAGTTTTTAGGCTGCCCTTCCCAAGGGAGGAGGTCATCATGGAGGCAGATGTCTGGTCCTGTTACAGCATACAAACTGTACGATTTTGTGGTTTTCTTAACAACGAGGTAACATCTTTAGCTTTGAGAGGAGAAACAGGAAAACCACAAGCGGACAAGCCCATGGGTGGATACATTCGGACAAACCCATTTCTCTTATCATACAAAAACAGAAGCGGTGAGAGAATTTAAGAAAGGGTGTATCGTTAACTGCTTTGTTTGGCTTTTTACTAATAAATCCAATTTGCCAAGTCTGCACAAATGTCATTATTTCTAATATGAATATAAAATATTATATAGTTAATATAAAACTCTTTCTTTATCATTCCAATACAGAGTCTTCAGAATGTAACCAGAAGTCTCGGTTAGCAGCATTTACATTACATATTTATGATAAAAAAATTAAGGGGATCATCGTTTCTTGTTCAAATTCCAAACCGCTTTATGCTGGGTAGACATTTTGCCCTGAGATTATTATTTTTAGCGGATTATTGTTTCTTTATATCATGGTTAGAATGATTTTGTGCAAGTGGTTTTGATCTTGATTGATTCTTATATCAGTGATTCTGTATCATAAAATAAAGATTACTTTTTAAATTGAATAAAAGTGCACTTTGAGTTAGTCAATATAAAGTATACTTAAGGTAAGTATAATAAAAATACAATATTAGTAAGTACAGATAAAGTACACTTTCTTTGAGTATATTCATTGTACATTATTAGTATTGAAAACTAATGTATACTTTGTGAAAGTATATTCTTAGTTGTTGTACACTATCAGTACAAAATATATATATGTTACGTAAGTACACTCACCTAAAAGATTATTAGGAACACCTGTTCAATTTCTCATTAATGCAATTATCTAACCAACCAATCACATGGCAGTTGCTTCAATGCATTTAGGGGTGTGGTCCTGGTCAAGACAATCTCCTGAACTCCAAACTGAATGTCTGAATGGGAAAGAAAGGTGATTTAAGCAATTTTGAGCATGGCATGGTTGTTGGTGCCAGACGGGCCGGTCTGAGTATTTCACAATCTGCTCAGTTACTGGGATTTTCACGCACAACCATTTCTAGGGTTTACAAAGAATGGTGTGAAAAGGGAAAAACATCCAGTATGCGGCAGTCCTGTGGGCGAAAATGCCTTGTTGATGCTAGAGGTCAGAGGAGAATGGGCCGACTGATTCAAGCTGATAGAAGAGCAACTTTGACTGAAATAACCACTCGTTACAACCGAGGTATCCAGCAAAGCATTTGTGAAGCCACAACACGTACAACCTTGAGGCGGATGGGCTACAACAGCAGAAGACCCCACCGGGTACAACTCATCTACACTACAAATAGGAAAAAGAGGCTACAATTTGCACAAGCTCACCAAAATTGGACAGTTGAAGACTGGAAAAATGTTGCCTGGTCTGATGAGTCTCGATTTCTGTTGAGACATTCAGATGGTAGAGTCAGAATTTGGCGTAAACAGAATGAGAACATGGATCCATCATGCCTTGTTACCACTGTGCAGGCTGGTGGTGGTGGTGGTGTAATGGTGTGGGGGATGTTTTCTTGGCACAATTTAGGCCCCTTAGTGCCAATTGGGCATCGTTTAAATGCCACGGCCTACCTGAGCATTGTTTCTGACCATGTCCATCCCTTTATGACCACCATGTACCCATCCTCTGATGGCTACTTCCAGCAGGATAATGCACCATGTCACAAAGGTCGAATCATTTCAAATTGGTTTCTTGAACATGACAATGAGTTCACTGTACTAAACTGGCCCCCACAGTCACCAGATCTCAACCCAATAGAGCATCTTTGGGATGTGGTGGAACGGGAGCTTCGTGTACTGGATGTGCATCCCACAAATCTCCATCAACTGCAAGATTCTATCCTATCAATATGGGCCAACATTTCTAAAGAATGCTTTCAGCACCTTGTTGAATCAATGCCACGTAGAATTAAGGCAGTTCTGAAGGCGAAAGGGGGTCAAACACAGTATTAGTATGGTGTTCCTAATAATCCTTTAGGTGAGTGTATATTAAAAGTGATTAGTTTGTCAAAAGTATATTAAAAGTACACATAACACACTTATATTTGCATAAGTGTATTTAAAGTGTACTAAAGTATACTACTTTTTCATAAGGGTACAGTAGCTGTTCAAACTAAAGGAGGACTGAACCTCAACCTACTCCTGCCCTAAACCTACCAGGAGCAACATTTGTTTTGTTACTCTTTTCATTTTGTATTTATGTTGATTATTTCGCTTTTGCACTCATGCTAAGTTTACACACAAAACCCTTTTGTTGAAGTGCAAAACCTTCAATAAAGCCCGGATAACGGGCAGGATTAAATAAAAAATGTTTGCGCTGCGAGTCGCTCGCAGAAGCATTAGTGCATGTCTACGAATGGAAATCGCGCTGCTAAACTATCGCGGTATCTGACCCGATTTGTGCCACAAAACGACCTTCTCGAAGCTCCTTTCTTGCACAATGCGAGAAAATAAAACACAGCTTTCACAGCCGCTACTACAAAACTACACCACTGTACTCAGTCGCGGTTTCATGTTTAGTTAGATACTCTCTTCTAATTTTTAAAGTTAATCCCATGATGTACAGTTGTGTAGTTTGCTATTAGCGGCTGGTTACAGTTGTAGTTAATCCTGCCTAACAATACAGTGGGAGTGGTTATATTTTCACTGCATTAAATCAACAAAATATCTGCGAGAAAACACCCTGAAAATGCTCTCGCAGGTACTCTAGTTTCACACACTGCGTATTGTCTAAAGCCTCTGGCGGTTGAGGCGCAGTGAGAGGAAGCGCAGCTCCGGCTTTATTCACAGCGCGGCTCTGTGTCAGTGAAATACCTGTAGAGTTGCGCTAATAATACATTCAATGTTGCGCCCAACATCCTCACAAACGAAATGTTTGCTTATTATTCGTGCACAGAGAGAAAATATGTTGATATTGAATGTCATTTTATATTGTGTTTTGTTCAGCAATGTGTCAGTGTTCATTTAGTTTCATTTAACGTTTAACTCGTTTATTCTGCTCTTGCTTTCTTCCTTTCATGTCTTAACAATTGATTCCTTCTTATCAGGTCTCTCGTGGGAAAAGTGTTACTATCGAGTGTATATTACACCTCACTCGTACTCACTACAATGATGTATATTCAGCCTATACCCTATGTAACGGGGGTGTTTCCATGCATGATACATTAGGATACAAAGCACTCACCACGGATTGAATGTGGATTTTGATTGATGCATTTTGTAGCCGATGTTGGGACAGTACAGTATTTCTACAGTCACGCAGTCTCTCTCTATAGGCTACGAATCATTTTGGTTAACGATGTGAATCGGATCAGTGTCCGAATTGAATCGGGTCTTTTGATTCACTGTGAGCAGCAGCGGCGCTCAGGAGCCGGAGACCAACCTGTCGACTCTCGTTCAATGACTCTCTGACTCAGTCCGGCGGATTCGTTTGTCCTGACAAGTCCTTGAGTGCTATGAAACTGAAGACCGTATGTGCCATGTTGGTTCCAAATTTCCTCTTGTGTAGTGCACAAAAAATAAATATGTAAAAGCCAAAATGGCATCATTTACATAATCCAGACCGAGTATAGACTACTGTCAGAAAATTTGATTAGACGTTTATGCAATATTATATACTGTACATAATGTGTGTGTGTATTGCAGTCCGTATTCATTGGGTACGTCTGCCAAACAAAACAAAAATATATA
Organism: Amia ocellicauda; assembly: GCF_036373705.1. Taxonomy (NCBI): domain Eukaryota; kingdom Metazoa; phylum Chordata; class Actinopteri; order Amiiformes; family Amiidae; genus Amia; species Amia ocellicauda. The sequence continues at coordinate 24,035,714 of NC_089850.1, forward strand.
ATAAATCGCTATGAGGTCTGTTTTTGTAATGTTTTATACACAAGTAATCTTGAGGTAAATCAACACAATTACCTATTATAATAATAATTAATATTAATAATAATTGAGATACACCTATGCGTAAGACATTTATGTAATTATTATTATTATTATTATTATTATTATTATTATTATTATTATTATTAATAATAATAATAATATTTCTTAGCAGACGCCCTTGTCCAAACAATATATTACATTTAATTAGATTAATCGTGTTGGCTAAATAATGTTAATGCTTCAAACTGTTATCTCTGGGATTTTAAATATATATGTCACAACTGTATTGAACTTAATCCAGTCAAATATAGACATTTCCTAACTTTTGTGGTGTGCAGTGAACGACTTGTTCTTTCCAGTTCAAGTCTATCTAACCCGTCCTGATTTGGGCTGCATTGGTGCGAGTCACTGAATCAGTGAACGAAATGAACGAAATGAATCGATTCACCAAACTGAATTGAATCAAATGAATCGAGTCACTAAGAAGAATCGAACTGCAATCACTAACTGACAGTTATGGGGGCTGGAAAACGGTGTTTCTGAAGTTTGGACGCTGTTCTCCGTTGCTTCATACGTCTTTGATCGTAATACTTTAAGGGGGGCTGACAGAAAATATAGGGGGCCCCACTAAATAGGGTCTAGCTATATGTATATTTGGGAGTGAAGGCGACTTTTAAGACACAAACACTAAATCGAATTACGCTGCTGTCAGCAACTGTATAATTGCTATTATGAATATGTACACAAAAAGGTAAAGCATCTGGATGAGATTTATAGAATATTGTTACAGGCACATATGGTCGTCTAAGTTGCAAGCCAGTACACATACAAGTGTATGACGTTTGTGCACTGCACGTTGGGTGGTTAAAAAACCCACACCAATATACACTCACCTAAAGGATTATTAGGAACACCAGTTCAATTTCTCATTAATGCAATTATCTAACCAACCAATCACATGGCAGTTGCTTCAATGCATTTAGGGGTGTGGTCCTGGTCAAGACAATCTCCTGAACTCCAAACTGAATGTCTGAATGGGAAAGAAAGGTGATTTAAGCAATTTTGAGCGTGGCATGGTTGTTGGTGCCAGACAGGCCGGTCTGAGTATTTCACAATCTGCTCAGTTACTGGGATTTTCACGCACAACCATTTCTAGGGTTTACAAAGAATGGTGTGAAAAGGGAAAAACATCCAGTATGCGGCAGTCCTGTGGGCGAAAATGCCTTGTTGATGCTAGAGGTCAGAGGAGAATGGGCCGACTGATTCAAGCTGATAGAAGAGCAACTTTGACTGAAATAACCACTCGTTACAACCGAGGTATGCAGCAAAGCATTTGTGAAGCCACAACACGTACAACCTTGAGGCGGATGGACTACAACAGCAGAAGACCCCACCGGGTACCACTCATCTCCACTACAAATAGGAAAAAGAGGCTACAATTTGCACAAGCTCACCAAAATTGGACAGTTGAAGACTGGAAAAATGTTGCCTGGTCTGATGAGTCTCGATTTCTGTTGAGACATTCAGATGGTAGAGTCAGAATTTGGCGTAAACAGAATGAGAACATGGATCCATCATGCCTTGTTACCACTGTGCAGGCTGGTGGTGGTGGTGTAATGGTGTGGGGGATGTTTTCTTGGCACACTTTAGGCCCCTTAGTGCCAATTGGGCATCGTTTAAATGCCACGGCCTACCTGAGCATTGTTTCTGACCATGTCCATCCCTTTATGACCACCATGTACCCATCCTCTGATGGCTACTTCCAGCAGGATAATGCACCATGTCACAAAGGTCGAATCATTTCAAATTGGTTTCTTGAACATGACAATGAGTTCACTGTACTAAACTGGCCCCCACAGTCACCAGATCTCAACCCAATAGAGCATCTTTGGGATGTGGTGGAACGGGAGCTTCGTGCCCTGGATGTGCATCCCACAAATCTCCATCTACTGCAAGATGCTATCCTATCAATATTGTCATAGGACTCATTGTCATGTTCAAGAAACCAATTTGAAATGATTCGACCTTTGTGACATGGTGCATTATCCTGCTGGAAGTAGCCATCAGAGGATGGGTACATGGTGGTCATAAAGGGATGGACATGGTCAGAAACAATGCTCAGGTAGGCCGTGGCATTTAAACGATGCCCAGTTGGCACTAAGGGGCCTAAAGTGTGCCAAGAAAACATCCCCCACACCATTACACCACCACCACCAGCCTGCACAGTGGTAACAAGGCATGATGGATCCATGTTCTCATTCTGTTTACGCCAAATTCTGACTCTACCATCTGAATGTCTCAACAGAAATCGAGACTCATCAGACCAGGCAACATTTTTCCAGTCTTCAACTGTCCAATTTTGGTGAGCTTGTGCAAATTGTAGCCTCTTTTTCCTATTTGTAGTGGAGATGAGTGGTACCCGGTGGGGTCTTCTGCTGTTGTAGCCCATCTGCCTCAAGGTTGTACGTGTTGTGGCTTCACAAATGCTTTGCTGCATACCTCGGTTGTAACGTTATTTCAGTCAAAGTTGCTCTTCTATCAGCTTGAATCAGTCGGCCCATTCTCCTCTGTCCTCTAGCATCAACAAGGCATTTTCGCCCACAGGACTGCCGCATACTGGATGTTTTTCCCTTTTCACACCATTCTTTGTAAACCCTAGAAATGGTTGTGCGTGAAAATCCCAGTAACTGAGCAGATTGTGAAATACTCAGACCGGCCCGTCTGGCACCAACAACCATGCCACGCTCAAAATTGCTTAAATCACCTTTCTTTCCCATTCAGACATTCAGTTTGGAGTTCAGGAGATTGTCTTGACCAGGACCACACCCCTAAATGCATTGAAGCAACTGCCATGTGATTGGTTGGTTAGATAATTGCATTAATGAGAAATTGAACAGGTGTTCCTAATAATCCTTTAGGTGAGTGTATATATATATATATTTTTTTTTTCTGTTCCTTTCTTCTTATTTTTGATTAGGTTAGGGTTTTAGGATTTTACTTGCCCAGATATAGCATTTTATATGGCATTTTAGCAAGTTTTAGTATTAGAATTATTTTATAATCCTGTGTGCAAATAACTGTAGTATTCTGTGCATGTGTTGTACTGTACAGACTTCATGCCCTGTATCAGTTGTCGATAATGTAACAATAAAACTTGTACTTACCGTACTCATCTGTGTGAGGTTGCCTTGGGGTCTGTCGAGCCTGCTCCGGGAGAGAAATCTAATTGGGTGTGATGAGCTCTTCCCTCGAAAAAAAGGAAGTGGCGTAGTCTGGTTTGACATGTTCACCCCTAGCACCCATAGGTGCTGACATTTCCAAATATTGTGACCAGCATTCCAACCACAAACAACATGTACAATGCAATATAAGTTGCTAGGGAGTGACCTTCCTTTAGACAGGATCCATTAACTGGATAGCAAAAGTGCTCCTCATTGAGATCTTGATCTGTAGAAACATCATTTTTTTCTGTTGGTCTTCTCCCACAAACAAATCCAAAGGATAAATGTTTAGAGAAGCAATACTTCAATTTCCAGTACTGAATAACAATGAATACATTTGTTCTATAGTCATGTATTTTAAGTGGATTCCTTTTACCATTCTTTCCATCATGCATACATTGCACAAAGAAAGGGGCTGATTATTTATAGGCACTCTGTTCATAAGGTACATCCCCTAAGGGAAAATCAGTGTTTTGTCATGTCAGGTGTTAAATAAAGCTTTAAATGCTTCAGGAGAACTTATTTTTATCAATCATCTACAATAACTTTGTGAATTATTATGAAAGACAAAAGAGGTCTTGACATATAAATAGTAGTATTTATACATACAAAAATATTTATATAAAATGTATGTAGTCTTCAGTGTGCATATACTTATTCATGTGTAGTGTATACATATGCATAAACAAGGAAAGTTTTGTGTTTTTACCTGTACAAACACAGGAAATTTTAAACTTTAAACTATTTTCAGTTTATTTAACACTTTGATTCAGCCTGGAGGAAACAGTAAAGAGGGGAGTGTATAAACATTGTACTGCCACTTCATATAAACCAATGGATGGCTTCAGAAAAAATTGACCTAATTTATCCTATCAAGTTACAGTTAACATGTTCCAGGCAATTAATAATTGAATGTCCAAAACTTATATTTGCATGTTGACATATTTGCATATGTGTACATCATTAAAACAGCTTTTAAAAGCCCTTGAATTATTGTATTAAAGAGATTTTAGATTTCTGGGGCATCTGAACTCTAATAGAGCCCTAGGATGAACTTGAAGAAAGTTATTTTGAAATAAACATATGGCACAACATATAACTATTGGACATTACATAATTTGAGGAAAATCATAATGTTTTATCTTGGTGTAGAGAGAATGCTGGTTCTGGGTGTATTGAGATAGTATATGAGCACATTACAAGTGATGTAACCCTCACAGTGTTAACCCTCCCATTTCAGGAGTCCCAGTCTTTTGGCACAGCGGGTTTAACACTCTACATTACTGGAGCCGCTGTGGTGCGGAGCGCTCGGATGGGTGCCTGTGATGCGTGGTTTGAATCCCAAGCAGGGAGCTCTGACTGCACCAGCTACACTGGGACTAGGGATGGGGATCGAGACCCGGTTCTATTAAGGACCCGGTTCCAAATTTCTCAAAACCCAAAGATCAATAAGGTCCGAGCTTATCGATACTGCTATTGAGACTAGTGGGTAATATAATGTAATGTTAACTTATGTGTCGAGAGACAAGAGTCATGTCATTTAAATCAAATCACTGGTGCACAAACATACATCGATTGTCTAATAATATTATTAAATTCAATTGAATTGCCTGCCAACCGCCTCTAAACTAAACAAAGAAGAATTTAATTGCCTCACACCCTAATTCGCTTAATTTCTCATTTCGTTGCTTGCTAGGATGGCTGAACATACTAAGTGGTCAAAGGCTTGGCTACATTTTAATAAAGCCGAAGATAAGGAGGAAGCGACATGTAATTTATGTTCGAAGGTAATTTCTTGCGAGGGGGGAACACTACAGCAATGATTAAGCACCTCAACGTTGTGCATCAGTTAAAGGGAAAATGCAGTACCTTCGAAAGTCTTTGAGTCGCAACGGTGCCAACTCCAGCTGCCGTTGCAGGACAGCCATCCTCCTCCACCCAAGGTATGCATGGTGAGCACACCCAACTTCGTAGCAAGTCTCCATCATTGACAATAATAAGCCAATTCAGGGCTCTACAGTGCAACTATTTCACTCGAATATGCCCTTAAAATTAGATAGGTGCGCGAACCGGAAAAAATTATTTACGAGGACAGTGTGTGAAGAGCTGTCAAGAAGAGCTGTCGATTCTTTTTTCTTTTTATGTAAAGCATAATATTTATTGTATTTATGTATATTATTTATTTTCTTTGTTGTTGGAAAAAACATGTTGGACATTTTGCTGCTGATATATTATTTTACTGTTCTCATAGTTATTATACGTTATGTTGAAATCAGAAATTAAAGACTCACAGTTTTTGCAATTATAGCAATAATAGTTCTGTTAAGAATTTATTGTCGTCTCGTCTTTCCACCAAATTATAGAAAAGTATCGATAGTGGTATCGATAAAGACTCGGATCGTTAAACAATCTCAAAAATGGTATCAATATCAATACAAATTAACGATCCCCATCCCTAACTGGGACTAGAGTAAAGAAATGACAGACTCTGTAAATTAAATCAGTTTAAGGACTGACGTACAAGATGTTAACCTTTTTAGTGGTAAGTTCTAAAACAGATGACTGCCCATGGGAGTGAGAGCTCTTTTTCTCTGCCTGTGTACATGTTCAGTCATTCCCCATTGCCAAGAAGGCTACCCTACAGTTTTGTTTTTCCCCTATGTAAAAACAAATAAAAAACAGCGAACAGAAAAACTTTTTTTTTTTTGTTCTGGGTTGACTAAAACAAATATAGACAGATCAATATAGAAAGGTTCATCTGTTTAGTTTTTCATGTGCACAGAATATGTGCCAGTTTTTTTTTCCTTAGTTTCCTCAATGCAGAAATAAATAGATAATATAAAAACACTGAAGGATATACAGACAGTCCATCTGTTGTTTTTTGACATATATATGCAGCGGTTAAATTGGGTTGGGGCTCACCAGAGCAGGGCTCCAGCAGCCTCCATGGTCGGGGAAAAAGGTTTGCAATACGTTTTAGCTTAAAATATATTTATCCAAAATTGAATGAGGCTACAGTATGTACTATCCTTGCTGTGAACAGGGGCGTGCTCTCTCTCTTTCCAAGATGCGTGTGTCATGCATGCCCAGGGAGGAGCGCACTTCTCTATTGGAGAGCACGAGCTGCACGGAGCCCCGCACTTGCTTGACCTGTACACAAGCACAATTTTCTCCTACGCTGTGAGACATGCTGATGGTAGGTCGCAATGTGTGAAGTAACAGTAGAGACTGGTTGTGAAACACCAGGCTGATCCTGATATTAACTAACATCAAAATAAGTTACTCTTTTCAGTTCGAATTAATATTGATCGATTTAACACTTTTACCTGGCTAAGGATGATGACGAAAGTGTGCACATTTAGAAAAAGTTGTCTTCTTACTTGTTCTGGTGTGCTGCACTAGAACAGCCAATCTGTCAGCCGCCTCCTCTCTCTGCTGCTTATTTCCAATTACAGAGGTATCTTGCTAGTTTAAGTCATCAGCTAACAAACATAGTTAATCACTCGTTGCTACTTTCCCACATTTAGCAGGGTTTTAGCAAACATTGATAATATAAGTTGTCCCAAAATTGGGGCATCATTTTAATATTAATATTACTAAATATTAATTTATGGTGAAATTATTTGTGATAGAGACATACAGCTTTTTAGCTGCGTAGCTGAGATTTGGCTGAAAAGAACCATGTACGGTTTGTTTACATCGCGTCTTTCCTGGTGTTTGCATTCCATGGCAAAATGAGAAGAACATGTGGCTGGTATTCACTAAGGGAAAGGACATTACTAAGGGTCTGTCATCAGCCCTAGAGATCTTATATTTTTTTACCCAATCAAAGACCATGAATGAATATGAATATGAATATCTAGCCAATCCAAAGAGACTCTGAATGCCCTGGAACTCTCAGATGATAAAGCAGGTGTGGGATTATGCGCTGCTGCAGAGAGAGAAACAGACTTTTACATTGTATCTTATTAACAACATGCTTTTTCTATCAACCACAATGTTTTTGGTAGCCATGGATGCAGAAAAACTTCAGTTAAAAGCAGTATGCATGTATAATGTACTTATAAGGCAGCATTTGAGTGGAAAATGTGCAAAACTGCAGTGTCGATATGCATGTTGTCCCTGTAAATGTGCTATATGTATTGGTATAACAGTTATTTTCTCTTAATGTATGTCTCAGAGTGTACCAAAATGCTGCATTAAGGGGTTAATGTCCTGAAAAAAAAAAATTCAAAGCAACGATATCCCTGGATCTCCTCACATTTTATTTCATTCACCTTTTCTGAATCATAAATAACTATCTAGTGCTTATATATGGTAATTTATCACTGGTGTCCCAAATTCTGCCCCAACTCACTGTAATCAAGACTTAAATTTACAGGATGTACCACTACATCCTTACTGCTGAATGGGTTAATGTGAAAGAATTTGTAAAGTCAGGAAACAACAAAAAGGATTGTATAAAGGTGCCAGTTGTAATCTTTGTTTCTGCCAATGATGGTGCTAAATTCATATCCTTTGACTTCTGGAGTGAATGCTGTTGAGAATATATATATACAGTGAGGGAAAAAAGTATTTGATCCCCTGCTGATTTTGTATGTTTGCCCACTGACAAAGAAATGATCAGTCTATAATTTTAATGGTAGGTGTTTTTTAACAGTGAGAGACAGAATAACAACAAAGAAATCCAGAAGAACGCATTTCAAAAAAGTTATACATTGATTTGCATGATAATGAGGGAAATAAGTATTTGATCCCCTATCAATCAACAAGATTTCTGGCTCCCAGGTGTCTTTTATACAGGTAATGAGCTGAGATTAGGAGCACTCTATTAAAGGGAGTGTTCCTAATCTCAGCTCGTTACCTGTATAAAAGACACCTGTCCACAGAAGCAATCAATCAATCAGATTCCAAACTCTCCACTGTGGCCAAGACCAAAGAGCTGTCCAAGGATGTCAGGGACAAGATTGTAGACCTACACAAGGCTGGAATGGGCCACAAGACCATCGCCAAGCAGCTTGGTGAGAAGGTGACAACAGTTGGTGCGATTATTCGCAAATGGAAGAAACACAGGGGGACAGTAGTTAGAGAACCAATGGCAAATTTTGATTACAATATGGTTAGCTTTGAGGCATTCTTTCAAAAAACAAGGTCCAAGTCTAAAACAATGGTCTACAATTTTAGAAAAGCAAACCTTGAAGGTATGAGATGGCACTTAGAAGAGGTAGACTGGAGCACATTGGATACAGAGTCAGTTGAAAATGGATGGGTATATTTTAAGAATATACTCTTTGTACCAAAACTTAGCAAACTGAGGACCAAAAAACACTGACCAAAATGGTTTAATTGAGGTATGCAAAAAAATATCAAGAGAAAGAAAATGTTGTATAGCGCATACAAAAGGGATGGTGACGAAACAAAATACATAGAATATGTTGAGCTGCAAAGAGATCTTAAGAAAGGGATCAGGAAAGCAAAGAGGGAAATAAAAAGAAACATAGCTCTTGGAGCTAAAACCAATGCCAAGAGCTTTTTTCAATTTTACAACAGCAAGCAGTCAATAAAGGAGGAAGTGAAACAGATAAAGGGCAAAAATGGAGGTATCTTGGAAAACGAACAAGAGGTGGCAAATGTTCTAAATGAGTATTTCACAGAGGTTTTTACAAAAGAAAAAACAGATGACATGCCACAGGTTGACAATCAGTCCAGTCAAACCCTAAGAGAGATCCGGATAAATGAGGAGGAGGTACTAAAGGGATTAACAAAATTAAAAACAAATCACCTGGGCCAGATGGTATATTTCCAAAAGTCCTTAAAGAAATTAGGGGGATTATTTATAGGCCACTAACTCAAATATTCCAATTGATACTTTTTATTATTTATTTATTTATTTTTCTTGGCAGACACCCTTATCCAGGGCGACTTACAACATAAGTGCAAGAATACAGTTAAGTACAGGGCATCAAACATTACAAATTCAAATTTACATTAAACAGAGCAATTCAAAATATAATAATTTTATAACTTCCAATTTACACAGGTAAGTACAGTAAGTGAGGTCATACATCCTGGAAAGTAAAGTAAAGCTAAGTGCTGTCAAGATGTAGGGTCACAGTCAAGGGATACGGGAAAGGGAGCAAAAGGGAAATCAATCAGTGATACAAGTATTAATAAAGCAAGAAGCATGATAGAACAGGGAATGTGCCAACTGACTGAAAAACTGCTAATGTCATACCTATCCACAAGAAATGGACAAAACTGAGCCAGGAAATCACAGACCAATCAGTCTCACCTGCATTACTTGTACAATTTTGGAAAAAAAATATTAGACAGAAAATAGAGCAGCATCTTAATGAAAACCATATTCTTGGTGATAGTCAGCATGGGTTTAGATGAGGCAGATCATGTCCTACTAATTTATTAATTAGACATATGTGTGGTTTAACCTCATGAAAACGGTACTGGAGGCAACACTGCGGGCAATATTTAGTTTGATCACAATAACAGAACGCCGAGAGAAAAATCCTTAAGCAATCTTTACATCTGATGGTGGGTGCCAAACCCTTACGACATTGCGGATTGAAACAGATGTTACAGAAACCGTAACAGCGGTGCTTAAGCTTATCATTGAAGGCCTTATAACACCAAGGACAAACGTATGAACAACCCAAAAAAGCCATCAAACTCTTTATTCCAAAGTAATGACTATCACTTAGGAAGAGAAACAGAGTCTGTGTATGGGTTTCAGGATGTGTCTGAAATTTCACAAATACTTCCTTTACCTCATAATGGTACCACACTACAATTTTTAAAGACAACAACTCCTCAAACTTTGTAATGTCTGAAAAGGCCACCATCTGTTGAGAGTTTAAGCCGGCACTCTGATGAAGCATTAAAGCCTCTTGCAGAGCTTGGGGTTCAGGCATGTTGGGGGTGAGTAGTTTTATTAAACTGTATGCAAAACAGAGCTTATTGTCCCCACTGGAATTCACCACTAATTGCCTGAGCTTGGTCCTAATTATGTCGTTCTTCAAGCATTTCGACAGTCTTCTAAGCGCCCCACCCTCATGGTTACAAACCACATTCATTACCAGAGACAGACTTTCATCAGCTAAGATGGCTGCGTTACTTTGCAACAACGCTTTGATTTTAGCCAGAAATTCATCAACATCTAAATTATCTCCACTCAGCATTACAGATAGGTTGCTAAACAAATCAACCCCTCTGAGTTCTAACTGTACAACATCTTGAGGTCTGACCCTTTCAGCAACCTGTTCAAGCATGTTTAGCAAGGCCTCGTGTATGTTGACAAATATTTCTGCATAATTGCCACAATTTAAAAGTTCTGCAAAATTAAAACGCTGAATCATTTAAAAAATGTTATAGGCAGGTCTATCTATAATCACGGGATCACTGGAACTCTTGGACACATCATAATTTTGAACAAAACTGTCACCCCCTCACATTATCACAGAGCATGTCCTCAACAGCCTTATCAGTCTCAGAACCCTCCACATCCCGAACACCACCACCGCCGCCATCTACAAAACCCCCCTTTTGAGGAGTCTCATTTAAAGCCTGTAAAAGCCCTTCAAAGATATCCAACCGGTTAATGTCAAGATGCTCCTCTATAGAGATGGCGTCTTCTGCCGACATCCTGTGTTCTAATTGACTCAAATCATTTATAATAGGGGCAGAATTTGGTCAGGGTAGCTCCTCCAAAGCCTCCACCATTTCAAACAAATCGGGGTGAACTAGGGGGAGAACCTCTATAGGCGCTACCGGTGGGAGGTGGTTATTTAGATCATTGACCATCTGTAACAGGTTGGGGTTCAACGGTAAGTCTGTTAATTCACGTTTGCTCGGAGGGTTTAATTCTATCGGGGGTAGTTGGTTGTTATTTAAATCATTTACAATTTGTAATAGTTCCAGGTTCATTGGAACATCAGAGGAGTTCACAACAGGGCCGGGGACGTTCTCTTGGGAAGGTCTTTTTTGGGGGCCTAGCTTGTTCATAATCCTTTAGTTCGTGATTTCTTTTACCAAGTCCAGACATTTTTAAATTTATTTTTTATTTTTCCAACAACCCACAATAGTAAGGCGTTTTGTGGCTATTAAAACATAAAATATGGTACAAGGCATTAGTAAGGGTATTAATACACTCACCTAAAGGATTATTAGGAACACCATACTAATACTGTGTTTGACCCCCTTTCGCCTTCAGAACTGCCTTAATTCTACATGGCATTGATTCAACAAGGTGCTGAAAGCATTCTTTAGAAATGTTGGCCCATATTGATAGAATAGCATCTTGCAGTTGATGGAGATTTGTGGGATGCACATCCAGGGCACGAAGCTCCCGTTCCAACACATCCCAAAGATGCTCTATTGGGTTGAGATCTGGTGACTGTGGGGGCCAGTTTACTACAGTGAACTCATTGTCATGTTGAAGAAACCAATTTGAAATGATTCGACCTTTGTGACATGGTGCATTATCCTGCTGGAAGTAGCCATCAGAGGATGGGTACATGGTGGTCATAAAGGGATGGACATGGTCAGAAACAATGCTCAGGTAGGCCGTGGCATTTAAACGATGCCCAATTGGCACTAAGGGGCCTAAAGTGTGCCAAGAAAACATCCCCCACACCATTACACCACCACCACCAGCCTGCACAGTGGTAACAAGGCATGATGGATCCATGTTCTCATTCTGTTTACGCCAAATTCTGACTCTACCATCTGAATGTCTCAACAGAAATCGAGACTCATCAGACCAGGCAACATTTTTCCAGTCTTCAACTGTCCAATTTTGGTGAGCTTGTGCAAATTGTAGCCTCTTTTTCCTATTTGTAGTGGAGATGAGTGGTACCCGGTGGGGTCTTCTACTGTTGTCGCCCATCCGCCTCAAGGTTGTACGTGTTGTGGCTAAACAAATGCTTTGCTGCATACCTCGGTTGTAACGAGTGGTTATTTCAGTCAAAGTTGCTCTTCTATCAGCTTGAATCAGTCGGCCCATTCTCCACTGACCTCTAGCATCAACAAGGCATTTTCGCCCACAGGACTGCCGCATACTGGATGTTTTTCCCTTTTCACACCATTCTTTGTAAACCCTAGAAATGGTTGTGCGTGAAAATCCCAGTAACTGAGCAGATTGTGAAATACTCAGACCGGCCCGTCTGGCACCAACAACCATGCCACGCTCAAAATTGCTTAAATCACCTTTCTTTCCCATTCAGACATTCAGTTTGGAGTTCAGGAGATTGTCTTGACCAGGACCACACCCCTAAATGCATTGAAGCAACTGCCATGTGATTGGTTGGTTAGATAATTGCATTAATGAGAAATTGAACAGGTGTTCCTAATAATCCTTTAGGTGAGTGTAAGTGTGTGAAGACTTTGTATAGGAAGTTGAGGAAAGTGTTTTTGTGATTATTATATAATGTTTTATATTAATACTAGCATTAGAAGTAGTTTTGTATACAGACTGAGCAGATTCGATTTAGCAGGACAAGTAGAGGGTCAACAAGGTCGATTTGTTAGAAACTCCTGTCAGTAATGAAAGATTACACAGTGCCGAAATAGCCTACAGATGTCTGCTGAGAATTTGTTTATGACTTAATCATTTCTCCAGATAGGCAGGAATTGTTTCTGTTAAAGAACGATTGACACTAGGTAAATGACGACCGTGGGATCGCATCTTCCTAGTGCACATCAAAGACAGACATCTGCTTTGGATCCATCACCTCTTCATGGGAGGACAGATCGTAAAACGGACCCGGACCTCTATCTTCTGATTGGATGAGCGGCCATAAGATGTTACGTCATTTTCCTATAAAGTTGTACTCATGTTTGTAAACATTAAGTCTCACTGAAGGAATTATTTCTGACGTGGAGCTTCCGAGTCGGCTCGATTAAAGTTCTATTTGCTTTATCTCCGCGACTTCTCTACATATTTCCCACATGGTTCTACAGTGTGTTTTGGCTCTCTATCACCAGGTTTTGCCCCACTAACACAAGTCTTTGATTTTGTAACAAAGTATGTAGCAACTCATGCCGACCTTCAGGAAGTAGCTCCGGGGGCTGGTGGCCTGGCTCGGCTTCACAGGATGGTCGCTCCGGTAAATCTCAGCCAACGGAGGCAGGGAGTGAGCGTATACTCATGGCCGGAGACCAAGCAGGCCTTTACGGTGATACCCTGACCAAGCGCAGGGTACTGTTTCGCGTTTCTGTAGCCAAGAAACGGGTCGGGGTGAACGATGTTGAAACCAGACCGGCGTTGGGGGGTGTGTCAGCCCCGACTAACGGCGACCCCTGAGGTTGTTGGGTGGCTGTATTTGTTCCGACCGACAATGAGGCGAGCTGAATCTGGGGTGTTGAATTACCCCCAGAAGACTGTGGCCCAAGTAGATGTTGGGGGGTCTCCAAGACCACCGTGGGGGATCCTCTCGGTGGTCTCACCAGTGAAGATGTTTGATCCCACTTAGACGGAGTAATTCTCATCCACCGAATAAAAAATACATTACATTTATATCTTTAAACGGTGACAGAAATCAAACTTAAAACAACCTGAGCAGGACATTCAAAACCTTTAGCTTTTTTAGACCTTTGAAAATAGCCTTAGACATTCACTACACCGCCTTATTATTTACAGACACTATATTTATTAGGACTTAATAAAATCTAAAACATTATAAAAATTATAATAAATGTAAAACAGAGAAGCCGCTGTAAATAAGTTGTTTCTTAAATGCTTCTTTAAAAACTGTAATATTATTAATAAAACACATTTATATACACACACACACCCACAGCAACATTTCATTTTTAAACGAACCTTCCAAGTGTAAATGCTTCCTGATCCCGGGACTTCCTGTTTCACAAGCGTTTTCATGATCTGTTTAAATATTAAATACAATGAACACAATCAATCCTTTTCCAACAACCACTTTAAAACAGAAGTATAATAGCGGTAGATATGCCAAACAACTTACTAAACCCTTTCGGTTGGCTTAACTTCCTAACCAGACGGTACGGCAATCGGCCATTTCTAAACACGTTTCCCAGAAACAAGCCCAGACATGTCCGGCCTTCTACACATCTTTCCCAGAACCCCCCGACCTACAGGAAACAGGCACACATCGCTTATATATTAACCCTCAACCCTCAGCGGGCAAACAAATCCCTTTTAAAAACATTAAAGTTTGAAAGATCTTACTTACCTCCACAGAATAATCGTTTCTTATGTATTTCGGCTGGTTTATCTTTTTGCACCGCTGTGAAGGTAAGAGATATGTTTATCCTTTAGCCACGCCGCTTTATAAAAAGCTTTAACCTCTTATTTACAGACTGCAGATATATACTCACAGCTATCAGATACCGGCCTTTCAGATTCTTGAAAGGTTATAGTTCTCGAAGGTAAAACGAAACAAGCCCTCAATGTGGAAGGCCTTTCGTTGTCTCGAACCACGTTTCTTAATACTGTTAGAAAGGATAATTTTTTTTAATTAACAAAACTGAACTCAAACATCTTACAGAAACGTGATACAAACAACCGGGGGTTTAGTACTTACCCGGTCAGCAGACAGCCCGTCTAGGGGCAACCACTTCTCTTGGTCGATCCTCGGAGACATTAACCACGGGCCTTTCGATAGTTTCTGTGTAATTAAAGAGACCGGCATTAATATATATTAAAAAGTTTTCAAAACTCTAATGATCCACTTCAAAACCACACACCCCCCACACACACACATCCATACATAAGAACCCATGAGCGCAAACACAAAAAGCTTACCGGCGTTGTTCCAGATGATCTCCTCGGCGTTGGGAATTAACGCCTGTTGACTGGCTGAAAAATAATTTACAGAGCTTAAAACAGATGCTATAGCCTTATTTACAATACATGTACACAACATGCTCTGAGTCAATGAAATTAATCTGAAGACTTACCTAAAAACTCATTTAAATCGAAGTCGCTGATGTTTTTTCCGGCAATTGTTGATCTTTAGTCTTAAATCGAAAGGTCAGTATGAGTCTGTCGAGCTGAAGACCTGACCTTCATACTTATACAGCTGTCCATATGCCGGAGCTGTTTGTAAGGCATTGTTCTGGTCTGGACTTAGTGCCGCCTCGTTACAAATTAACATATCAAAAACAACCAATAAAATGGCACTGCATCAAATTTCAAATAGAAACCAAGATGGAGCTGATCTCTCTCCTCTCAACTCTAAACTTTTATTAGAACCTTTTTGGCTCTCAAAAAAACATTTTTAAATCATCTAGACCTATAGTCAACAACCACTAAGAATATTTCACGCCTTTATAAGAGCTAAAAAACAACCTGAACCAAGAAAATAACTATAAAGATCTAAAATAAACATCACTCTAATAGTTTTTACAGTGATTTCTTTTTTTTTTTTAATAGCTATGCTTTGTTTGGTATTAAACAAGTCACAAACTACTCAGAACAGCGTTTATCACCGCAAAATAGATATTTGGGTTTATTTTACAAAGCTTATAAATTATATAGGTTAAAAGTATTCTGAATGTTTTGATATCACACGTCATACCTACTGTTGTCTGACCCCCCTCCCGCGGTGTGAGCAATTTAGCCTTGAGTGATGTGATCTATTTAGCCTTGAGTGTTGTGAGCTATTTAGCATTGAGTGATCAGTTGTTTTTATTTTTTAAACGATACCTTATCATTAGGTATTGAGACAGCTAAAATACATTAAAAGCACATCATTATCTTAAGTCTAACTCTTACGAGCTTTAAGACCCTAGCATGTATTTAAGTAAAACGAATGAACACATTATGTGAGAGCTAATATAAAATAAAATATAACCACAGCTTTTTTTTTTTTTTTTTACAAAAACAATTAACCTATACAGACACACACACACACGCTTTTTTAATTTTATTTTTAATTCAATTTGTCTTATTATTAAACAAACTGAACATCCTCAGATGTTTCCAGAGATTGGTGGGGAGAGACAGAGACAGAGGCAGTGTGGATATGATAAACACCCTATTCAAAACTGGCATTGATAAGACCTGGGCCCCATTACAGACAACAGAACTTGTTGATCTTATAACGGTTTAGATTTCCTAAACCATTACATGTATATTTAAAAAAACAAAGTTGCGCAGCTGAAGAAATGCATAATGAATGAATGGGGGAAAATTCCGCTTGCTAAACTTAACTAACTGGTGTCTTCAGTGCCCAAACGCTTAATAAGTGTTATTCAAAGAAAAGGTGATGTTACACAGTTTGAAACAGTCAACTGTCCCAACTTTTTTGGAATGTGTTGCAGTCATCAGACTTGAAATGAGTGTATGTTTTCAAAAATAAATTAAATTCACAAAGTAAAACATCAAATAATGTGTTAATAATGTATTTTCAATATAGTACAGGGTAAACTGAATTTTCTAATGACTATTTTTGTTAGTTTTTTTGCATTTTCCATACTGTCTCTACTTTTGTGGGGAATTGGGGTTGTAAGTCACCCTGCATAAGGGTGTCTGGCATTATTATTATTATTATTATTAATAATAATATTTAACTATATGCTGAGTTTAGGATGCAAATGTCTCCTCTTAAATTAGCATATTATTTTATCATTTCTCCCCTCTTTTACAGACCGCACAGCACACACACAGCGGCTTTTCTCATTTTAACTGGGATCATTTTTGTTAGAGAAACGTCTGCCATTTTTTCTTCTTTTTCCCAGGTGTCTTACAATTCCCAGAATGCAATGTGTGAGTGACTAAGTAAGACTAGTCTTAGACCAGTCTAAGGAAAGACTGATTCATGCAATGGTCTTAACTGAGTCTCTATTGTTAGTAGGACTTATAATTATACTAAGACAAAGACTTAGTCTATGTTCATGCATCTGGCCCCTGGTCTAATTGGAAAGCCTGTACAGATTCAGGGAAAAATATACAGTTACCATTGGAAACTATAAACACATTGCAAAACCATATGCTGCCACCTTGTATGTTTTTTTATGGATGTACACTGCACTGTGCTTTGTTTTTTATTGTTTCTTGTTTTCGCTTTGCATTGTGAATTATACTGCATGCGGAGGTATCAATAGTAGCTCTCCCCTACTACAGCTCCTGTAATACGGTGCTCCTTGAACCCCAGCAAAACAAAATAAGCTCCCGTATCAAGTTGTTCCAACAGTGGTTGGAGTTTTGCATGTTGTTCAGCCAAAGCAAAGCCTTGTGGTCAGTCTCCAGATGAAATTGTCGACAGCGAATAGTAACACAGACTCTCCAAGGCCCACTTTATTGCCAAACACTCCTTCTCTACTGCAGAGTATCTTGTCGGTAAGAGCTTCCTGCTCAGGAAAATAGGATGCATCTCTCCCGGGTCTCCCTGCAACAGAACCACCCCAGTAGTGAAGATGGCGGCATCACTTACTATTTTGACAGCCGGAAGTCCCGCCCTCCCTACATACCATAGACCGGAAGGCCCACTTCACCTTCCGGTTGCCCCCACCTTTGAACCGGAACTTCTCTCTCCATCCCAGCACCCCCCTGGGTTACCCTTTGTCCCTCCCTGTCAGCCATCTTGGATGATATCGGCCATTTTGGATGTCAGCCATCTTGGCTGATATCGGCCATTTGTAAGGTCATAGGTCATCTGGTAAGATGGTAGCCATTTTGTTAGGGTGACATCCATCATGGTGAGTGTCCAAGGGCACCTCACCCTGCTGGTGTTGGAGGTGTAATGTTTAATAACATAAACTGTGTTTTTAAGGTTATATTGTTTTATGATACTGTGTTGGTAAATTGGGAACTATTGGGAACTATTAACAACGTCATATTTATATGACCCAAAACTGCATTCTACTAAACCCTGAAACTCTAAAAAATCATTACAAACCCTATGTTTTGTAAAATGGCTTATTTCACAGACACAGAACCAAATAGGCTCACCCTCAACATAGTCCAACACTTACACAAAGTATGATGTAAACTTAAAGGTTTACCAGTAGTACAGGGGTATCATTAATCTATTCATGCAACTTTTAGACACTTGTGTAATACAGAGCTAACAACGGCATTGAGAGCGGGTAGCAGGGCTTAGACAATGCTGTGCGCTGGGGTTTAAAATGACTGTAGGCCAGGGCTTCAAAACCTTACCCCATTTTAACATGGTCAAATTAGCCTCCAACCCCTAAAATACTAAGACATGTATTTTTGTATCACATGTATCATGTTGTATTACTATGTACATTAATGTGGTTTATACTTTTGATTTAATTTGACATAATTGTATCATATTTTTAATTTACAAATTCATATATATATATATATATATATAATTCACAAATACTATATAATAATAGTAATAATAATGCAAAAACATATTAAGCAATCATATTTTTACTTACAAAATAATATATATAAAATAATAATTTAATAATAATAATTTAAAAACATATTAAACAAAACTCACCCTGACTTTGTCACAACTGCAGGATGGGGAACCTCTGCTGTAGACCCTCATCCACTCTGTCAACAGTTTGTAGGTAACACAAGGGCAGAAACATGAAAACTCAGTCTTGGTGGGGTGTTTCTGTCCAGTGGTCTGATCTGATACAACTTTCTACTACATTTCATATTATATTAAAATAGAACAAATTAGTAGTTCATAAAAAAGTGGTACTCTTATGAGTGTCTCTACAGCCCCTCATTGCTCCCTTGCATTACAGAGCATGACACGTGCTCTTCACATTGAAATTCACATTCATGTTGATGTAGGACCCGTCAACACAAAAATGTACAAAAATACATGAAATACGTAAACAATATAAACATTAAGAACAGAAACCACTTTCAATCTGACATTTCACAGTATAGAAATTAAATAAATTTGAATTACCTCATGACTTTCCTCAGGCTCGGAGCCAGGCCCGGTCTTGCCATCAGCGTCAGAAGCTGAGCGCTCTGTGTAAGATTCAGAGTATAGTTCAGCTGTGAGCGGTGGAGAGGGGAAAGGGAGATGTAGAGCAGGCAGAGTGTCTGTGAGACGGGTCTCTGTCCTGCTTGTCCTGCAGAGCCTCTCTTATCTGAAATGGCACTGGACACACCCAAAGCAGCAAATCCTTAAGAGAGGACACTGTCAAATTTAACATTCAATAAAAGTCCACTGTTTTGACCATTTTCAGTTGAATTAATCCTCAGCATCAAATGCATTGAGACCGTACACAGCTTTCAGATGCCTTGTACTTTAAGATATGTTGTATATTTAGGCTACCCTGTTATTGCTTGAATAAAATGTTATTTTATGAGAGCAGTAAGAAAAAGGGGGAACAAAGATATATAATTGAATTAATAATTTTAAGCACTCTTGCTATTAGAAATAACTAAGATGAAGGCCTAAACTGGCTATCTAGTAACTTCTCATTTCTGTCATTACAGTGAACTAACTGGAATACGTAGTATACACCTAACAATTGCTTAGAATGAAATGCTTTTCTTTATGAAATGTAAGATGAGTGCTCAGAATAATTAGACATCTATATTTCGACCCGGGCTTGATTATGTTGACAGTTTATGCCTGTGCTTTGCCATTAATCCAGATTTCACCTTGTTCTCTATGGGTTGGTTTCAGAGCATAATTAGCACTAGTTTAAGTACATTACTCAGAATATGGCACTCACCATTGTTTGGTATACAAAATGATTTAGCCTGAAGGACAATAAACACACTTTGATGTTGTGGTATTGCATGAGCATTTCACTTCTTTTCTACGGATTATATCTGCTTAGAAATGTTCAGTCCTGATAATTTAGACAATCTCATTCTTAAACATGAACTATTTATCTAAATTGTGTATATATGGATTACCTTTAAATATATGTATATCTTACCATCTGTCTGTCTAAATGGAATGAGTATTTTGTATTTTATTATTTTACCATGCTACACGTACTATGCTCTCTTGTAATCTTAGTCTGTATTGCAGTTTGGGGTGTACAGTATTTCACCCTATTCAGACAAAACAGTTATTCAGTTATGAAATCTTCAGATGACCATTTTTTGTTTTAAAACAATGTAAACAAGTTGAAATCTTTTTTAAAAACATGTCAAGGTAAACATGTTTATACTGGTTTATCCACGGAGAGATATATGACTGGCACAGGTATTCTTCTAGCACATGTACACCTAACAAAGAACCATAACATGGCATGATGATAAAACATGATATACATAGAACGTTAAGTGATATAACACCATGGTTTTGTGTAAAAACAATGAATGGTAATGTTAGCACCGAAGGCTTTTGAAGTAGGAGGGGAGGCCTTTGTTTGATAATTGTAGTAAAGAAACTGAAACTTTGAAGGCAATTATTTCTGTCTCTGTGAAGAGTAATATGTCCAGGCTAGCCTTGTCCCTCTTGTCTGGCTTCCTGTAGGAGATTTCAGACCAAAGCTGCTACACTGTCCTCTCACTCTTGAGCTGGAAACTGCTGCTCTGGCTGCTTCTCAAAGCTTTTCCAACTGCAGTAAATCATTGTGGGTCTAAACTTCATCCTGTGTCTACAAGCTAGAGATGCTCTTGATTCCTTCATGGAAACTATTCACTCCATTATAGAACAAATAACATATCAAAGGTAATATTTGGTCATAAATTCATGGCCTTATATGGGGTAAACCATGAAATATTGTACTAACTAATGGAAAAAACAGTATTGTGGGTTTCTAAAATTCATGAAAATATACTATATATTAAACACAGTGACAATTGGGAACTATTAAAATATGTCATTAACTTTAATGTAATTATAAATATTGTCTACCAGTAGTTATGATACACACATTTTGTTTAAATGTCATACATGAGCTGATGTCTTTAATAATAATAATAATAATAATAATAATAATAATAATAATAATAATAATAATCGAGAAAGTCAAGAAACAACATAATGAATGAAAGAACCCAACACACACAATAACCTATTTAACCTTTTTACATCCACAGAAGGTGACTAGTCAGCTTTTCTCATGAATGTTTTAAAATCAGGATTTGGTATAGCTGTAATGTTGTTCTCTACTTGTTAGTACATTTGTTCTAATCATTAATAGCCTTGAAGCATTCCTAGTGTGAAATACATAGAGGCACTAAACTATCTCAGTCAAGTGAAAATAGGTACACTCCATAGAATGGGCTATATTTATTTCATTTTGTGTGTGTTGGGTTCTGTGTCTGTGAAATAAGCCATTTTACAAAACATAGGGTTTGTAGTGAGTTTCAGGGTTTAGTAGAATGCAGTTTTGGGTCATATAAATATGACGTTGTGCTTATTTCTGTCTGCTGTATGTGTTTCCTGAAGACTGATTGCATTTTCACTATGTAGTTTGCAGATTACTCCTAGAATTTATATAAATAATTTTACAAAACTTAAAATTTGCAGTAAAATACCATTTGTGCTTATTATATCCTTGCAATGTGGTCCCTATTTCTGTGTTTTGTATGTGTTTCATGCTTGCAGTTGTCACCATGTATTTGTAGGTTTGAAAAATAAGGTATTTTCAAAGGAATATAAACTTAAGTGTTTCTCATTTTATTTACAATAGATACCTGATGTACTTTGTTGCCAGAATCAGGTATAACTTTGAAAAAGAAGCCAACAGTGAAAGACTTAATAGAATGTATATGGAATATGCTGGAAATGTTATGGAATGACATTACTCCGTACAGGTCAGTGTTTCTTTCTGTCCAATGTTGGTGTTGTGAACCAGAAATTAATTTGTTTCGCGAAACCCCAACTTCCAGGTGCATCAACTGAGTGGAAGTTCTTGGACAAAGCCGAGCCGGACTGCCTTTGTTCCAAACCACACGGACCTTGTGCTGTGTGTTTTATTTGAGCCCGAAGCCAGAGAGGCCTCTCTGCGATGAAGTTCAGATAAGTTTAACAGTTTGGAGTTTATCATTCATGACATTTGAGAAATCAATTAGAAATGTTATTCTGTGATTCATAACTCTAGAATGTGTAATATCATTTAGTTTTGCTTAAATATAAATGTGTGTTGCATTAAACTGTTTTGTTTGACAATTTTAGAAATAAAATCTGTCAACGCCGAGAAATATCTTCTCATTCCTGTTTAACTGTTTTAATCTGAAATTGACACACGTTAATAGACATTAGATTATTGGTGGCCCTGCCTATCCTTAATCCTTGAATAATAATCAGTTAAGGGAAATTGTGGTAACAAGTAATGATAGGATCTTTCTCGGCACCTGAACGTAAATGGGACTGATATATATATAATGAGAAGTTACCTGACATAAATACTAACCTGAGTAGTTATTTGATGTCCGACTAACAATACTAATGAGAGACTAACCTTCGTCTTACTAACAGGTATTGTAGTCAATGTGTTTATAACCTTTTTTGTTTGATTTGTGTGGTATCAAATGCGATCCCATGGTCTTTGATTTGGTCACGGAAGTGATTTATCTTTGATTTGTTGATCTAGAGTGAATTTTAATTAGTTTTTCCCTTTTTGTATGATTAGTGTAGTGCTGCATTTAGTCTTTGTATTTAATACAATGGTCACAACATTCTATGTCATTTTTACATAAAAAGCTACACTTGTGTTTGTAAAAGTAAAGTCTCACTGAGGGAACGGGCCTGATGCGCTGATGCACAAAAATAAAGAAAACAAGGAAACACATAAATATTAATAAAACCCCTTAAAACATGTCTCTATTCAAATACATTCCAGGAAGACACAGCAATACAAACCAGTCCAGCAGCAATGTCAGGTTCAGGAGGTATGATGACACTTTCCAGTGAGATTGTTTGTAGAATTTTGAGGAAAATAATGAATTTAATCCATTTTGGAATAAGGCTATAACATAACAAAATGTGGAAAAAGTGAAGCGCTGTGGATGCACTGTATAAGGCTTTATTTGTCCCATGTTTTCATGCTGCTAATTATTATACAGCAGAGGTTCTCAATGAGGAGAACTCCAGGTTAAGACAGATCTGCGGGGATTGATACCAAGGGAACCGAACAGCACGACAAGGCCTACAGAGCCCCATGTGACGCAAGAAATTCCTTGTACGCTAAGGCCAGTGTTAGTGGCAGCCAATAGCCAGACGGAACCTGACTGTACTGTAAAGACCAACGATTAGCCCCATCGCCGGCAAAAGTTTGGCATAATGGCATTACAAGACATGTCTGTATGTGAATACCTACAAGAGAAGTTTAAAAGGCAGGATGGAATGGGATCCTAATTGGACTCCCAGACAGCATAGAGAATGGTGGATTAAGGAAAAGCGAGATAAAACCAATAAAGCTTCTGTAATTCTTTGTCAGAATAATGAGAAATTAGAGAAGAAACTGATCACAATGAATGAGGAAAATACAGAAATAGTAAAAGAATTGAGAAAGAAAGTCACTGAGATGCAAACAGAAATAGATCATGAGAAAAGAATGAGAAACAAGGAAGAGAAAAACAAAGAAATAACTAATAATGTAGGGAAACGATGCGCAAGTGCCTTAGGGGCACACAAAAAAAGGCAATGAAGCCGACTGGAATGATTTAGAAAAAAAACTTGGGAATATGAATGTGAAAAATATGGGGGATGTGGATTTGGGGCCTCTGCCCCTCCACCGTATAAACACTCAGACAACCCTACTGATAATAAAACAGAGTCTAAACAGAGTCTTGACCCAGATTTGAGTTCATTCAAGTCAGAAAAAGTAAAATTAGCACCTATAGAGATATGTACTAGACAACATCATGATGCTAATGGTAAATTACACACATTAACAACGTTGGTTCACCGCCCCTTTACAACCCGAGAGAAACGACTTTCCAAAACTTAAACCCAATCATGGGAATCTAGACTTTTGGGAAAAATTAAGTGAGATGTTAGATGTACACCAAATGCAAGCTAAAGACATACACATAATAATTAAAACTAAATGTCCAAGGCCAATCTGGAACAGGTTAACCGCTGCCCAGCAGGATTCTACCTGGACAATAGCTGGAAACAATAATAATTATCAAAGGAACACTCGCTTCATCGAGGCTGTAAAGACAGCTCTCGGGGCAGGACTGGGTAATTGGGGTATAGTCTGTGGCCTCATACAGAAGCCAGGAGAGACTTTTTAAGACTTTGGGGAATGAAAATACACTACTTTCAGAGAACACTCCGGAATGCCGGACGCTGAACGTGATAATGCGATCTTTTTAAAATTATTGAAAGAAGGCTTTAGTAAAACAAACCAAGATATCCTCAATATGGATGTGCCTGTAGGAAATACATATGTGCAATGGGCTTCAGAGGTAGAAAACAAGCAGTCAAAGGTTAAAATAAATGCTGTGACAGCTATATCTGCCACAACCCAAAACGGAAGTAAATGTTACAATTGAGGAAAAATAGGACATGTCGCTAAAGACTGCCAGTCTAACTCAATCCACCCTAAGTGTACTTTCTGTGGGAGAACAGGGCACACCGGAGATAAGTGTTGGAAAGCGCCCTGGAATCATGCCAAAACAAACCCTGTTCAGCCGAAAGGAAATGCGGAGCTTCTGCAAATCATCCGAAATCTGACAGAGAAATGAAATGGGAAATAGGTTGCCTCGGCCCCCGAGGTCGGTACAGGGGAAGATCCCTGCCTCCACATGACCACACTGTTACGGGGCCGGCAGTGTTCAATGTTGGTGGATACAGGCGCCTCTGTCTCGATAACCGATCTACAGGTTTCATGTATAGGCAGTTCATGCATCACAGCCACACTCAGCACACCTCAACTTTTAGAAATAGGCGATCTCCTAATACCAGTGTCTTTTTGGGTTTGTAAAAACCCAGAGGGGACAATATTAGGCATAGATATCCATAGAGAAGCAGGTGCTCTAGTGGATGCACATAATAATAATCACATAATATGGAACAATACACACGGGAATAAAAACGATACACAAAGATACGTAACAAATTGTGCTAGTATCTCACTCACACCGTCAACACCTCACATATGTTCAGACACACCACTTGGATACGTATGTCAGGCATTTCCTGATGTTTGGGCAATACATCCTCTCTGCCCTATCCTCTCTGCTTGTCATTTCCCACTCCCCTCATCTTACCGGGCAGGGAGGAGGAACAGGGCTCCTGCTCTCCCCTTCTCTCCTCTTCTCTACCCCCCCTTTCTCTCCTCTATCAAGACCAACAGCTTTGAATTCCATGCAGTGGAACTCGCCTCTCTCTCTCACCTCTTCCTTCTAGTTCTCTACCGTCCTCCTGGTCCATTTACCTTTCTTCTCTCCACCCTCACCTCGCTGTCCTAACCTACCATCCTCCTGGGAGACTTTAACGTCTACCTCTCCAACCCCTCCCACTGTGCCGGATTTCTTCCTCTCCTTCAGTCCTTTAACTTCTGTCTCTCCCTGTCTCCCCCCACCCACAGGGCAGGCCGCCAGCTAGACCTCATCTTCTCTAGAGGCTGCTCCCCTTCAACACTCTCCATGACACCCATGGACATCTCAGACCACCACTTCATCTCCTTCTCCCTTTCTCTCCCCTCCCTCCCCACTCCACCCACTCCCTCTGTCACCTTCCACTGTAATCTCTGCTCTGTCTCCCCCTCCATCCTTACCTCCACTGCTCTCACTCTCTTACCTTCCATTGACTGTTTTTCCCATCTATCTGTCAACTGTGCTACCTCCTCTTTGTTCTCCTCCCTCACCTCCTCCCTTGACTCTCTCTGTCCTCTTACGTCTCATCTTGTCCATCCCTCCACTCCTTAGCCATGGATATCTAACGTTCTCCGCTCAACCCAACTAGTCTGCGTGCCTAGAACAGAAGTGGAAAAGGATCAAACTCCCAGCTGCCCTTGAACTCTACCGCTCTCTACTGTCTACATTCTCCTCCTCACTCACTTCAGCCAAGAAGTCTTACTTCCAATCACTCTTTGAATCCACTGTCAACAACCCCCGCAAACTCTACTCCACCTTCTCCTCCCTCTTTGCCCCGCCACCCCCTCCTCCTCCCTCATCTCTCACTGCTGAGGCACTAATCAAAGGGATCCCTGCTCCCTTGGACCCCATAGACTGGGGACATGAACAGGAAATGGCCTATCGTGTAATAAAACAGGCTCTCAGCAATGTCCCCGCCCTAGGGTTACCAGAGAGCATTCTAAACCATTTCACCTCTACTGTTCCCAAGACGGGATCTATTATACAGCAGTACTAACACAGGAACATGGGGTTTACTCCACAAAGCAACCTGCAGTAGCAGCAGGCATGCATTGCTGTATGGCAGCAGTAGACTGTGCCTCTTGGGCAGTGCAGGCATGCGAGCCGATTGTAATGAACACACAGTTGATTCTGCACACAGGACACACATTAGTGGAGTTATTACACACAGGCAAATTGTGCTCAGTCTCAGAAAGTAGACGAGCTAGATGGGGAGCTGTTTTGCTCCCCAGAGATGAATCCATACACATAATAAAAGACACATGAGTAAACCCAGCAGATGGGATGTTAGGGGAGGGAGAAGAGCATACATGCTCTGAGCTGGTGCTCCAGGAGGACCATAGTCGGTTCCTAGAAAACCCCCTCACAGACCTTGACTTGGAACTATATGTGACGGATCCAGGAAAATAATAGATGGAATCCCCCACACTGGGTGGGTGGTGGTATTGGGATGATAGTACCGTCGTAAAATCTGGATCCCTGCCAGGACACTATTCAGCCCAAGTGGCAGAACTCATAGCACTGACAGTCATTAAAAATAGCAAAAGACATTAAAGTTAACATTTCACTGACAGTCGCTATGTATTTGGAGTAGTACACGACTGTATGGCAACCTAGGAAGGTAGATGGTTTATAACGTCAGCAGGAGAAGTAATCAAAAATTATGAGTATGTTATAGCCCTAGCTCAGGCAGCACACTTTCCAGAAAAGGTAACAGTAGTTAAAGTTAAAGCTCATCAGAGTCTCTCTGATGATAGATGCCCGTGCACCCATGGGAACCGCTTTGCAGACCTAGCTGTGAAAAAGGCAGCAGAGACAGGCAGTCATGTGACATTAGCAGGATTCCCCTGCTCTAGTAAACTTGCAAGCATTCTAGAACCAGAAACTACTGACCTCGCACAGTTACAGAAAGACTGTGAGGAGGATGAAGTACAAAAGTGGGTTAGGGGAGGTGCAGTGCACTCGGTTTGTGGCAAAGACCTAACTTACAATGTGTATTAGCACCCCAGTGTATTAGGTCAACGCTTTTGGACCAGTACCATGGCCCAGCTCACAGGGGTTGCAAGGCCTTGTTAACACAATTGCGTGAACACTGGTGGTGGCCTGTCATAGGCAGGGACACTGCAAAGTGGTGTCAACAGTGTATTCCCTGTGCACAAGTAAACCCAGGTAAACCGATCAAAGTCACAAAATCACACCAGCCCCGGCCTAGAGCCCCGTGGGAAAACATTCAAATTGACTTTACAGGACCCCTGACAAAATGCCATGGGAAGTCCTATTGCCTGGTAATAATTGATCATTTCACAAAATGGGTTGAGGCTTTTCCTTGCAGGGACTGCTCTGCGGAGTTTATTCCCCGCTGGGGTGTGCCCCGTTAGATGGACTCAGATCAAGGGACTCATGTCACCGGTAAGGTAATGATGGAAGCATGTTTGCTGCTAGGGGTAAAACAACGATTTCATATATCTTATCACCCTCAAGAGTTTGGGCTTAGTGGAGCGCACTAACCGGACACAGAAGGAAAGTTTGGCAAAAGCCCTGTTAAGTCCAGGCAAGGGATGGAAAGTAGCACTCCCCGTTGTGTTGTATAAACTCAGAGCGTCACCTACTCTGAGTACTCAACTTTCTCTGTATGAGTTAATGACAGGGAGAGCTATGCAACTCCCTGCTGGCATCTGGGGTCCCATTGATCCCAGTGATCCATTCAAGGACTATCTTAAACAGTATGTGGCACAGCTATGTACACACTTAAAAAAATGTAGAACAGAAGCACGTGATCTCCAGTCCCTCAGGGACTTGGAACTCAAAGAGGAAATGTCAACAACACTCCCTGAAGTTGGTTCACAAGTTATGTGTAAAATAATCCCAAGCAGACCAGGGCTCAGGCCCAAATGGACAGGACTGGATAATGTCCTTCTTTCTACAGACACTTTGGTCTGTATTGACAGACAGGAGGGGGGTACGAGATGAAAACATTGGTCACAAGTTAAAAACTATAAGCCAGGAGAATTGTGTACTAAACCTTTTTCTTTTCTCATTCCTAGGAAAGCACCAGTCGTAGATTTCCTGACTTTTGAGCGACATTCCCCTAACTGGTAAAGGTTTTGTCCCCTTACAGGTACTAGATTAGAGATAATCCAGCATGAAGATGACTGTGTACACCACAGTATTTGGACTGATCTACCTGTCCTTAGTTGAGTCATGGACAGATAACAAATTCATCCAAATGACACGCACCTATGCAAATACACTTAACAAGACGAAATGTTGGGTTTGTTCCCACATTCCACACGACACTAAGAAAGGGGTTCCAATGATCCCCATTCCCATTACGGTATCTTCTAATTATTCACACCTCAGAGTAGCCTTTAATGTATGGTATGCATATGATCAGGCTGTAGACATCACAGAAGGGTGGTACCTTAGACCAAAGATGGATCGGAATACAACATATTTTAAAATGCCATATATTGACTTAGCTCACAGTAACATAGGATCTGTGTGTGTCTCATACTATAACCTATTGACCTATTGGGTATGTGGCATGCGGGCATATTGGGAACTCCAGTTCATTGGTTCCTGTTACTTAGGATTTGTGGTGTCAGCTCTGTGCCACACTAAAGATAAATATCTTCCAGATACAGAACAATTTACTCACCTTAAACATGAGAAATGGGAAGGAGACAGGTTTGCCTCCATACTATAAACTACATGACTCAAGGCAAACCGAAGAATATATTGGAAAGAGGTCACTCTGCTCCATGTGATGCCCTCAGGACATTCTGCACATTCACATTTAGGGGCGCACACCTATTGCACCACCCCGCCCGACAGCAGGGACACGCTTACACTCGCCGAACACAAATATACACCCCACGGGGAAGGATTGGGATGAAGGAGCTGAACACGCAGTGTCAAATCTTCCTAACCTTCCTGCTTGTAATTGACAAACATAACTTTTTGTCTTTTTCCTGCTTTGCTCCATTGCCAACAGCAGGGACTGAAGACCCTGTATTGGACAGTTTAAGACAGTGTTTTGTAATAACTATATAATGTTTTATATTAATATTAGTATTATAAATAATAGCATATAGATAGACTGAGCAAATTAGATTTATCAGGCAAGCAAAAGTCAACAAGGCAAATCTGTTAGAAATTCCTCTCTATGATAAAAGGACCACACAGTGGATAGGTAGCCCACAGCTGCTTGTTTTATAGAGTCTGTTTGTAGACTTAATTGTTTTTCCAGACAGGCAGTAGATGTCACATCATAGTGATAGATTGACCGTTGTTAATGATGACCTTGGGACTGGAATTCTCGGAGTACATCAAAAGAAGCCACCTGGATCCCACACCTCCCCCCAGGAAGACAGATCACAAGCACACTCGGGCTTACACCTTCTGTTTTCATAAACAGTCACAACATTCTATTTCATTCTCATATAAAGCTTCACTCTTGTTTGTTAAAAACGAATTGCTCACTAAGGGAATGTCCCAAAGTGAAGCTTCCAAGCTAGCTTATAAATAAAGTTTCTATTTGCTATATCTCTAGTAGAGTTCCGGAGACTCGTAGAATCTATGCCAAGGCACATTAAAGCTGTTCTGGTGGCTCGTGGTAGCCCAACACTTTATGTTGGTTTTTCCTTTAATTTGCCACCCGTCTGTATGTTTTCATTAAGTTTATGTAAATGCATTTCTCTCCTGCCACCAAAGTGATATTATTTTGCTAATCACTGCACACACAATAAAATGCAATATTTCATTTATAATCAGATATATTGTGATATTTTTCTATGTTTGTTTTCTTATGATGTGTTACAAAAACCTATAATTTAAAATATAGGTTTCCTACCAAAGAAAATAATGAAATTGTATATGTGTTCTACTGCTCAACAATTTATAATGGTTTGAGGACAATTAAAGCAATTGTTCAGAATTGTTGAAATTATTCTGTATTTTATTGTATTGCCAGCCATGAATGTTACAGATGAAAGCATCATGCTTTAAACAGGAAAGCACACACTCATACAACTAGGTTTCTCTTAAATTACAAGCGTCACAATTGCTAATTTGGGGATTAATGAGTATTACTCATTTAGAAGCTTAGGAATTAGCAATACATATTTTGCATGTCAAAATATTCTTCATTGCTATTCTAAACCACTGGAAGAAAAAAGCATATATGAATGGATTGCAAGTAGAATTGAAATAACCTAACCACATTATACATTCAATCACACCTTTAAGTGTGTATAAGGTAATATGTGTATTCACTAAAACAGTTACAAAATATGGTGTGTAGCAAAACAACATGACTCCCATTACAGTACCCAGTGTTTTGGCAGCCTTTTGTTCCTTCTTTCTTTTATTTTTATTGTCATTGGTTTCAATATATATGTTTTTGTTTTCCATAGCCTGTATCTTTCTTGCTTGTTTTCTTGCCACTTTAAATATCAATGTATATAACACTATCATTGAAACAGATGGAACCAAGAAAAAAACAACAAAAAAGATATAAACCGTAAGTGTATGTTTCCATGCTTTGTTATATAAAACGTAACATTCACCTCTACATGCAAAGTTATCCTCGTTAGTGGATATAAAAAAAATGTCAGAAAAACTGTATATTGTCGGCAGACCCCATGACAAGATTATAAACACTCTGATCAACCTAAAAGTGATACACCTGGAATAGGAAAGTGGATTACAAACTGCATAGTAGCGTTCGATGCCAATGAAAAGTAAATGTACTCCTGAAGCAGTACAAAACACAATTTCTAAAAAAGAGTGTAGTCTGCAAAAATAAAATCCCAAGTACCAACAGGAATCAACAGTTCTCATTGCAGTGAAGGGGAGCAAACAAACCCCCACAAGAACATCAGTAGTCGCGAGTGACTGCACTAATAGATTAGACGGTGTGTTAAGCTGTTTGTAATGAGAGATGGACACAATCACAACCAAATTACCCAAAACAGTAGTGGTTGTTATCAGAGCAAGTACAAGATATATAGCTACTCTACTGCTAATTGATCTTGTTTGTTTTATGCATGAATCTGTCACATTTTCAAAGCAGTATTCCACTAAGTCTGCATTCAGAAGGGTTGAATTCATTGTTCTGTGGAAAAAAACATTTTCTTCAGCAACATTCTACTACTTTAAATAATAATAATACAAATTATACAAAGTATTAAAATAATTTAAAGAAAAAGTAATAAAACATGTATTTTATTTTAATATCATATAATAATAACCACATTCTATGTAAATGAAGCCTGTTTCTATTTGTCTTCAACTTTTAGCAAATTAACAGCTTAATTAAGGACAGAAGAAACTTTTTCATTATTTTTAAAATATTACATTATTTGTTTAATTTACAGATAGACCATAATAACCTTTATGAAAATAGGTATTGGTCACAAGCTGGCACAAATAGTAAAGTTCACTAAAGAGAGAACTTCCTAACAGCAAGTTTAATATTTTACTTGTGGTAGAGAAGTGTCTGCTTTCACAATATGGTTTATGACAAGCTAAGAGTTTGTGGAAATGTATAATAACATTTGCTGTGTTGTAGTCATTGCGTTTTGTCAAAATCTCTTAAAGGGATAATTCAGTATTTTGGGATTTTAGTCTGATTGCTCTCTCACCCAGAGTCATACAAATCCATGAAAACCTTTTTTAATTCTGTACATCCAGTTTGAAGAAATTTGAATTATTTGTTTAGTTAGCTTTGCATGATTGCTGTAAGTCAATGGTCGCAAGATTCAAACTCTCAAAAAATGGCTGATAGACCTTTTAAACTCTCGGTGAGTAAGCAATCAGGCTAAAATGCCAAAATAAGTATCCCTTTAAGTCCCAGGTCCATGAGAACAAGATGCCTGTTTACTTGGCAACACTGTAATATGTGCTCTGTGCAGCTACATATCACCATTGTTCAAAAACAGATACTTGGAATACATATTTTAGCATGTAATTTCCTAATTATGATACTTTTCAAATTCATACAATCAGAAATGTTTTATTTTTTTGCTCGTATAGTTTGTCCCCATAAAATAATGATAACAATATAATATTCATATTAATAATAATAATAATAATAATAATAATAATAATAATAAACCTAGTAAGACAACAGCACAGATATACCTGCCAGCAGTGAAGCCCTGGATTCGTCTTGATTTTTGCCTTTTACTGTTGACAGTTTATAGTATATATAGTTTATACTCAGATGTAGCTCTCGTAAAATTCCACAGAGCATACTCTACCCAGTAGTATTATACTGTAAGTATTCTCAGAAGGTTAATTATGCTTTTTTTTTAATCTCTTAAAGTATATTCTTAAGCTTCACTTGTTTTTGTGACCTTTGCTGAACTTACATTGACACACTTGACTTTATATAATTATTTTATAAATAGTGAAATTAGCAAAACAATACGATTCTGTATAATATCAAACATTTAGTCAGTGTGAACTATGTATCCGTATAATTGTCAGAATTAATATTAAACTTGTGCAATCTTGTCTCTGATGCCCTGGTCCAGATGGCACAGTTGATTGTGATAGCACAATACAGGGTGCCAGAGATGGACAAGAGTCCATTCTCTCCGATGTGCCATTTTTCCAAACCATACCTTCAGTCCTGTGGTAGAAGACATGGAAAAGCTCTAACAACATGATAGGGTCGGGAAAAAAAAGACAGCCAAGCTGTCACTACACACCCACATACCTTGCCATATCCACCACAATTACTCCCCTGCCCATCCAAACTATTTTTTATTTTTATTTTATTATTTGTCATTTTAGCAGATGCTCTTATCCAGGGCAACTTACATTTGTACCCATTTATACAGCTGGGCATTTTACTGGAGCAATCTTAGTGAAGTACCTTACTCAAGGGTACAACAGCACTGCCCCACCTGGGATTTGAACCCTAACCAATACTAGAGCCCTAACCACTACTCCACAGTGCTGCCCAACCTACTGACAGTTCTCCACCCAGAATGACTGGGCGCTGAGGATAATTCACACAGGCAATGCTGGGGCAAAGAGACTCCTTAAGACCAAATTTGTCTTTTTTGCTGAAGGTAATTTCCCACCTCCATATAAATCGGTCTGTGGATTGGTGGCTTTTCAACCCCATGCATTGCGACAGGACCTGTGACGGCGGCTGTGGCTTAAGCACCGGGAGGCAGAAGCGGGACACGGAAGCACAAATTGGAATAAACAGGAGACACAGAACAGCATGTGGCATATTGTGTGGATTGCAGCAGACCTGTAACTGAGCAGCAACTGGATCGAGGCGGGACGGGGCTCTCCAGGGCAAAGCTAAGTATAAACTGCATTAACTTCTTTAACTGTGTTAATGAAAGCATCAGAGACAGTTTGCATATACAGTGCATCCAGAAAGTATTCACAGCGCTTCACTTTTTCCACATTTTGTTATGTTAGCCTTATTCCAAAATTGATTAATTATTTTCCTAAAAATTCTAAAACAATACCCCATAATGACAACGTGAAAGAAGTTTGTTTGAAATCTTTGCAAATGTATTAAAAATAAAAAACAAAAAAGCACATGTACATAAGTATTCACAGCCTTTGCTCAATACTTTGTTGAAGCACCTTTGTCACCAATTACAGCCTCAAGTCTTTTTGAGTATGATGCTGCAAGCTTGGCACACCTATTTTTGGGCAGTTTCTCCCATTCTTCTTTGCAGAACCTCTAAAGCTCCATCAGGTTGGATGGGGAGCGTCGGTGCACAGCCATTTTCAGATCTCTCCAGAGATGTTCAATCGGGTTCAAGTCTGGGCTCTGGCTAGGCCACTCAAGGATATTCACAGAGTTGTCCTGTAGCCACTCCTTTGATATCTTGGCTGTGTGCTTAGGGTCGTTGTCCTGTTGGAAAACCTTTGCCCCAGTCTGAGGTCCAGAGCGCTCTGGAGCAGGTTTTCATCAAGGATGTCTCTGTAAATTGCTGCATTCATCTTTCCCTCGATCCTGACTAGTCTCCCAGTTCCAGCCGTTGAAAAACATCCCCACAGCATGATGCTGCCACCACCATGCTTCACTGTAGGGATGGTATTGGCCAGGTGATGAGCGGTGCCTGGTTTCCTCTAGACATGACGCTTGACATTCAGGCCAAAGAGTTCAATCTTTGTTTCAGCAGACCAGAGAATTTTGTTTCTCATGGTCTGAGAGTCCTTCGTGTGCCTTTTGGCAAACTCCAGGCGGGCTGTCATGTGCCTTTTACTGAGGAGTGGCTTCCATCTGGCCACTCTACCATACAGGCCTGATTGGTGGAGTGCTGCAGAGATGGTTGTTCTTCTGGAAGATTCTCCTCTCTCCACAGAGACACGCTGGAGCTCTGTCAGAGTGACCATCGGGTTCTTGGTCACCTCCCTGACTAAGGCCCTTCTCCCCCGATCGCTCAGTTTGGCCAGGCGGCCAGCTCTAGGAAGAGTCCTGGTAGTTCCAAGCTTCTTCCATTTACAGATGATGAAGGCCACTGTGCTCATTGGGACCTTCAATGCTAAATAATTTTTTCTGTACCCTTCCCCAGATCTGTGCCTCGATACAATCCTGTCTCGGAGGTCTACAGACAATTCCTTGGACTTCATGGCTTGGTTTGTGCTCTGACATGCACTGTTAACCATGGGACCTTATA
The DNA here is from genome assembly GCF_036373705.1 of Amia ocellicauda. Classification (NCBI taxonomy): domain Eukaryota; kingdom Metazoa; phylum Chordata; class Actinopteri; order Amiiformes; family Amiidae; genus Amia; species Amia ocellicauda. The sequence continues at coordinate 24,070,861 of NC_089850.1, forward strand.
TAGACAGGTGTGTGCCTTTCCAAATCATGCCAATCAACTGAATTTACCACAGGTGGACTCCAATCAAGTTGTAGAAACATCTCAAGGATGATCAGTGGAAACAGGATGCACCTGAGCTCAATTTTGAGTGTCATGGCAAAGGCTGTGAATACTTATGTACATGTGCTTTTTTGTTTTATATTTTTAATACATTTGCAAAATTTCAAACAAACTTCTTTCACGTTGTCATTATGGAGTATTAGGCTATGAAAACATGACGAAAGTAAAGTAAGTTTTTAAATAATACCGATTATCTTATTTTGACTCAAACATTATTGGCTCCTGTAGATGGACATCAGAAAATTCTTTGGATGAAGCAGGGACATGGAAGCAGAAAGGAGAGATGAGTTTGAGGGCGGTAAGACTTGATAAACAAACTACATCCTCAGTACGGTGTCCATTTTAGGACATCCTCACGCATCAATCGTCCTCGAGTCAAGTATCAAGCATCACCCACTCAAGTTTCCGGTATCAGGATCGTTACTCACCCCTCCCTCAGTCAATCATCATTGCTCCTCCTCACGCCTCCTCCTCCTAAGCCTCAGTGCTCCGACATCAAGTCTCCTGCTCAGGTATCAGTTATCACGTATCAGGTACCATGCATCAGGTATCACGTATAACGTATCAGGCATCAGGCATCAGGCATCAGGCATCAGGCATCAGGTATCACGCATCAGGTATCAGGCGTCACGCGTCAGGCGTCAGGTATCAGGTATCAGGTGTCACGCGTCAGGTGTCAGGTCTGCTCCTCACGCCTCACTATTGTTTTTTTTTTATGTTACGAAATTACACCTCACCCACTGATGCAGTCTTAATTTTAATAATCTTAATTTACATAAGGAGCAGGTCTGAGACATATGGTTGGGTCACTGCACTGCGGTGTGAGTGACCTGGGCTTGAATCCTGCTCTGGGAATCATTGATACAATACTTTGATTTTCACCTTTCTCAATTAATAGAAATGCATCTTTAAGCAATAAAATTAGCTTTGTTTATGAAACAAACTTGTGATCCATTTAATTTACTGTATTGATCATGCCTTTAAATATTTTTAAGAATATGGGATGGAAATCCAAGACTATCCTTTAAAGACAAATAGTAATTGCTCATTTAACAGAAATAAAGTTATATGTCAACATATGTATACGTGTATCCCCCACCTCATTCTCTTCTCCTATATGCAGTGTTGCTCACTGTTTCGCTGTCCTCATCCTGTAGCCTCTCTGTTTTCAGAGCCCGGTCTTGATGTTGTGGAAATATGTTGCAGACAAGGAACTACGATCACACTTTTCAATGCTTCATTTTCTCTTTCCCGGGGGCGAAGCTTGACAGAGTATTTCTAAAAGTAGTATTATCCAATACACACAGTTATTTAAAAAATTGAAATCTTATACATGCTAAACAGAAAGCCTAATTAAACCATGCATTTAATATTAAATAGGTAAATGTGCAATAGCCACTTGGAGAATTACAGATCAAAACACAATAGTACGTTTCCCACACCGGTAAGACAAATCGTCTATTCAACCACTCAGCCGAAGCATTAAAGAATAACAAGCACCCATTTTATTGACAAATAGTAGATACAACATTAAAAGAATAAACGACAAATGTCTGATCTTGCTTCTCAATGACTGAGTTCCTGAATTGAACAGCAGGAATCCTCTGGACATGACTTGGATCGGGGGCGGGGATTCACGTATACATATGTTGACATATAACGTTATTTCTGTTAAATGAGCAATGGCGGTACCTGCGACACTTTCGACTGGCAGATTCTCGGCCAATCCATACCCGCCATTCCATCTTTCTAGAACCAATAACGTAGCCGCAATCCTTTTTGCAAAGATGGACAGAACCAATCGGGTACCAGTATTCCATCTTTTGAAAGATGGACAGAACCAATCCCGTGGCCGTATTCCATCTTTCAAAAGATGGACAGAACCAACTGGGTACCAGTATTCCATCTTTCCAAAGATGGAAAGAACCAATCGGGTAACAGTATTTCATCTTTCCAAAGATGGACAGAACCAATCGCGTAGCTGTATTCCATCTTTCCAAAGATGGACAGTACCAATCACAAGCTTGAGATGCACCGGGGGCATGTCTCGCAACACCGCCATCTTCAGATTCCCAAGACAACTGCACATCACTCCAGTGAACAAATTCTATTCTACTGCGACGAACTCTGTTTTACTGCGACAGGTAATCTTAATTATATTAACCTAATAGCCGTAATTAACCTAACTTGACAAGTGTCGTGATTAAAGCTAGACTCACGCTAACACGATTTTTTAAATCCCTACCGATGCTCGCACTTAACAACGGGCAGGATTATTATTGTTACTTAAACTAATGTAACTTTTATTTAGTTGATTTGCTCAACTGTCATTGGCTGCTGCCGGTCTCCGTTCTTATAATGATCTCTGACCCGAGTCGAGTCTTTAATATAATCGTGTTTGAGATGCTCTGAGCCCGAACCTGCTGGTTTGTTCTATGTTCTCAATTTTTCCCTTTTATTAACATTGTATAATGAGGACATTGTGGCATTTTTTGTAGGTGGGGGGCCTCAGCCAGAATCTGGTTGGCAAAGAGGTCCTTGGGAAGAAGAAGATTGGCAACCCCTGGTTTAAAGTATATAGTGTATGTATAGTCCTTTATAGTGTTGCGTAAGGTACACTTATAAATTGTCAAATTTATTAAAAACAAAGACCAAATGAGGCACTACACTAATCATACAAAAAGGGAAAAAGTAATTAAAATTCACTCTAGATCAACAAATCAAAGATAAATCACTTCCGTGACCAAATCAAAGACCATGGAATCGCATATGATACCACACAAATCGTTAAACAAAAAAGGTTATAAACACATTGACTACAATACCAGTTAGTAAGACGAAGGTGAGTCTCTCATTAGTATCGTTAGTCGGACATCAAATAACTACGCAGGTTAGTATTTATGTCAGGCATCTTCTCACCATATATACATCAGTCCCATCTACGTCTAGGTGCCGAGAAAGATCCTATCATTACTTGTTACCACAGCTTCCCCCAACTGACCATCATTCAATGACTAAGGACAGGCAGGGCCACCAACAATCCAATGTCTATTAACGCGTGTCAATTTCAGACCAAACAGTCAAACAGAAATGAGAAGATCTCTCTCGGCGCCGACAGGTTTTATCTCTAAAACTGTCAACAAAACAGTTTAATGCAACACACATTTATATTTAAGCAAAACTAAATGATATTACACATTTTAGAGTTATGAAATACAGAATAACATTTCTAATTGATTTCTCAAATGTCATGAATCACAAACTCCAAACTGTTCAACCCATCTGAACTTCGTCGCAGAGAGGCCTCTCTGGCTTCGGGCTCAGATAACAGCACACGGCACGAGGTCCGTGCGGTGTGGAACAAAGGCAGTCCGGCTCGGCCCCATCCAAGAACTTCCATACATTCGATGCACCTGGAAGTTGGGGTTTCGTGAAACAGAGTCTTTTCCAAACAGATTTTCCACTGGTCTGAAGGCTCGAAGGCCGTGCACAATACTTATTTCCCTCATTATCATGCAAATCAATTTATAACTTTTTTGAAATACGTTTTTTTGGATTTTTTTGTTGTTATTCTGTGTCTCACTGTTAAAAAACACCTAACATTAAAATTATAGACTGATCATTTCTTTGTCAGTGGGCAAACGTACAAAATCAGCAGGGGATCAAATACTTTTTTCCCTCACTGTAGTTGTTGTAGTGTATATAGTCTTTTGTACATAGTTGTAGTGTATATAGTCGTTTGTGTATAGTTTTTGTAGTGTATATATATATATATATATATATATATATATATATATATATATAGTATTTTGTTTGTAGTGTGTATATAGTTTTTGTAGTCTATAGTCTTGTGTATATATATATATATATATATATATATATATATATATATATATATATATACACTCACCTAAAGGATTATTAGGAACACCTGTTCAATTTCTCATTAATTCAATTATCTAACTAACCAATCACATGGCAGTTGCTTCAATGCATTTAGGGGTGTGGTCCTGAACTCCAAACTGAATGTCTGAATGGGAAGGAAAGGTGATTTAAGCAATTTTGAGCGTGGCATGGTTGTTGGTGCCATACGGGCCGGTCTGAGTATTTCACAATCTGCTCAGTTACTGGGATTTTCATGCACAACCATTTCTAGGGTTTACAAAGAATGGTGTCAAAAGGGAAAAACATCCAGTATGCGGCAGTCCTGTGGGCAAAAATGCCTTGTTGATGCTAGAGGTCAGAGGAGAATGGGCCGACTGATTCAAGCTGATAGAAGAGCAACTTTGACTGAAATAACCACTCGTTACAACCGAGGTATGCAGCAAAGCATTTGTGAAGCCACAACACGTACAACCTTGAGGCGGATGGGCTACAACAGCAGAAGACCCCACCGGGTACCACTCATCTCCACTACAAATAGGAAAAAGAGGCTACAATTTGCACAAGCTCACCAAAATTGGACAGTTGAAGACTGGAAAAATGTTGCCTGGTCTGATGAGTCTCGATTTCTGTTGAGACATTCAGATGGTAGAGTCAGAATTTGGCGTAAACAGAATGAGAACATGGATCCATCATGCCTTGTTACCACTGTGCAGGCTGGTGGTGGTGGTGTAATGGTGTGGGGGATGTTTTCTTGGCACACTTTAGGCCCCTTAGTGCCAATTGGGCATCGTTTAAATGCCACGGCCTACCTGAGCATTGTTTCTGACCATGTCCATCCCTTTATGACCACCATGTACCCATCCTCTGATGGCTACTTCCAGCAGGATAATGCACCATGTCACAAAGGTCGAATCATTTCTAATTGGTTTCTTCAACATGACAATGAGTTCACTGTACTAAACTGGCCCCCACAGTCACCAGATCTCAACCCAATAGAGCATCTTTGGGATGTGGTGGAACGGGAGCTTCGTGCCCTGGATGTGCATCCCACAAATCTCCATCAACTGCAAGATGCTATCCTATCAATATGGGCCAACATTTCTAAAGAATGCTTTCAGCACCTTGTTGAATCAATGCCACGTAGAATTAAGGCAGTTCTGAAGGCGAAAGGGGGTCAAACACAGTATTAGTATGGTGTTCCTAATAATCCTTTAGGTGAGTGTATGTATTTTTCTTGCTTTTTAAGATGTCTTATTTTTATTTTTAGAACTATTGTTTGTATTATTATTACTATTATTCTTGTATAATCTTCTGCAACCTCATTGAAAGAAAAACTAGACCATTATATTCATTCACATGTTCATGTTAAATAAAAAGACTCCCTCCTAACATACAAATACACTTAAAAACAAAAAAAACAGGCACAAGATCACAGGTGGAATTATAAAACTAAACACCTGTACACAGTGGCAGAGTTATTCATTATTACATGCTACTTTATACTACTATAAGCACTCTGAAATTCAAATGAGAAAATAACAACTGATGTGGTTGTGCCTGCCCATTTCAGAAGCCACACCCAAAAGTCTTGTCTCCTTCCTGTCCATAGCACCTGATGGTTTAAGACACTTATGCCCCGTTTCCACTGGGAGACGCTTCCAGACAAATCCAGCCCCGGACGCTTTAACAGGTGTTTCCACTGGCTTAAGCGTCTGGATGCGTGCAGGTTTTGTGGCCAGTTAACTATCTGCTGCCAGACGTGGCCATAAGCGTCCATCACGCCCACTAAGGAAATACTTCGCTCTCAGATGCGGAGATGTGTGCTGGACTTGTAGACAGACAGGGAAGAGATCAGATACAGTATGTCGGAAGATATAATCTCAAGTGCCGTGTGGGATCATGAAGAAATTTTATTAGCAGCGTGCAGTGAAATCCACATACAGAAACAATGACTGCTTACAGTTAATATCCGAGTGTATTAAAAACTTGGATTTCACAGGACCTGTGCAGTGCCATGACTACTTAAAAATAAACTGAAGGATAATAATCGGATCGGTAGCAGACGATTTTATTAATATTTTATGAGCGGTGTTTCAGGCTATCAATTTGTGAATGGTGTGCAGTGTGGTGTGCACATATCTTGATGATGATTACAATAATAATAATAAATAGCAAATATTTATTTGTATTGTTGCACATGGAAACATTTTCTTACGGTATGTAATGCTTGTCTGAATATAATGTTGTCTATACACATTTAGCTATTCCTAATATCTCTTAACAGAAATGTGTATTTATTATACTGTCTCCAGTCATGTAAAGCACAAAGAATAAAATAGACACAAAAGTCCTTTCCACAGCAGGCTCTATCACTCGTAGTGTTGCTCTCTGTCTTTGTTTTTAAAACGAAACACAAACAACACCCACAATCGCTCTGCTCCTCCCACAACAGGGACAGACTTGCTACAATGGCCTGGTTTTACAAAAAGCTCTGGTACTCAACACAGGCACAGACGCTTAAGCCAGTGGAACTGAGGCACCAGATGTGGTGCTGTGTCATTCTGCAACTCTTCTACAGCTTCTCAGGGTAGCAGCAAGAAGTATTTTTTTAACACTAGAAATGCTGAGATTTCATACCACATACAAAACACTGCACCTGCAGAATGTGCGGCTCCTTTATAAAACAGCTGTGTGACAAAAATGAATAGTTGAATAAGTTGAATAAAACTTAATATATTTACTTTTGAACATCATACATAACATTTTCACATTAGAAACACTGCATTTACATTCAAAACACGGCTATTTTTCGAAGTTTTTTTCTAAAATCGAGCACATAAACATAGAAAACGAATAATAAAATAAATGTGATGCAGCCATATGAAGAATATATATATATATATATATATATATATATATATATGTAGAAATATAGATGTATATTATTATGTGTACAGTTTTATTCTAGAAGAATTAGGGCAACATATTTTTAAAGTAACAATGAGCTTCAGTGCTTTTCGAAACCATGGATAGAAAAAAGCATAAATCAGTGGATTAAATGCGGAATTAATGTAAACCATCCAATTTGCACCATCATACACAGCTGCTGGAGTTGTAAAATTGATATAGACATCAATCATGGTATCTATGACATAAGGATGCCAGCAAACTAGAAAGACACCCATTACTATTCCTAGTGTTTTAGCAGCTTTTTGCTCTCTGTTTCGCTGTGCTCTTCTTGTACTGTCTTCTAGTGAAAATGTTCTGTCTTCCATAGTTTGTATAAGTCTTGCTTGGGTTCTAGCAACAGTGAAAATGCGTGCATATATCCCAATCATGCCAAAACAGGGAGCATAAAAAATAACTGCATTAAGTATTGCCCACGGCTTATTAAAAAAAAGGAAACAGCCACCCTCACATGATAGTACTGCAACCAATTCTTCTAGACCTCGGTCATTGGCTTTGGTGTAAATCACTCCAAAGCTATAAATTACTGGGAATACCCACCCAAGAGTTATGAAAATCCAGGCTACTCTGACTGTGATTTTGTTTGCATAATGAAGAGGCTCACACACTGCATAGTAGCGATCAATAGCAATAATACACAAGTGATATACTGAAGTAGTGCAAAGCAAAATATCAACAGTTGTATGAAGTTTGCAAAAGAATGATCCCATATACCAACATGTTTCAACACTTCTGATCACGCTGAATGGGAGAACAAAAAGCCCGAGGAGGAAATCAGCAATTGATAGAGAAAGAACTAACAGATTATTTGGTGAATGAAGCTGCTTGAAATGAGAGATGGAAATAATCACAACCAGATTGCCACCAGTTGTGATTAGCACTGAAAGAAGAAACACAAAATACAAAACTGCTCTTTCACCAACCGATCTGGACAGTTTAATGCAGGAGTTGGTAACATTTTCATAGCAGTACTCTACTGAGTCCATCTGAATGAAGGATGAATTCATCTTGTGGAGGTTGAAAGCAAGTTATTGATGAAACCACAATATGCAAATTCAGTCAGAAGTAATTTTAAAATTCTGTTGGGAGAAATTTTTTTAAATTGAATACACTTACTTAAATACAAATCTGCTCAATTTGTTTTTTAATGTAATATATACAATTTAATAAATTATCTCATATATATATTTAGCAATTTAAATATAAAAATATAAATGCTCATAATATTGAAAAAATCACAAAAATCACTCTCAGGATATTGTAATTCAGTAAATGAAACCAAGTCACTGCAATCTACATAATAAACTTAAAATACAATTATAACCTCCAATTTTAGTGCTCCCATTAGTAAAATACATTACCTTATCACATAACAACTTCTTCATTGACAAAGACCCCATGTGTACTTCCCATCTTCTGGACTCCCTGAATGTGTAGAGTCCTAGCTGTCAAACAGACTTATGTACAGTGTGAGAGCTCCCCGGAGTTCAGTGACACTTAGATATCTTGGGGGATAATTAAATGTGATTGGTTATGAAGACCAGGTGCACTTCTCAATCATCTATCATTTCAAATTCTTACAGAGAGACCATAATGGAGCAATAGGTTGTGGGGGATTGGTTTATGTTATGTGGCCAATGAATCTGGTAAAGGACAATATGAATTATGAGAATTGAGGAATGCCTAATAAGGAATGTAGAATTTCAGAGTTGCCCAATCAATGGCATAATGTAACAAATGCACCACTTTAGCAGAGGAGTCAATTTAAACTTCAGTAGCATCATTTATGGGTTTGAAATGTACCTCACAGCACAACAGTTATGTCAAATGCTTTTTTGTGTAGTTCTCATAATACATAACTATATGATTATTGATTAAGATGTAATGTAATCCTTATATACAGTACCTACTTATTCTGTAATGATAAATTATGTTTAAAGGAAACAAAGGATTGCTGACACATATATGCACATTACAACATTAAAAAATGCACCCAGTACAATGTTTTATATTACTTTTGTTTGAGAATATGAAGTTTATATCCCTATCTCACTAAGAAAATGATTAGTTAGATCCACAATCCTTCTATAGAATACACCTCTTATTCAGCAAAAGGAGTATCATACAAATTCACTGCTATACAAAATTTACATTAATTACCTAGGTTATTGGTTGTGGTAATGAAGCAATGCATTATGGGGGATCTGAGTATAGTGACTCTCAAAAGTATAAACCCCCTTGGATTTTTCCACATTTCATTGTGTTATAACATGAAATCCGAATGGATTTAATCAGAAGTTTTTGCCACTGATCAAAACAGAAAATGTTCATTATGTCAAAGTGAAAAATAGAATCTGTAAATTCTAATAAACAAAATTCTTCAACTCATTCCACATATTCTCAATTGGATTGAGGTCTGGGCTTTGACTGGGCCACTCCAGGACATTGACTCCAGTGTGGCTTTGGCAGTATTATGGGGTCATTGCCCTGCTGAAAGATTCATTTTCTTGTGCAGGCTTTCTCTGTACTTTGCTGCATCCATTTTGCCCTCTATCTTTACAAGGTTTCCATGCCCTGATGCGGAGAAACATCCCCATAGCATGATGCTGCCACTACCATGTTTCACTGTAGGGATGGTGTTCTCAGGATGATGTGCGGTGTTAGGGTTACACCAAACATAGCGCTTAGTGTTGAGGCCAAAAAGCTTTATTTTGGTCTCATCAGACCCTAAAATCTTCCTCCACTTGGTCTCAATTTGGCATAAACTCTGGATTTTACATTCTCCGAAGCAAGCTTACAGTTCAGCCAGCTATGTTACCATGGCAACATGTCCAACATCTCAAACCTGCATAGTGTAGAGCTGTGCTACTTAGCCAGTGGTGCGTTCCTCTTCTACACTGTAATAGACGCAGAACATTTGAGCACATCTGCAGTAATAATACTAATGTATTATTTTTTGTAAGTAGTCTAGACATTACCACCTCCTTCTCCATCCCCATCATTTAGTTGAATTAAATCCCCTTTGAGTTTTTGACAATAAGTATTGCTGGGGGAATAGAGTGTTGTTAAAACATTGTCTGGGGTATATTTTTATTTTAAAAATAGTTGTGTATTGCAGCAAAGGCATCAGGGATCTGAAATAAATAATAAATAACACTACAGGTTATTCTCCTTATACAAATAAATCTGTTCCTGAAAACACATTTTCCTTAATCAAATAGGCTATTTCCATTCATTTGAATGGGGAAAAGAGGAAGGACAGAATCTCCTTGGCACGCAGAGTTCAAATGTTTTTTCAGAAGCTCAGAAGTTTTTCTTCCTTAAAGTGATTTTATTTCAGTTGCAGAACAGTAAGGTAGTAAAATAACATCTTTACTGTATCAAATTTTCATAAATTGATCATTTGAATAAGGAGAGAAACCTGTATATGCCTGAAAGTGTAGACGTGACAACTAAATATCAAAGTTCACACAGCCAGCTTCTTATCACACAATTCCTTTTTCTTCTCCATCTTCCTCATCTGTAAGGAACTATAATTCAAATAGGCTGTAAGCAAGATCAAACACAGTACATGTTCCAACAGCCTAGAAATAATATAGATGGCTAAATGATGAATGTACCATAACATTATGATCACTGACAGGTGAAGTGAATAACACTGATCTCATTATCATGGGGTGGGATGTATTAGGCAGCATGTGAACATTTTGTCCTCAAAGTTGATGTGTTAGAAGCAGGAATAATGGGCAAGCGAAAGGATCTGAGCAACTTGTGGGGTGTTCCAAAACTGCAGCTCTTGTGGGGTGTTCCCGGTCTGCAGTGGTCAGTACCTATCAAAAGTGGTCCAAGGGAGGAAAAGCGGTGAACCGGCGACAGGGTCATGGGCGGCCAAGGCTCACTGATGTACGTGGGGAGCGAAGGCTGGCCCGTGTGGTCCAATCCAACAGACGAGCTACTATAGCTCAAATTGCTGAAAAAGTTAATTATGGTTCTGATAGAAAGGTGTCAGAACACACAGTGCATCACAGTTTGTTGCGTAAGGGGCTGCGTAGCTGCAGACCAGTCAGGGTGCCCATGCTGACCCCTGTCCACTGCCGAAAGCGGTGGCGGCAAAAGCGGGAACTACACAATATTAGGCAGGTGGTCATAATGTTATGGCTGATCGGTGTATATTTCTATACGGTATACTGTTGGCCAGCACAGAGCTCTATGTAATATCTCCATGAGTCTAGGATAAATTATATTGAACACCACCGCATTTTGTTGTCATTGACATTGATGCAATAAAAATAAAATAAAAAATAAACTAAAGCATTTAACTTATTTGCAATTGTTTGTCAGGCTTCTTCCCTGGCTTTTGCAGATGCAGCAGTATTGGCTTTATTCTATGTAATGTCCCTTGTCTCCACATACCCTCCCATAATAATCTGCTGTTTAGCAGTGCTGAAATAGACAGCAGCTTTTATTTTTGCCAAATTATACTTTTGGTGCCACTCCAAGATAAGTGTTGGAAGAACCGAAAATCCCGGATATCAGTTAGCAAGTTGGCTCAATCTGGGATAAGTCAATTTAGCCTGACTTTGTTAAACCACATATGAAGAACAGACCCCATGAGTTTGGAAATACTGATGATTTTTGCTATGTTTATATGTTTACAATTTCATAAACACAAATTTAGAATGTTTAGGTTATTTTTCTTCAAATAGCCCATATAATAATAATTTAAATATATATTGTTGCGAGTCCACGGTTGGTAAGGAGGAAAAACTCAAAAGAGAACATTTCAGTTAACGTTGCTTTATTGACCTATTAATTACACTAACTGGCCCGTTCTAACAACGTACCAGTTGCAGACCCTCACTCCCCCTTGCTCTCAGAACCCCTCCTTTCTATATATTATTTAAATTGTATTGTGTCAAATTCTGATTTACGATTTTCAGGGCTTCATCTTCTACACCAAGGCCTCCAACATCAACTGTTGAAAGCTTTCTGAGTGGGAACAGTTTTCTCTCTGCTGAAATCTATGTGGGACAGTGCCCTATCTGAATGCCAAATATATTATATTCGCACCATTGTTGCAGCAAGATTGTGTAACCCATGTATGAATTTAAGCTTTGTGTATCGCTGTGGAGAGGACAGGTGCAGTATTCTATGTAGCTGATTTTTTGAAAAACATTTCCTTCCGAGACCATAGAGAGAACAGAAGACAAAGGAGAAGTGTGTGATAAAGTTTGGGGTACCTCATTGATGTCATGTTTACTGCTCAAAACAATTAAGGGACACTCCAAGTTCAGAAATCAATGTTAAGTGTTCCCTTAATTTTATTTGAGCAGTATAGTTGCCCAGCAACCAAAGGGAGTCATCTTGTATATGATAGTATGTTCTTTAGAAAAACTTTAGATGTGTCTTGCCGACTGACCATCTCCGGAGCGTTTAGTTGTATTCGCTGAATAAACTATTTTGGTATTATTTCAGTTAAATCGGGCCCTGAGTATTCCATGTCTGCCTATCTATTGAGGGAGTAAAATTTCTCCCTATCAGACTCTCAATGTAATCAGTAAGCACAACTCTTTCAAGAGCTCTGAGGGGATGAGCAACCTTTTCCATCTGATGTTTCCTGATAGTGATATTGCATCCAAATTCAGTTATGGTGAAAGCAAGAGAGCATACCTAACCACTTTTGGAATCGCACCATACTTCACATCACTATAGTTGTCAAAAGTGAAATCTGCAAATAACTATGTCCTGTTGTTTGATGAAAGTCTAAATCAGTGGTTCTCAAACTTTTTTAACCAAGTACCACCCCTGATCAAACCAAAGCATCCAAGTACCACCTACAAGTCACCTTCTCATAGGAACCACAGAAAAACTCAATGACCAACATGAGCGTACGCACGCACATGCACAAATAATAAAAATAGCACTGAGCACTTACCATTTTAGTGAGAGGGGTGAGCCTGTTTAGCTGAGGAAAGCCTTGCAATGTCAGGTACAAGGGCAGTGAGCTTCAAATACAGATCTGGCTCAGCATTAATTTTGTTGCGATACTTTGTCTTGTAGTGAGAGCAGAGAAACCTTTTTTGCAAAGATAGGTAGTAGCAAAAGGCATCAAAAACCGCACACCCTTTAATGAGAGAGCTGGGTAGTCACTCTGATGTCAGAATTTAAACAGCTGTCACTGTTGAAGTATCATCAGATATTAACTCCAGCAACTTCTCTTCTTCAGCACAGGTCAGATCCTCGGGTATTCCTGTGACATCAACAGTAAAGTGGTTCCTGATCCACTTTAGTGTGGCCCCTACTGTACAATACTCTGATAACTGTTCTTCCAATGACAAAAGGTGCACAACAATCACATCGCAAACTGCAGCATCAAGTGCCACACCATATGTGTGCAGATGGTTCTTCAGAGTTGGGAAAACAGAAACATTGCCTGCCTTGATTTTATTAACAAAAAGCTGCAGCTTTTTCTTCTTAGCAGTGAAGAAGACACATCAAGAATTGTTAAAGAGAGCCCCTGCAGTCCCATATTCAGCTCATTCAAATGTGAGAGTATATCAGCCAGGTAGGCTAATTGTACCAGCCATACTGGATCATCAAGAAGACTTGCCAAAGTAGATTTCAGGTCATGCAGAAACATCTGAACCTCGGAGTGCAGTTCAAAGAGCCTTGTGAGCCTCTGCCCCTTGATAACCATCTCACTTCAGTATGTAGCAAAAGCTGCACATGTTCACTGCCCATTTAATTACAAAGCACACTAAACAGATTCATTGGTCAGCAGAGTCTAGCACAGATTTTAAATCATCAGGCATTTTCTTGACTGCCAGTGCCTCACGGTGGATGCTGCTGTGCGTCCACTTCATATCCAGAGTGACCTTTCTAATCCATGGAACTACACTGCTGTGTCGGCCTGTCATCGCTCTGGCATTGTTTGCACAAACTCCGACACATTTATTTTAGTCGATGCCATTCTCTTCGATTGAATTAATTAATTCACAAGAAAAATATGCTCCCCTGTAGTTCTTGTTGGTAGCAGATTACAGAACAGAAAGTCCTCATGGGACATGCCCTCAAACTCATATCTAATATAAATCTGCAAATTAGCCAAATTGGTAATATCAGTAGACTCATCTAATTGTAGTGAAAAGCATCTGCTTATTTAATGCATTCTATCAGCATACTTCTGACATCATCTGCCATATCAATAATTCTGCGAGTGACTATCATTTGAAAGGGGCAGCAGGTCGAGCTGTTTAGCAGCTTTTTCTCCACACATAATATGCATCAGCTATTTTGCCAATGGTAAACAAAGTTATTCACCAATAGTGTGGGGCTTACCTGGTTTAGCAATCTGCAGACTAGCACTGTAACATGCTTCTTGGGCTTTGGAAACTGGAGTAGCACTGTTCCTTATGGTGGACTTGTGCTGCTTCAGATCTTTAAGTTTCCTCTGAAAAAAGATCAACAGGCTCATCCTTCAAGATCGCATGTTTCGTGGTTAAGTGCTGCCTCAGATGCGCTGGCTTCATGCTCTTATTGCTGAGCATCTCACAGCACATGACATACTGTGGTCTTGGCTCTTCCTCCTTCCTGGATTAAATAAATTCCAATCTTAGAGAATTTAGATCATACCGGCTTGTTGCCATTTTTCGACGTTTGCTAACACCAGCAGTGCTGTCTGTATCAGGTTCAGCATCAGAGCTAGTGTCGGTGACTGATTTATTATTCTCCTCCTTCTCAACATGTGTTGTAATTATTATTATTATTATTATTTTTATTTTTTTTATTTTTTATTTTATTTTATTTTCTTGGCAGATGCCCTTATCCAGGGCGACTTACAACATAAGTGCAAAACAAAGTGCAAAAATACAGTTAAGTAAAAGGCATCAATCATTACAAATTCAATTTACAAAAACATAGCAATTCAAAATATAATACATTTTACAAGTTCCAATTTACAATTTACACAGGCAAGTACAGTAAGTGAGGTCCTACATCCTGGACGGTAAAAGCTAAGTGCTGTCACAGTCAAGGGCTACGGGAAAGGGAGCAAGGAGGAAAACAAATCGAAAACACAAGAAGCATAATAAAACTGTGAAGTGCTATCTAGCGGGGATAAAATTACAAGTACTGTCTTGTAACCCATTTCCACTAGCCACGTTCAGGTGCACCTCTGCATGGCCGTGCTGTAACTGTACACCTAAACTATGCCCAGCAGCATTTCCATTCATTGTCGTGAGCTACAGCTACCCTAGGAAGTGACTGTGAGACTCGAAAGGTCAAAACGCAGTCTGGGACACTCGGCATTCTGGGATTTAGTGTTTTAAACTGGAGGCTGAAATACCTCTAACATTAAAGTGCAATAAACTTTGGGCTGAAACGTAGTATAAGTTATACCAGATATTGAAAAGTAGAAACCAGGACACATTGAAACAATAAATAAAACAAATGACATCACTTAAAATTTCATCATGTGTATTTTGTTTACCAACTCATCGTAAATAACTGTTACTTCTCCCTGTATCATAATCTGATTAACACTGACAATATAGCTTAATTTAAGTATCCTGGATATTCTCGGTTATTATTTATCTGTGGGAGTGATAAGGTTCAACGCTTCAGTTGAAGCAACCCTTCGGGTTCCAGTGAATCAGGCACCCCAGTCAGTGCTTCCAGCAACAGCGGAGACTTTTCAGCAGGAGACGAGCGCTTGGGAAGGAAGCACTGGTACCAAGGACACACTGTAATAATAAGAACGTGTTAATAGATAATTGTGGTTCGTTACCCAAAGAATTTGCCACAGCAGCAGATCTGCCAGACAGATAAGTCTGAGGAAAGAAATCATAATAAGAGCAAAGAAATCCTAATATGAACAAGTTTTAACTAGTAACTTACTGGAAAGTTTCTTATATTTTCTAACAGTTGCCCTCTTTAATGGGATGTTCTACACCTCACATTAATCCAATATGTCAGTTTTGGGTCTGTTGTCACAATAATTGATCACGATATGCACCCAATAATTTCGGGTTAAGGGCATGCAGGGAAGAGGATATCAGACGAGCCATACACTTCTGGAAGCACATGCAAATACAGGGTCCATAGCAAAAAATTAAAAGCAAAATAATAATACACGGGATGGCCACAGTAACATAAGGGGCCATCCAACCAAAAAGAAACCACCACCAACCCCAGGTCTTTTCCCCCACTTCTTCCTCATGCAATTTCTGTAAGACCACTCTCATATCATGAAGGGCAGTAGTTATGTCACCATCCTCAGCGTCATTAGGGGGAATATATGTACAGCAGTGGTCTCCTATCAACACCCCCTTCTTTAGTTAATAACATATCGAGAACTAGCCTATTTTGTGCGGTCATAAAATGAGTAGCCGTTAATCCAGCCTTAATAGCCTCTATAGCAAGAATAGTATCATTAGTAAACTGTGGCAATCTATAATGTACTGTAAATGCTCGATAATGTGCCACTGTTGTACAGTTCCTAATGGAGAGAGCATTGAGGTCCATTTGCCCTAGTGGTGAGACGGTGCTCCTCAGGTATTTCAGATGCATTTCTATCAACAGAGGTGGCCCTCTTGTGTCGCCTCATATGCCTAGCTGTATTCTGTGGCCAATTTCCTGTAGAGTTATGCTTATGAACTATGTATAAGCCATCTGTTAAGTGTGTAAAAGTACATAATCCTAACCAGTCAGTGAGCAGGTGAGAATAAGCTTTGTTTCCACGGACCCAATACCAATCTTTAATGATAAAAGTTCCCCAAAGTGGGAAGGTGGTGTTACAGGTATCAGGCTGTCCGGAACATGTAAGCCTGGAACTATCACTGTTCAAGACAGGAGGGGTGTGGGTGTGGTTACATAAGGTTATGACATTGGTGTCATGCTGTTTCGACCAACATAGGGAAAATGGAGCGGGGAGTCCGGATAGCCATTGCGGAAGGTGCACATGCTGTACAAACACAGAAGAATCCTCTGAACTGCTAACAGGAATGACATATGGACACAATATATGGTTTCTTAACACATCATTAACTTTCCCAGTTCCAGCCAGAACCAAACAGTCTACTTCATTATTGCCCGAGGGGTGCAAAGTACTCAAAAGGAAAGGAAAAATAAAATTATATACAGTGAGGGAAAAAAGTATTTGATCCCCTGCTGATTTTGTATGTCTATAATTTTAATGGTAGGTGTATTTTAACAGTGAGAGACAGAATAACAACAAAAAAATCCAGAAAAACTCATTTCAAACAAATACATTGATTTGCATGTTAATGAGGGAAATAAGTATTTGACCCCTTCGACTTAGTACTTGGTGGCAAAACCCTTGTTGGCAATCACAGAGGTCAGATGTTTCTTGTAGTTGGCCACCAGGTTTGCACACATCTCAGGAGGGATTTTGTCCCACTCCTCTTTGCAGATGCTCTCCAAGTCATTAAGGTTTCGAGGCTGACGTTTGGCAACTCGAACCTTCAGCTCCCTCCACAGATTTTCTATGGGATTAAGGTCTGGAGACTGGCTAGGCCACTCCAGGACCTTAATGTGCTTCTTCTTGAGCCACTCCTTTGTTGTGTGTTTTAGGTCATTGTCATGTTGGAATACCCATCCACGACCCATTTTCAATGCCCTGGCTGAGGGAAGGAGGTTCTCACCCAAGATTTGACGGTACATGGCCCCGTCCATCGTCCCTTTGATGCGGTGCAGTTATCCTGTCCCCTTAGCAGAAAAAAACCCCCAAAGCATAATGTTTCCACCTCCATGTTTGACAGTGGGGATGGTGTTCTTGGGGTCATTCCTCCTCCTCCAAACACGGCGAGTTGATCTGATGCCAAAGAGCTCGATTTTGGTCTCATCTGACCACAACACTTTCACCCAGTTTTCCTCTGAATCATTCAGATGTTCACTGGCAAACTTCAGACGGGTCTGTAAATGTGCTTTCTTGAGCAGGGGGACCTTGCGGGCACTGCAGGATTTCAGTCCTTCACGGCGTAGTGTGTTACCAATTGTTTTCTTGGTGACTATGGTCCCAGCTGCCTTGAGATCATTAACAAGATCCTCCCGTGTAGTTCTGGGATGATTCCTCACCGTTCTCATGATCATTGAAACTCCACGAGGTGAGATCTTGCATGGAGCCCCAGACCGAGGGAGACTGACAGTAATTTTGTGTTTCTTCCTTTTGCGAATAATCGCACCAACTGTTGTCACTTTCTCACCAAACTTCTTGGTGATGGTCTTGTAGCCCATTCCAGCCTTGTGTAGGTCTACAATCTTGTCCCTGACATCCTTGGACAGCTCTTTGGTCTTGGCCATGGTGGAGAGTTTGGAATCTGATTGATTGATTACTTCTGTGGACAGGTGTCTTTTATACAGGTAACGAGCTGAGATTAGGTAAATACATGTTTTGATAGAGTTTTCATCAAAGGTTATCCCCCTGTTGTTATTTTATTTTCTATTATTATTATTATTATTATTATTATTATTATTATTATTATTATTATTATTATTGCAGACAGTTAGCAGACACCTTTATCTGAGGTGATCAACATAAAATACAATGTACTATAAAAACAACACTCCGGTGTAACAACCTTATCATTATACAAAATTCAGTCACATGCAACAGTGAACTTAAAGTACACAGTAAATAATAATTAGATGACAATTCTGGGGAAATGTTATGTAAGTCTGGAAAAAGTCTGTAATTTTGATATTGAAAAAGTGTAAGAACGATAGGTTGCGTATGCAACCCCGGTTATCTGAAAAAGGAAGCACTGCCCAAGGGGGAGGGGTTTCTGCGCACTGCCATAGGAACCTGATCGAAACGTCACTCTATCAAAGCTGCCATTGGCCCCTGTGCTCGTCACTCAGAACAGGTCCCTTCCCACATCCTGTTCCATAAAACGTGACGTCAGCGCAGGTTCGTCCTCTTTTGCCAGAAGTCAGGACTCCTGCGCGACCTTGCAACCCTTGGGCAGTGCTTCCTTTTTTAGATAACCGGGGTTACATACGAAACCTATTGTTATCTTTCAAGTCAGAAGCACTGCCCAAGGGGGAGGGGTTACTGTATAACCAAGCTGTCACAAGGGAGGAGGCAGTGAGCTGATAAGGGAGCATGCCCTGAGGTGTAACGCTACAGGCCTTGGCAACACAACTCCAGACAGTAACCTCAGGGTCTCTCTAGGGCCGCACCTGAGCCACCCAGGAGCGAGGACCATAGTCACGCTCTTACCGGGAACTGTCTAGAATCAGCATATACAAGGCGGGGCTACAGAGGTCAACTCTTACACCCTCCGCATACAATTGCAAGCCAGCTGCTCTGCTAGTGCAGCTAGGAGCGAGGCCGAATCTACTTGCACAATATCTGGCGCGGGCAATCAAGCAACTTGTGCAGCCTCCGCGCATATCATGGCAGTGGACCCCTGAAAAAACAAAAGAAGACATAGCTGTCTAGTCAACAGAGTAGCCGAGCTGAACAACAATATGCAATATATATATATATCGCGTGACAGCAAGACCTTCATGCTGTCAGCAAACAGCACAGGAGCATCCAACTCAACTGAATAGTACAGAGTGGAAGAGCTCTATTGTGCTGACAATTAGATTTCGTACAAACGAACTATATACATCACGGGGTGCAGGAGCCTGCTCATGCGCCACACGTGGGACATCAGAGCGGTGGCCACTTGTTCCACTAGCACTAGCACTAGCACTAGCTCTACCATGTGAATAAATTAACTATGTACACAGCGGGGCACTGGAGAAACTCAAGCACTGGACAACAGGAGCAGTCCCCTTGCTCCATGGCGTACATAGCCAGAGTGGGCCACAGACCTGCTGACCAAGGAACTATATCCACAGCGAGGCAGTGAAACTCAAGTGCCATCACCTGGGAACAGCAGCAGCGAGCTCCATGCTGCACAGGCCAGGAGGGCCCTGGGAACTAGCTGCTCCACTCTTTCCCCCCTCCATTAAACTCACCCAGATATTAAGTCCAGTTTTCTTAAATTAACACAATATATAATGTCATAGGTATTGTTGTCTGTTGCGGGTTATAAAATAAGATCATTTCTCACTCCAGCTATGAGTACATAATACATTATTTTTTATTAATTGTGATAATATGACACCTTCACTTTCTCACTGTTTAAGAAGTGATTCTATAGTCTCAGGGCATCTCTCATAAACCACTTGCAAAAGAAAGTCTATTTTAAGTCTAAAGTTTTAAGTATTTCCAAATTATTTTATTACAACCAAATTCTTCATCTGTCTAAATTAACCTCATTTTATAGCCATCTGTTATCTGAAATGTCCTGACTAGTATGTCCAAAAGTTGGTTGCCAGGGAGTTAAGGTCATATGCTGGAGTCATGCCCCCCTGCACCTTGTTGTTGTTGATGGGTGGGGGGAGGTGTCGAGGGCAAATTGTACACTGATAACATTTTTAACAACATATTCAATAGATTACAGTACTTAAAATAACCTGATATTTTCCAAAAATACTGGACAGGGTGTCAAAGTACATATACTACATGGCCAAAAGTATGTGGATACCTGCTTGTCAAACATCTCATTCCAAAATCATGGGCATTAATTTGGAGTTGGTCCCCCCTTTAATGAAATAACAGCCCCTTCTCTTCAGAGAAGGCTTTCCACTAGATGTTGGAACATCGTTGAGGGGATTTCAGCTACAAGACCATTAGTGAGGTCGGGCAATGATGTTGGGCGATCAGGTCTGGCTCACAGTCAGCTGTTCCATTCATCCCAAAGGTGGGATGGGATTGACGTCATGGCTCTGTGCAGGCCAGTCAAGTTCTTCCACACCAATCTCGACAAACTATTTCTGTATGGACCTCACTTGTCATGATGAAACAGGAAAGGGCTTCCCCAAACTGTTGCCACAAATTTGGAAGTGCAAAATCATCTAAAATTTAATTGTAGGCCGTAGTATTAATATTTCCCTTCAGTGGGACAAAGGGGCCGAGCCCTGAGATCATTATTCCACCTCCAAACTTTACAGTTGGTCTATGCATTCGTGCAGGTAGTGTTCTCCTGGCATCCGCAACCCAGATTCCTCTGTTGGACTGCCAGATGGTGAAGCATGACCCAAGCAATGGGAAAATTACACTATGCCATCATACTCGTCTCATATCATAGCACCATCACACTCATATTCAAAGCTATCATGATTGATTCCTATTTTTCCACTAACATATTTATGTATTTTAACAATTAAACGTTTGTTAAGGCTATAATTAAATCTACATTTATAGTATTACAAATATACATCTATTGCGATTATATTGTTTCTATTTACTGTTTTGTAAAAGCTCTAAAATAAACATGATAATATTGAACAGATAAATTATTATAAATCGTGAGCAACTATTAAGGAAACAAAATAAGATATAGATTTATCTAGCCAAATTATTAATTAGAAACATAAAAGTGATCGGGATTTTTTTTTTATGTATTTGTATTTATCTGGACATCGTATTTTTTTGGCCGACAGGAAGTGAAATCATCACACGTTTCGTGCTGCCTTTCAGTTGGGAAGGTGCAAGTACAGAGAGACAGAGCAAGCATGTTCGCACTAGTAAAGTGGGTAAATGGCAACGATGACGGTAAATTGAGTGTAATTCCTACTGAGTGGATTAAAGGATTTAATATAGAGGATTTTGAAGAAAAGGCGATGAAGATGAGCGCCATTATGTTGCAGGGTGGAGAACAGGGAGTAAACGACCACGTG